>NC_091475.1:93959358-94270297 GCF_036971445.1 Narcine bancroftii
ATTTGGCCCATCATGTCCATGTCAACCTATCAATACCTCATAACTATTTACAATTCATATTAATGACTTGGTGACAAGGACAGAGCCCAAGTTACCTATACAAATGTCAGCGGGAGAACATGTTATGATGAGGATATTAGGACTCCAACTAGATGCCAATAGATTTCATAAGTGGATGAACATTTGGTAAATAGATTTTAATATTAAAAAGTATGAATTGATGCAATTCAGTCGGGGGAATCGAAAGGCAGATGATTAAATGGAGAAATAGTGTTGATGAGCAAGTATGGAGATCTCACCATATTTGTTCATTAATCACAAAATAATTAGCAGACTGGATGCAGCAAGTAGCTAGAAGGGAAAATTACATGGTAAACTTTATTGCAGAATTAGAGTTGAGACAAGGAAAGTATTGTTACAATTGTATTATGGTATTGATGAGTCTGAACCTGGAGTACAGTTTTTGTCTCCTTATCTAAGAAAGGATATAGTAATATTGGAGACAATCCAAAGATGATTCACCAGGATAATTTCTGGAATGAACAGCTAAAGAAATTAGATCTTTGAAAAAATGAGGGGTCATTTTATTGACGCATACAAGACCCTGACTATGTTAGAGTAGTTGTCAAAATGTCTAAAACTTATTTGCATTTGGACTTTTCGTAGAGTACGGTGAGAAAGATTTCATCACTGCAATGGCTTACTTTGAATTGATTAAAATCGGTGCAACTTCACAAATATTTAAGAATTGTCTACCAAACAGGATAAACCAGCCCAGTTGATTGGCACTCCACCCACCTCCACTGCAGCCTTATTTCTGGTATGAAAGGCTTTGGAGAGCCAGGAAATGATTTGCAAGGTGCATAATATCAATTAATGATGAAATATTGTAGTCAGAGGTTTATCCAGTCAAGTTTCCACTCAGTGGTGACTCAGGGGATGCTGACATTGGGAAATTGAGGAGGGTTAAATGATATGGAATGTCAAGTGCAGGAAATCAGAAGCTAGCTGAAATATGCAGCTAATGCAGGATATATCGCATTAGCTGAGTAAGGTCTCTTCAACTGCATCTCCCAAACTATCAACATTCTGACATCCAGAAGAGCAGAGGCAGCAAATAATATTTTCATCATCCGGACACGGAATATTTTATTATTTCTTCATATCGTTTGGATCAAAGTTCTGGACCATCCCACTCAAGAGCACCACGTCATCAACAATGATTAAAGGAGACAGCTCCTTACCACTTTTATATGTGCGGTAAACAAGATCATTGAACTTAGTTCTTGTGTATGATGGCCATAACCCACACAGATACAAAAATATCAGTGTTTGCAAATGATTCATAGAATATTGGATGCAAGAGATGTATTACAATCACTTATGATACCTTATGAACGTAAAAATATGTTTAGTAAAAATATAAAACTTCAAAGATTTCATGTTGCTTTATGTTTGGAAGCTAGAGCTGGCATTAATTCAAGACTCCAATGAAGTTCTCACTTCATTATACAGTAAAATCCCTGTGATCTGAATTCAAGCAACCAGCAAAAAGAGTCACAGAATAAATAGGTAAAAAATGTGTTTAAAATTGGCACCCCCTGTGGTAAACCACAGTTGTGACATGACCATGCCTCCTGAAATCTATCCTACTCATAGCCTCTTACATGTTCCCCTTTCTCTCTGCTTCGATCAGTCGATGATGTTGTTGGTAATTCCTGTCTTTAGTTAATAAAAGCTTATACAACTTAGAAACTTGTAGATCTTGAAGAAGAGCTCAGGTCCAAAATGTCAATTATATATCTTTATCTCCCATAGCCTCTGCAGGGCCTGCTGAGTTCCTCTTGCATTTCTGTGTTTTTACAACAATCACAGTGTCCTCAGACTTTTGTGTTTCACCTCTATTAAGTCACCTCTCATGCTTCTTTTTGCCCAGAACTTCCAGATTGCAGTCAAAGACTTGTAAATCTATCAACAAAATTTCACTTTACTGCCATGCTATCACGACTTTTTTCAATGCCTTCAATACTGACAATGCAAAACTAAGGCATTGCTTACATTCTGTTAACGCTTTTCATTCATGAAGACTAATTCACTACAGAGCACTGAAGAAAATGTGGCAACTGGGGACTTCATGAGTTTAAATGGAGTCTGGGGACCAGTGAAAGGAAGAGAATGGAGTGTGGGAACCAAAAAATTGGTGGTGTCCCAGTGTGTTAGAGCAAGTGCAGAAATTGGGCCTTGCTTATGTGAAGCGCAGTACAAAGGCTGTACTAAGTGATGGGAGAGAAGAAACCAGTACCCAAATGGGTGAAAGTGATCACAAGAATTGGGGCACAGATATGTCAAAGGGAGAACTGAAACTTGTTGTATTAAAAACCTGGGCCCTTGTCTGTGAAAGGGACTGTGGGAATTAGCAGCTGCTGAGCCCCATCAGAATTTGGCGGTTAGGTTTGAAAGTCAAAGGTAGGTGTTTAGATTCTCTCTTGGTGGAGATGGTCATTGTCCATAACTTGGATTGTCATAGATATTACTTGTCACCACAGTTAATTCTTCAACATTCTTTAGTGGCACCCTCAATATATAGACTGCCTTATTTTCTGAATGTTTGTGAGTAGAATGAAATACTGAACAAGTATTCCAGAATTCTGGCCTTATGATAGAAGGATGATCACTACTCAAGCAGCTATTTTGGATTAAGAAACATTACAATGATATGCTGGGCTAAGATTGATGTACAATGCCCACAACTATCCAACAATACATCAAATATGACTCTAACCATTAGTAGGCTTTCACATTGGATTTAGTTTTTATCATGGGTCCCTTGATGGCATACTTCATCAAATGGTGCTTTGTGTTGGTGTCTCCACGATGGAGGTTATCCCACATAGAAGGTGGGATGAATTATCTACTCCACCTTCTCAGGCTGAAGATGATTTCAAATGATTTCCTTTCCACCATTTTCAACTCAGCTATTTGGGTATCCAGAAGACATTTGATAATGTGATATGCAAAACATTAATGTACAAATTAAGAGAGCACTGAGATGGGGTAATATAGTGACATCAAGATTCAGACAGCTATCTACCTGTCCATACTTTGCAGCTAGATGAAGTGGTGTCCAGAAGCAGTTGTCATATACATCAGGGTCAGCTCTGTTCTCCAGAAGGATAGCGGAGACATCCATATATCCACTAGCACATGCTATGTGTAACTAGAAGGAGTGGCAAGATTAAGTAACAGTTATATGAAAACAAAATAGATAACTATAGACATATTAAATTAGCACATGAAAATGTAATGACACAGAGAAGGAGGCCAAGGAAAGGATCACAAAAAAAAATTTGAAAAAAACCCAAACATTCATGGAAGAAAACACAATTTTACTTAAAATTGCATATGAATAAGATTCTCAGGTAATGTAAAACCACAAAACATTCAGAAACTCTGCTGGAGGGATATGTTTAATTCATTACATTTCAAAGCCGTTCATAGTTCCTTCCAATAAGCTCAGCAATGACAGATTTCAGAAAGTTAATTTCAGAGGAATGATTGATGCTTCATTTTCTTTCAGACAAATCATCAAAGAATATTTCTTCCGTGCACATCTACAACAGCCAGTGGTTGAAATAGTGCTTTGAATTTCATGCAATTATAATGTTAACTTTATAGAATAAACTGAATAAAATGAAAAAAAAATACAACATATCTGACATCTTATCTTATTAACCTTTGAACCTTAGAGATTATAGAACCTTATAGAGAAAGAGAAATTGCTGGAAATACTCAGCAGATATAGCTGTATCTGTGTAAAATAAACAGATTTAACATTTCATGCTAAAAAATATTTCACTACAACAGGAAATGTGAGAAAAACAGTTGGCTTTAACTTGCAAATAGATGAGAGAGTGATGAATATGACAAAGTGAATACATCTGATGAAGTGAGGCTTGGGTTAGTGAAGTGATAAGTTTCTGATGAAGCTATCAGGCTGATGGGTAAATAAGGGAAGTTAGAAAGCCAGAAAACAATTGCAAGGAACATGTAGTAGTTGTGAAAAGTAGTTCCAAGCTAATGGAAACGCTCAGTAAATAAGGCAGTGATGCAGAGAAAGACTGATGTTACAGATGAATAAACTATGTTTTGGCCATCCAGTTCTAATATAGGCAGAAAAAAAAGCCATCTGAATTTACTGAATTTGATATTGAGTGCAGGAGGTTGCAACATAGCCAGATGGAAGATTAGTTGCTGTCTTCAAATTGACATTGGACATTGATAGTACAGGAGGCCACAGACAGCTGAGTCAGAATGGTAATAGAATAAATAATTTAAGTAACATAATTGCAATCTCACTATGTGATCCTGCAGATTTAATAATGTGTTCTTGTATTGGGAAGGGTCATGACTGTCATGAGACAGCACTGCTCCCTACCTAGTAGGAGGGCACACCAGCTGCCTAACAAAATTTGGTTCCGCCCCACCCATTAGTTCACACTTTGCTGTTGGAGCCATGTAAATTACCTGGACTGGACTTTCCAGCTAGCCTGTACTTGGCCTTAGGCCATTCGCTGTTGTAATTGGATTAACCCTCCTGGCACCAAGCTATTAGTCCTCTGTAAATGATGTGGGCTGGACCATCCAGCACTATAAAGCTGCCATGTGCTCTTTGTTTTCCCTCTTTGCCAGCTTGGGATAACCCTGCCTCACTCCAGGCCTAGAAATGTGGAAGGGTGCTGGAGAAACTGTTGGCAAGATGTGCACTGTTAAAAGGGTTGGGAGCATTTAATTAGTGTCCCTTGTAGCATAGAGCTGTGCCTGCATTGAGTCAAGGGGTGATGGGGCATCGTAGTAATTTTTTCTTCATCAATTTGTGTGTGTGTGTGTTTTTTTGTTTCCACACAATTTTTCCCATGTTCATTATTAATTGTCCACTATTTCCCATGGCTGCTGTAAAGATGTGTGTGTGTGTGTGTGTTACATCAGTTACAATTTTCCACTCTTGCCTTCAGTAAATAAAATCTTTCCCCATCAAAACTGTGTTCAAAATCCTTACCTTTAAGACCTAGCAAACCCGTTTCCTCTCTCACAACAATTTTATTGAGGGATATCCAAACCTGCATTTGGTTTACCAGTAGAGAGGACACAACATTATAAGCACTGAATGTAGTACTGGAGATTGGAGGGAACACAAATGATTTGATGTTTCACCAAAAGATTTATTTGCTCTTTAAAGGGTGGGAATGGAGGAGGTAAAATGATGTTTCAATTATGTGGTTGAATGGATAAGTGTATTGAAAGGGGGAGCAATTAGTAGAGACTGAAGAATGGATCAGAAAGTCACAAGGGGAATAGTTCATAAGACATAGGAACACAATTGAGTCATTCAGCCAAACTAGTCAGTGCTGTCTTTCAAATCATAACTGATATGTTTTTTCCTCTCAACCCCATTTTTCTGTTGTCTCCCCATAACCTTTGACACCCTTAATTATCAAGAAACTATCAAGCTGAAGGTAGTGAGGAGAAGAAAGTATGGCTGGGGTGGTGTCCTTTGGAAATTAAAGGGAATCCCTCCGTTCCTGTTCCTCCTTCCACTGACTCTTCTGTTTGCTACACCTCTGATGCTAATGCACAGCTTTCACATATGCCTTCATTTGTTTTCCTGCCCCTTCATTAACATCAACAGGATGGTTTCAATAACAGCTCATCACTGGCATCCTTTTTTCAGAAATATTCCTCCTTGTCCATCTATTCCATTCCAATTCTTTCACAGAGCTATTACAGTACCAGTGATCTGGGTTTGAACCCAACATTGTCAGTAAGGAGTTTATATATTCTCCTCATGTTTGTGTGGGCTTCTCAGGGTACTACGGTTTCCTCCCCCCCCCCCCTTCAAAAAGTATGGGACTGCAGGTTAATTAGGATATTTGGGCATCACAGGCTCTTGAGCCGGAAGGGTCAGTCACCTTGAATTAAATTTAAATTAGACATACAGCACTGTAACAGGCCAATTCAGTCCTACGAGTCTGTGCCACCCAAATTACATCCCATGAACCTATACCCCGGTACTTCTTTGGGAGGAAACTGGACCCTCAGAGAAAACCCATGTAGACATGGAGAGAACATACAAACTCCTTGCAGACAGAGTTGGATTCGAACCCATATCTGGTCCTGATCGCTGGCATCACTGACATTGAGCTGCACCAACTATGCCTTATTACAAGTTTATTTTCTTTTTCCTTTAATATCCTCATTAACTGATCCACGAAGTGCTTTTTTCAGCACTTTTATCACCATAATAAATAATACTCACATACCATGAGATAGAAAAAATTAGGAATAGGGAAGGAACTTTGTTGCATAATCTAGTGTTAGGATTTATAATAAGAATACAGTCCTCCAAGATGATACTCTTTGGTTTATTCTTTAACCTGTGTGCAAAATGATAGACATACAGATCAAGACTAAGAACACAAAGCTAAAGGGTTGGTTTTGAAAAGGTAGAATTATCTATTTGTTTATTTATTTATTTTTAAAAATTAAAAATTAAAAAATGGGACAATGGTATCAATCCATGTAAAATACTATTTCCAAATTAATGGAATAAAATTCAGCTGAACCAATCAAAATAATGTTCAAATAGAAAGAAATCAGTGGATGATAAAGATTTTAATTCAATCAAGTCTTAAAGGCATTTATAAGAAACTTTACAATGGGTTAGTTCTTTGACATCTTATTCTATTAAACCAGTGGTTTAATACAATGAAAGTATGTTTGTGAGAGGAAAGAAGTGAAAACCATACAAGTCCGATTGAAATGCTCTTTAAACATGTGTCCTGTTTTAGCTTGGTTATAATTCTTTGTAAAAAAACACCGCTTTTGTACACTGGAGTTAATTACTCCAGTGGTGAATTGGTCACAGAGAGGTGAGCTTTGGTATTGAGATTGGGTGTGCAAAGGCAAGTCCTGGGAGTCACCAAGTGTTAAGTTAGAGATCCCTAGTTAGACCACGATGGAGACCACAACCATCAGAAGCATGAATGAAAGGAATGTTAAGGTCCGTTTTGGCAAAAATATCATCTTGAAGAATGTGCAAATTCTGCAATATTTCAACTTAGCTAAGGCTTTATCGATGACATACAAGCATTAAAAAAATAGAATCAGACAGATATTAAAGCACTTAATTAAGTGTTATGCCACTTAATTAATATTACATCAAATGAAAATCTTGAAACACGAGTTGGACAAAGCATGATTAAAGCAACTGAATAGGACATCTTACCAATGTGACTCCTTCATCATTCTTTTGATTGACATTTCCACCACATGCCAAAAGATTGCTAACATCTGCCAACATTTTTGAAGGACGCTGTGTCTTCATCTGCTGTAAGGAGTTTACATCAACACCTGCACACAATGAAAGATGAATTAAAGATGCATTGCTTGCATATCACACACTGGCATGAAAGAAGACCAAGTGCTTTTTTTTCCTGACCTTTTCCTCAGGCAAAGGTATTCATGAAAGGATTAATATAACACCACTGAAGAAGCTTGCAGTTATGGAGCATCTTTATCCTCCTCTTTCTCACTAAGGTCTTGACAGTAGATTATCAAACAAAATTTGACACTGATAACTCGAGATATTAATCTAGAGCCAGAGCTTTGTCAGAGTTGAGTTTTTAAAAAAAATTACAAGAGAGTGAAGTTTGTGGAGGGTAATCCAGAATGTAGGGCCTTTGGTAGCAGAGCCACGAGTGGTGAAATGATGCTAACACTGGACAACGAAGATTTTGCTTTCTGAATACTTTAGGATGTATTTTATGGATTTTGGGCTGCTGATAAAAGGTGTCAAAGGACAATGCAGAATAGAGATCAGATTGTAATTTGAACATAGATTTGACAGATTGTGAGGTGGAGAGGAGGGCAAATGAAAGAGGAAATTGTACAGTAATTGCAGGACCTGCAGTCATTAAATACAAAAGTTGGGAAGTCATGTTGCACCCATTTTAAACTTTAGTTAGGCCACATTTGGAGTGTTATGTGCATTTCTGGTCGTTAAAATAGAACGGTATGGTTAGCATAGTAGCTAGCACAATGCTATTACAGTGCCAGCATTGAATCCAGAGCTGCCTGTAAGGAATTCTTGTGACCAGCATGGATTTTATCCAGGTGCTCTGATTTCCTCTCACCCTCCAGAAACCTACAGTTTTGGGATGCAAATTGGTTGTAATTAGGCTGAGCAAGTTTCATGGGACAGAAGGGCCTTTTATTTCCAGTTTTGTTAAAGTTTAATTTTTTTTTTAAAGTGGATGCTTTGAATAGAGTTTAAAATGTTGCCTGGATTAGACTGCATTAGCTGTAAACTTGGACTGTTGCCTCTGGAGCCTTGGAGACTGACGAACGACCTGATAGAAGCACTAACAGGGTAGATCGTCAGAGTGATCTTCCCAGGGTTGAAATGTCAAATTGCAGCACCAGCAATTGAGGCCAGAATTCGAAACCTGTGATGTCTGTAAGGAGTTTGTACATTCTCCCTGTGTCTGCGCGGGTTTTCCCTGGGGGGCTCTGGTTTCCTCCTGCTGTTCTAAATGTACTGGGGGAATTACAAGTCAATTGGTTCTAAATTGGGCGGAACAGACTTGGGGACCCAAATGGCCTGTTACCATTCAGTATGTTTAATTTAAAAAATGTTACTGCCAATCCACCCAATGGCTGAATGGAATCAAAACGAAAAGTACAAGTTTAATTATTCCCTTTATTCATGTAACTAAATGGGATTAAACAGCAGATTTGCATGAAGAACATATCTAAGTGAATGACTGGAGGGGAACAATCTTAGATTCATGAGAAAAATCAAAACAAGAAATTAGTTCTTCTGTTTTTTTTGAAAAGATGCGAGGATAGTTTGAAAGAACTGGAGGACAAATTTGAATAACTAATTTTGTTAATTGATAATCAAACAGTGAATTATCTTCATTGAGCATTAAAGTTTAACAAGCAAATCAATTTCTGTAACAAATGCATTAAGGAGAAGTTTACAGGTGTAATTTAATAGATTGTATTAATATTGCAACAAAAAAAGCACATCAAATATAACAAATAAACACCAAGATTCGTAGTTTGCATATTCTGTGCAACTTTCTGAACACCATTTCACACATAGTAATAATCTATATGCCTCCTGGATTTCAGCTAAACTAATGATCCTGTTTGTTAAGATAGACCTTCCACAATGATTTTTGATTAGCCATCTCAACACTACCAGAAACCATACTGGTTAATGAAGCAGATGTAATGCTTACAAGCACTGCCCAAGGTTTATTTTCTCTGTGTAATGATGATGAAAACCTTCCAGGACCATGAGATCTATTACCTTCATTGCTTCAGTAAATTACTTTGTCGCTGAAATGTGACCTTCTTATCTAATTCGCGATCCTCGAGAATTGGTGCAGAGATGTTTCAAGAGGAAAGGAATAATTTGGAATAATTTGGATTTATGCTATGCTTTGTGAGCCTCAGGATGCTGCATAGTTAATGCTGTTTTACAGCAGGGAAACGTCCTTCAGCCCAGCCTGTCCTTCATAGCTTTATGGATAGATGCTACGCTCCAATCCAGTCACGTTCAATCCAAATTCAACTTGGTTTAAGTGTTATTTTGTTTTCATATCTGACCTAATGCAAATGCATTTGGAGAGGAAAAAAACAAATAAGCTCACTGGTGTGTGTGTGTGTGCGTGCATATACACATGTATATATAAATGTATAAATATGCATATATACACACGTGTGTATATAAATGTACATGTGTGCATATATACACATGCGTATATAAATGTATCCGTGTGTGCATATATACACGTGCATATATAAATGTATCCGTGTGTGCATATATACAGGTGCATATCTAAAAGTATCCGTGTGTGCATATATACAGGTGCATATCTAAATGTATCCGTGTGTGCATATATACAGGTGCATATTGTTAGGTCTGCTTTGTTCATGAATGAGTGAGACAAACACCAGACTGAGTCGAAATCAGGGTTCTTTGTTCTTTATTACCGGATTGTAACACTTGCAACTAACAATGTTAGTCGGAGAATGCATTCTGCCGTTATCAGCAAAATGGTGATTTTTTTATACCGTTGGATACGTGCTTAGAACATCATCATATCATTACTTGTCCAATGACTAAAACTGTTGCTATCCTTTCCCTGCTAGCTTCCTGCCTCTCAATCCATCAATGTCTCTCTTATCTTGTAAGTACAAAGATGCATTCACATCTTGTTACAGCCCTGCACAGGGTAACTCCTTACACATTCCCATCTCATGATGTTTTACCTTACAATATCTAAATGTATCCGTGTGTGCATATATGCACATGTATATCTAAATGTATCCATGTGTGCATATATACACGTGTATATCTAAATGTGTCCATGTGTGCCTATATACACGAGTATATATAAATGTATCTGTGTGCATATATACACATGTATATATAAATGAATCCATGTGTGCATATATACACACGTGTATATATAAGTGTGTGAAACACTCTAGGATCAGCTGAATACTGCAATCCACTGAAGAGGTACTGGGCTTCTCCTCCAGGAAAAACAAGGACGAAAACAACCAGGAAATCCAGGAGCTGCTGGCAAAGAAGCGAGCTGCCCACCAAGCTCACCTTTCAAAGCCGTCCTAGCCAGAGAAGAAATGAGCCTTCCGTCGCGCATGCAGCCATCTTCAGCGCAAACTCCGGGAGATCCAAAATGAGTGGTGGACTAGCCTCGCCAAACGAACCCAGCTCAGCGCGGACATTGGCGACTTCAGGGGTTTTTATGAGGCTCTAAAGGCTGTGAACGGCCCCTCACCCCAAGTCCAAAGCCCGCTGCACAGCTCAGACGGCAAAGTCCACCTCAGCGATAAGATCTCCATGCTCAACCAATGGTCAGAACACTTCCAATCTCTTTTCAGTGCCAACCGCTCAGACCAAGAATCTGCCCTGCTCCAGCTCCCTCAACAGCCCTTAAGGCTAGAGCTGGATGAGGTCCTCACCCGGGAAGAGACATACAAGGCAATAGAACAACTGAAAAGTGGCAAGGCAGCAGGTATGGATGGAATCCGCCCCACATCCCCCCCGAGGTCTGGAATGCTGGTGGCAAAACTCTGCATACCAAACTGCATGAGTTTTTTCAAGCTCTGCTGGGACCAAGGAAAGCTACCTCAGGACCTCCGTGATGCCATCATCATCACCCTGTACAAAAACAAAGGTGAGAAATCAGACTGCTCAAACTACAGGGGAATTTCGCTGCTCTCCATTGCAAGCAAAATCTTCGCTAGGATTCTCCGAAATAGAATAATACTTAGTGTCGCCGAAAATGTTCTCCCAGAATCACAGTGAGGCTTTCGCGCAAACAGAGGAACTACTGACATGGTCTTTGCCCTCGCCCTCAGACAGCTCCAAGAAAAGTGCAGAGAACAAAACAAAGGACTCTACATCACCTTTGTTGACCTCACCAAAGCCTCCAACACCATGAGTAGGAAAGGGCTTTGGCAAATAGTAGAGTGCCTCAGATGCCCCCCAAGGTTCCTCAACATGGTTATCCAACTGCACAAAAACAAACAAGGTCGGGTCAGATACAGCAATGAGCTCTCTGAACCCTTCTCCATTAATAATGGTATGAAGCAAGGCTTCATACATGCATACATACATGCATACATACATGCATACATACATGCATACATACATGCATACATATATACATACAAATAAATATTCACATATATATACATACACATATAAATACATATGTATATATACACACACATATATATACGCGTGCACGCACGCGCGCACACATACGTGTACATACATACGTGTATATACATAAATATATATATATACACACATATGTATATACATAAATAGATATATATACACATAAATATATATATACACATAAATATATATATACACATAAATATATATACACATAAATATATATACACATAAATATATATACACATAAATATATATACACATAAATATATATACACATAAATATATATATATATACATAAATATATATATATACATAAATATATATATATACATAAATATATATATATACATAAATATATATATATACATAAATATATATACATAAATATACATAAATATATATATATATACATATATATATACATAAATATACATAAATATATATATACATATATACATAAGTATATATAAAGATATGATTGAAAAGAGGGTTGGTGTGAGAACACAGCCTTGCTTCACGCCATTGTTAATGGAGAAGGGTTCAGAGAGCTCATTGCTGTATCTGACCCGACCTTGTTGGTTTTCGTGCAGTTGGATAATCATGTTGAGGAACGGATGCAGTCTCTTCAATCTGAGGCGCCTGCAAGCTCACACCAAGACACAAGAGAAACTTGTCCGTGAACTACTCTTTGCAGACGATGCCGCTTTAGTTGCCCATTCAGAGCCAGCTCTTCAGCGCATGACGTCCTGCTTTGCGGAAACTGCCAAAATGTTTGGCCTGGAAGTCAGCCTGAAGAAAACTGAGGTCCTCCATCAGCCAGCTCCCCACCATGATTACCAGCCCCCCCACATCTCCATCGGGCACACAAAACTCAAAACGGTCAACCAGTTTACCTATCTCGGCTGCACCATTTCATCAGATGCAAGGATCGACAATGAGATAGACAACAGACTCGCCAAGGCAAATAGCGCCTTTGGAAGACTACACAAAAGAGTCTGGAAAAACAACCAACTGAAAAACCTCACAAAGATAAGCTTATACAGAGCCGTTGTCATACCCACACTCCTGTTCGGCTCCGAATCATGGGTCCTCTACCGGCACCACCTACGGCTCCTAGAACGCTTCCACCAGCGTTGTCTCCGCTCCATCCTCAACATCCATTGGAGCGCTTACATCCCTAACGTCGAAGTACTCGAGATGGCAGAGGTCGACAGCATCGAGTCCACGCTGCTGAAGATCCAGCTGCGCTGGATGGGTCACGTCTCCAGAATGGAGGACCATCGCCTTCCCAAGATCGTGTTATATGGCGAGCTCTCCACTGGCCACCGTGACAGAGGTGCACCAAAGAAAAGATACAAGGACTGCCTAAAGAAATCTCTTGGTGCCTGCCACATTGACCACCGCCAGTGGGCTGATAACGCCTCAAACCGTGCATCTTGGCGCCTCACAGTTTGGCGGGCAGCAACCTCCTTTGAAGAAGACCGCAGAGCCCACCTCACTGATAAAAGGCAAAGGAGGAAAAACCCAACACCCAACCCCAACCAACCAATTTTCCCCTGCAACCGCTGCAATCGTGTCTGCCTGTCCCGCATCGGACTTGTCAGCCACAAACGAGCCTGCAGCTGACGTGGACTTTTTACCCCCTCCATAAATCTTCGTCCGCGAAGCCAAGCCAAAGAAGAAGATACATATATATGTGTATATATATATATATATATATACATAAATATATACATATATACACACATACATATATATATACATAAATATATACATATATACACACATACATATATATATATACATAAATATATACATATATACACACATACATATATATATACATAAATATATACATATATACACACATACATATATATACATAAATATATACATATATACACACATACATATATATACATAAATATATACATATATATACATAAATATATACACACACACACACACACACAGACACACACACAGACACACACACAGACACACACACAGACACACACACACACACACACACAGACACAGAGAGACCCCCACACCCCCACCCCCACCCCCACCCCCACACATTTAACAACTTAGTCAGTGAAGGAAGGTGGAAACGAATGAAAAAAATAACAAGAGGCCTTTGTTTTTTTTGCTCAAACTGACAATTATTATGACGACTGGGTGACCCAATAAAACTACTCTCACATTTGAATGCTTCAAAAATCAGTGATCCTTGAAAAATGTTTAAAAACTCATGAAATCCAATTACAAACAATATTTGCTTGTCAATGTTATGGGGAAGGAGAACCAAACATTAACAGTGTTATCATTAACATGTCAGGTACATGTGCATAAGACAGAAGAAGATGGGGTACACATTCTTATGTTTGGCAGTTTTGAAAAAGTCACAGAAATGAATTGGATAAAAGCAACACTGGATTAATCCAATATTGCCCACTCTCCTTTCATTACTATATTTGGACAGTAATGACTGATCTGTTGGATTTGGAATCTAGAATTTTGCCAAGTAAAACAAATAGAAAATGTACATGACACACAAATAGAAAACTGATTCCAATCAGAAAATTATTTTTAAGATTTAACTGCATCTAGAACTTTTGCTAAATCAATAAAATAATTATGTACCATTATCTTCCAGATGTCCAAGAAGGATGAAACTTGTTTCTGTGCCTTCTATTGCATAATCCAGTGCAATATTCCCATTAACATCTTGGAGTAAAACATTAGCTCCAGCCTGAGAATATAAACATTAAAGATAACTAATACATCTTTATTTTCTGTATGAGAATACTATTAGAGCATCATTTTCTTGTATTAATGTTATACTCCATCTTGCTAACATATTTTCTATATCTTTTAATATTCAGTGATGCATTTTGGCAGTCATAGGTATGGTCCCATGCAATCAAATTAAAAAAAAATCCTCAGTGCAATCATGCAGTAAGAACAGTTAACCTCATATTAACAATGCAGTGTAACTATTTAATGAAATACAAAACCCCCATATTATAGAATTGCTACAAGGTTTCCTTACACTAAGACTTCGAACTTCTTGAGAAAAAAGGGATGGTATCATTTGGTTTCCTAATTACATGATGTACCTGATCCAAACTTTGTGTTTCATTTGGATGACAATATTTTTAGTCTATTTGAATAAAAGTTGCTGCTTTTCTTCTCTCTCCACCAACAGAAATAATTTGTCATTTCACCACATTTTACTCAACTCACTACTCTCATCCATTTAATGGTCTCATATTTTGTTCTCCTGTAGATTCCTACCTACATTATTACCCTATGTTCCATCATTGTTGATAATGATTGAAAATAGCCGTGCCTCAAACAATTATCCATTAGTTACCACAATTGGCTTCCCACAATTCTTTTACTCCTGCACTCCATTCTCTGTCCATAGATCATTCCTCAGTCCATGTTAGATTGGCTGGGATTGTATGCAGCAGAGCGAAGGAGTCTGTGATATGATCTTATCAAGTTTTATAAAATTATGAGGGGCATAGATAGGGTAGAAAGTCACAGTAATTTTCGCAGAGTTGGGGAGTCTAAAACTAGAAGACATAGTTTAAGGTGAGAGGGAAATATATGAAGGATATCTAAGGGACAGGATGGTAGGCATATATTCCAAGCTACTCGGCATGAGTAGTGACAAGTACATTCAAAGCATTTAAAAGCATTCTATAGGGATGGAAAAATAATAGAATGATATTGGCCAAGAGCAGGAAAATGGGTTTAGCTTCTAATTGCACCTCAGTTAGCATGAATGTGTTTGGTTGAACAATCTGTTCCCATGCTGTACAGCTCTATGACTGTATCCTGCTCTTGGATTTAGACTAATAGTTCCCGATTTTTACTTTCTCTTAAGCATTTGCTGCTTTCTAATCTATGTAATCTGTTTGAACATTTAGAATCATTAAAACAATTATCAAGGTTATCTCTCAGACTGTAACCAGCAAATCGGTCTCCAAATTTAATTAGTGTTTTGGCTGGTTGCTTATCTCAAGGTGAGCCAACTGATACTGCAAATAGATCAAATGCCATGCAAGAAGCTATTATGATGCCAGAACTCTGAACTCTAGCCCCCAATACTGAAACATATTCTGTAAGGTTTTAAATCAAAGAGATTTCAAATTTCTGCAGTGCATGATTTATGAGTAACTTTTAAATCACTGTAAGCCTTAATATTTATTTTTATTTGGAGATTAATGAATGAAAATATACATTTATTTGACATACCTATTCCAACATAATTATCAATCCTGACTTTCATTTTATCTCTTCATGGAAAAGGCACGAGTTCCTCTGGACAAATTCAAACTCTCATCTCAATTACATTACTCATATTTTCCCTACATATTACAGAATATCTGCTTATCCAGTGACAAAAATAAATCACATCTTTAAGAACAAATTCTATCTTAACCAATTCAGTTTGTGATCTCATGTATTATAAATACTTTGAGCTGGATTAACCAACAACCAATATAGAGTTATCATTCTTAAATATATTAGAAATTCTTTATTAAAACATCATAGAAAACAATTGCATTTTAACATGCTACATGGCTGAATTGGTTTATGTCAAATTTTATATTAGGTGAAGTACAAATCAGTCCCAGACAAAATTTACAGATGTATTTACAATGGAACTGAACTGTTTTTTTTTTATTTTATCCAAACCTCCAGGGGAAGGTTGGGTTTGTCAATTTCCATACCTTTCTCCCAATAAGCAGGAATTCAAAATAATCTGCTACAGAATTCCTGTAGTCAGTATAGTAGTTCAAGCCATTGCAAAGGAATTCACATAATCATGGTTAATACGGAACTGCTGAATTTTCTTTAGAGTTCCCACAAATCAACTCGAGCTATAAATGTGGCAGAAGGGTATTCAAATGGAAGTTAGTCCTGATTGTCCATAGCTGGAGGGAATGGATTTTTGAAAGTTTTCTGAAACTTTGTCATGAATGACATATTATGGATGAAATCATTTATTTCTCAATTCCATTAAGAGCAGGTTCCAAACATTACTTTAATGTACAATATTGATTGTTACCACTTTATAAATTGAAGTAATTCAGCAACTACATTTTGTATTGTTACTTAATTTAGAACTCTGAAGCTATATGTCTCTCAGTAGACTCTTCTATGAATCAAATATTTTTGTTTTCTAGTTTAAATAACCTGCTATTATCTGGTATCTTAGTGAGTTAATGAGTGAACCATTCTGATACATTTATAGCCATATAACCACTTACAGGATAGAACAGGCCAGTTCGGCCCTACTAGTCCATGCCGTAACAAATCCCCACCCTCCTAGTCCCACTGACCAGCACCCGGTCCATACCCCTCCAGTCCTCTCCTATCCATGTAACTATCCAGTCTTTCCTTAAATGTAACCAATGATCCCACCTCGACTACGTCTTCCGGAAGCTCATTCCACATCCCTACCACCCTTTGCATAAAGAAATTTCCCCTCATGTTCCCTTTATAATGTTCCCCCTTCAATCTTAAACCATGCCCTCTAGTTTGAATCTCCCCCGTTCTTAATTGAAAAAGCCTATCCACATTTACTGTCTGTCCCTTTTAAAATCTTAAACACCTCTATCAAGACCCTCCTCAATCTTCTACGCTCCAGAGAAAAAAGCCCTAGTCTGCACAACCTTTCCCTGTAACTCAAATCTTGAAATCCTGTCAACATTCTCATGAACCTTCTCTGCACTCTCTCTATTTTGTTTATATCTTTCCTATAATTTGGTGACCAAAACTGTACACAGTACTCCAAATTTGGCATCACCAATGCCTTATACAATTTTATCATAACCTCTCTACTCTTGAATTCAATACTCCGATGTATGAAAGCCAACATTCCAAATGCCTTCTTCACCACACCATCTACCTGAGTATCAGCCTTGAAGGTACAATTTACCATAACTCCTAAATCCCTTTGTTGCTCTGCACATCTCAATAGCCTACCATTTAATGCATATGACCTATTTAGATTTGCCTTTCCAAAATGTAACACCTCACACTTATCTGTATTAAATTCCATCTGCCATTTCTCAGCCCACACCTCCAGCCTTCCTAAATCACCTTTTCTTCACTATCCACAACACCACCAATCTTTGTATCATCCGCAAACTTGCTTATCCAATTCTCCACCCCTACTTCCAGATCGTTAATATATATAACAAACAATAGTGGACCCAGGACCGATCCCTGAGGAACTCCACTAGTCACCGATTGGACAAACAATTTTCTATCACTACTCTGACACCTCCCATCCAACCATTCCTGAATCCATTTCACTACCTCCTTATTTATACCTAATGCCTCCACCTTTTTTCCTAACCTCCTGTGGGGAACTTTGTCAAAAGCTTTACAAAAGTCTAAATAGACAACATCCACAGCTTTCCCTTCATCAACCTTTTTTGTAACCCCCTCAAAAAACTCAATCAGGTTTGTCAAGCATGATCTACCCCTGACAAAACCATGCTGATTACTCCCTATCAATCCCTGTACCTCCAAATATTTGTAAATACCATCCCTCAGAACACTTTCCATCAACTTGCCCACCACAGACGTCAGATTCATGGGCCTATAATTCCCAGGTTTACATTTGGACTCTTTCTTAAACAGCGGAACCACATGCGCACCCTCCAATCCTTTGGCACTACCCCCGTGGCCAGTGACATCCTAAATATCTCTGTTAATGGCCCCATTATCTGTCCACAAGCCTCCCTGAGTGTCCTTGGGAATATTTTGTCCGGTTCCGGAGATTTATCCACCTTTAACTTTTTCAACACTGCCATCACTACCTCCTCGGTTATCCTTATATGCTTCATGACCTCCCCACTATTTTTCTTTATTTCAACTGATTCAATATCTTTTTACCTAGTGAATACCAAGGCAAAGAAATCATTCAAAATTTCCCCCATTTCCTCTGACTTCTCACTCAGCCTACCGTCACTATCTACAAGGGGTCCAATTTTATCCCTCACTAATCTTTTACTTTTAATGTACCTATAGAAACCCTTTGGATTTATTTTTACTCTGTCAGCCAAAGCCTCTTCGTGCCTTTTTTTGGCCTTTCTAATTTATTTCTTAAGATTCCTTTTACACTCCTTGTAGTCCTCCTTCAAATTCTCAGCTCCTTGCTCTTTATACCTATTGTACACCTCCCTTTTTCTCCTAACCAAATTTCCAATATTCCTCGAAAACCAAGCCTCCCTATGACTTCCAGCCTTTCCTTTGATCCTCACTGGGACATATCTACTCTGTACCCTCAAAATTTCTGTTTTGAATATCCTCCATTTTTCATTTACATCCTTACCTGAAAATATCCTGTCCCACTCAATACTCCCCAAATCCCTTCTTATTCCTTCGAAATTTGCACTTCTCCAATCCAGAACCTCAACTTTAGACCCCTCCTTGCTCTTCCATAAAACTACCCTAAAACTAACAGAGTTATGATCACTAGACCCAATTTGTTCTCCAACAATAATGTCCGATACCTGACCTAACTCGTTCCCTAACAGGAGATCTAGTATTACACCGTCCCGAGTCGGTTCTTCTACTAATAGATTTAGAAAACAATCTTGAACACATTTAATGAACTCTAGCCCATCCAGCCCTCCAACTGTATGGGTATTCCAATCAATGTGAGGGGTTAAAATCTCCCATGATCACTACCTTATGATTCTCACACATATACGTTATCTCCCTACAAATTTGTTCCTCTAATTTTCTTGGCCCATTTGGTGGTCTGTAAATCACTCCTATTAGCACCCTCATGCCTCCTTCACCCCTCAATTTCACCCAAACAGCCTCACTGGACGATCCCTCCAACCATCCTGCCACCTCATGGCAGTAATGCCCTCCTTAACAAGCAGAGCAACTCCTCCCCCTTTTTTACCCCCCGATCTATCACATCTAAAACAAATGCATCCTGGAATATTAAGTTGCCAGTCCTGCCCCTCCTATAGCCAGGTCTCACTAATTGCCACAATATCATGACCCCAAGTATCTGTCCATGCTCTAAGCTCATCTACCTTGTTCACTATGTTTCTTGCATTAAAATATATGCATTTCAGAGAATGACCCTCACCTATATTCTCTTTCCTACCTTTTACCCTAATCTCCATCCTACCTTTGTTATCGTTATTATTCCTATCTAGGTGGCCATGCTCCCTTGACACTGCTCTCATACTCTGTTCCCCACCCCCCACTAAACTAGTTTAAACCTTCCCCCACAGCTCTAGCAAATCTGCTTGCCAACACATTGGTCCCCCTCCAGTTCAAGTGGAGTCCGTCCCTTTTGTACAGGTCCGACCTTCCCCAGAAGAGATCCCAATGATCCAGAAATCTTATCCCTTGGCACCTGCACCATCTCTTTAGCCACACATTCATCCCCCACATCCTCCTATTTCTACCCTCACTAGTGCATGGCACTGGCAGCAATCCAGAGATTACTACCTTGGAGGTCCTGTTTTTTAACTTTAATCTGTGGTCTAATAAGTGTAATTATTCACTCCCATTTCACTTATAATCAATGCAAAAACACCAAAATGCTGGAGGAACTTTGCTGGACTTTTCAGCATCTAAAGGAGATTGTTGATGTTTTGGGCCTGAGCCCGTCAATAAAGGCAGAAGCAGGATGTATCAGAAAGTCTTAGAATTCAACAATGGGGGAGGAATCCAGACCAATAAAATGTAAAATTTAACAAACTAAAATGCAATTATTTTTTATGATGTAATTTCAATAAAGAATTGCTGATATATTGAATGTGATGATGAACTAGGTAAAAATGATCATGTTTATGTGACAGGGAATGGAAAGATAATGGGGGAAGCAGGGGGGGTTAATGAAAGCCAGGGAAGTCGATATTAATGCTATCTGATTAGAGGGTTCCCAGTCAGAGGTGTTGTTCCTCCAATTTATGGATGATCTCAGTCTGGCAGTACATAAGACCATGGACAGACATGTCGACAAGGAAATGGGATGGAGAATTGAAATGGGCGGCCACTGGTAGGTCCACATTATTGTGGTGGACAGAGCCAAAGAGCTCAACAAAGCGATCTCCCAGATGCATCCAGTCTCTCCAATAAAGAAACCACAATGGGAGCACCGGATGCAGTAAATGACCCCTGTAGATTCATAAGTGAAATGTTGCTTCACTTGTAAGGACTATTTGGGGCCACGAATGGTGCTGAGGGAGGAGGTGTGATCACAAGTGGTGCATCTCCTGCTTCACAGGGTTAGGTCTCAAGAGGACAATTGGTGGGGAGGGAAAAGTGGACAAGGAAGTCTCTGAGGGAGCAATTCCTACAGAAGGCAGAGAGGGGAGGAGGGGGATATGTGTGTAGTGGAGGGATCATATAGTAGGTGGCAGAAATGTCAGAGGAGGATGTATTGGATGTGGAAGCTGGTGGGGTGGTAGGTGAGGACAAGGGGAATCCTGTCCTTATTGCACTTGGGGATGGAGGGGGCCAGGTGTGCAGGTAAAGGAGAATAAGTGGGTGAGTGCCGAGTTGATGGTGTTAGAGGGAAAACCACATTGTTTGAAGAGGAAGTCCTCATCCTGGGTGCAGATGCAACAGAGATGGAGGAATTAAGAGAATGGAATGGAATCCTTACAGGGGACAGGGTGGGAACAGGTGTAGTCTAGGTAGTTGTGGGACTTGGTGGGTTTATAGAAGATGTCTGCTGAGAGTTTGTTTTCTGATATGGAGACAGAGAGATCAAGGAAAGGGAGAGCATTCATAGAGACTGCCAGACAGATTACATGTAAATTGAAGGACCACCACTTCATCTTCCAACTGGGCACCCTCCAACTAAATGGCATTAATATCAACTTCTCTGGCTTTTGTTCAACACCCCCCCCCCCACCATCTCTCCATTCCCTGTGTCCTTTTGCACAGACATGATAAATTCTACCCAATCCCTTATATCAAATTAACACCTTTTGTTGGTCTGGATTCCTCCCCCATTGTTTGAATTCTGAGACTGTTTCTGATTTTTTTCTTGAATAAGGGGTCGGGCCCAAAATATTGACAACATATCTTTGTCTCCTATAGCTGCTGAATAGACCAGCTGAGTTTCTCCAGCATTTAGGCGTTTTTAGTACAATTACAGTGTCTGCAGTCTATCATGTTTCTCTAATTATCTAATGACGTGACCTGTACCAAGCAAAATGACACAACAGTCAAAAAAGCAAACCAATGCCTTTACTTTCTCAGAGAACTAAGGAACTTTAGCGTGTTCCCCATGTCCCTCAACAACTTCTAAAGGTGTACCATTAAAAGGATACTGGCTGGTTTCACCACAATTTTGTTCTGCCCCAAATCAAAAGTTGTCAAGGGTAATGAATGCAGCTCTGACCATTGCAAACCTACTCTGCCCTCCATCAGAGGGAATTCATCAGAATCTCAAATTATTTTCCTGTTTATGTCAATAGAAAATTTGATAAATACATGAGAAATCTTTGCATTTACAACATCCTAAAGATGTTTTTCACCACTTTCAGATGTTCAACCCTATCATAGAATCTCAATTCACTCTTTGTTTTACTAGCTTTTGCGATGGCCATTAAAAGGGCGCTCACCAGCTCTGGGTAGAGGAAATTTAATTGTCATTACTGGAGTAGACACGACAAAGTTTAACCAAGTAGGCCAGAAATAATGACATTAGCTCATCTGTTTTCTCTTGTAGCACCTCCTCCTCATGCCACAATCTCTTCTGATTTACAGTATGAGGCATTTACCCTCTTACCCCCTCACTCTCACTCTTCTCCACTTTCACATAGCCTGATACTCCACAGCTCCACGGCTAGAAAAGAGTACCATAGAATACATTCTATCAATCATTCTGACACCTACAGATACAAGCACTTCACTGTAGAAGGTAGCATTGTGAACACAGAATTGCAGTGACATCTAGAAGTGGAATCTTCGGATATTTATTTTCCTCAGGACTCAAACTTGCCATGTTTTCTCCCCAAGAAGAAGCATATGAATTATTTTTCTAAATGGAGTGTTTCAGCCAATTGCTGCCTGGAATGATTCAGAAACAATGAAATTGGGTCAGTGTGGCCTCAAATGGCACAAGCTAAACAGTCCATTCCAACAGCTTTGCCATTGCTATATGTCTCAGTGGTCATCCTCTGGGATAACTGGAGCCTCTGTGGTCACCGTGCCTCTGATACTCAAGCCCTGTGGTCCCTGAATAGTCTTGGAAGGTGGTCTCTCTAGGCCAATTTACTACCTCCATTGCTCCTCCAGTTAAACAGAACAGGTATAGGACAGGGAGTGGAAGGGAGATTATGGATGGGAAGAAATAACACTTTTCTTGTTGCTAAATAATGGTTTCCTGCATGTTATCACTTGTGCTAGGTAGGTCACTAACCTGTAATCAAAACTAGAAATAAATTGGTATGAAAATTACAAATAAATTGGAACTATTGTAAGGTAAAAACATCATGAGATGGGACCGGAGAAGGAGTAAAACTTAATAAATTATCATACCATTACACTGTCCAATGAATAAGCTGTTGCTACCCTTCACTGTTAGTCTGCTACTCATCAGCTTGTTAGTGCCAAACTTATCTTGAGCGTACAAGGTCACAGCTGCATCCTGTTACTCCTTAGTACTGGGTGACTCCTTCTCCGGTCCCATCTCATGATGTTTTTACCTTACACTATCCATCCCAATATTTGATAAACTCAATATAATTAGATTATATTATTAATTAGATCCAAATATTTTTTATTGTATTATTTAATTCTTTCATTAACATGAATTCTTTACCACACTTGTGACACAAAGCTTTGGTGGGGATTTTTGGTGGAAAGGTGTCTTGGAAGATCAGATGTAATTGAGAATTCACTGAGTTTCTGGGAAACCATTTAATGGCCTAATAACAGCATATTTTTGCAAATTAATCCTGAAAATGGAGCCTTAATTTTCAATGGAACCCAGAAAAGTGACAGTAACCAGGACAATGGTTCACATCACAGCATCAATGAGTCATTCCGCTCTGCAGGGTATTACACTCAGAGCCCCCTTATTGGTATGTTCTAAGATGAAGTGAATTTGTTGATTGAAATCAAGTTAAATGGAGGGAAAAAATGTCAGATTATAAGATTGTGAGAGGACATTTTAAAACAACTCAGATTGAATTCTTAAACTATGCTTTGAAGCAATTTCTCTCAGACCTTAGAAAAAAAGCTCTGGTACTCACCGAGATGAGAAACAGAACAATGTCAGGATTATCACAAGCACATGCCACATGCAGCGAGGTCCACAAGTCTTCATCTTGGTGATTGACATTTACTCCCTTTTCAATCAAAATCTCTGCAGCAAAGATGTTGTCATATCGAGCACACTGTTTAAAGGAGATGGCAGCATTTTAGAAATTATTTTCTAATGTCTTCCTGTAAAGCATCAGATTGGTAAATGTTATAAAGGCCAGCAGGGTAACTCCTGATATTGCTTTTAATGATTTGAAAGATGCATTTTTTTTTGCAAGAGTACTGTTGTTAACTATGTTTTAAACTGAGATAATGTATGGCAATTAGAATATAAAACAGAACACCACAGTATGAGCCCTTCAGCACATGATATTGTGCCAACCTGTATAAAACCATTCCACCATAAATCTAACCCTTCCCTACCTCACAGCCCATAACCTCCTATTTTCCTTGCACCTCTTTTAAATGTCCTGACTGTACCACCCCCCACCACCTACAAAACACTAACTGATTGAGGTTTTTGATGAGGTGACAAAGATGGCTGCTGAGGGTAGCACAGTGGATCTTGTTTCTATGAACTTTGATAAGATGTTTCACAAAGTTCCTCATAGTATGCTGATTCAGAAGAAGTAGTTTCATGGGATCCATGAAGAGTTCCATGGAAATTGGCTGGCTCATCGAAGACAAAGGGTAGTGGTGGTGATGTTTCTTCTATTACAGTAAAGAAACTTTGGTTCCTTTTAAAACAACTAGATTTATTATCTAAGCAACCAGCACTAAGAACAGAACATAAATATGCCAGATCTCACGTGGAGCCATCCATCTGAGCCGACCCAAGAAGCAACAGCATTATAAGATGCAACATTCCCCAGATGCCACACACTCCATCTGACTCCTCCTCGTGGTAGCACTATGTTATTACAACCCCTTTCCTTGAGGTTTATTCAAACATGACACATTAAATACAGTATTCTTTCAAATTCAACACAAACATAACATGAACATAAGCACCACAAACTTTTAAGTGTGCAATTCTTTTTCTTTCATAGATGAAGTCTGTCAGGTGCTTTGATAACTCATTTGGATCTTCTTAACAGAGGTGCTTATGTCCACTACTGTTTAGAATGGGTGGTGTTTCTTCTGTAAATGTGCAGACTGAATCCTCTGCATTTATCTCCTCCTGCAGTATCTCTAGCATCTTCAGCAGGATCCTTCAGTTCCTTCTCAATATTTGACCCTCCTCTGTTCTGACAGTCCAGGATTTTGGATTTACTTCCCCCAGAACAGTAGCCTTTTTGTCCCAAGTGTTGGAATCTCTGAGTCTCACTGTGTCATGTTGGGCAAGTAGCCATAAGCTTCTTGCTGACTTGTCATAATTTGCTTTTTGTCTCCCTTGCAGATGCTTTTTGTTTCCATTCGACATCTCAGTTTTTGTTTGGGCCGCTAGAGTAGGGAAGTGTGGTGCAAAGCCTATGTCTCCTCAGAAGTTCAGTGGGTAACATGCCAGGTTCAAGTCGTGAAGCTCTGTAACTGAATAGAGCTAGATACGGATCTGAGCCATTGTCTAGTGCTTTCTTGAGCAGCTGTTTAACTATGTAAACTCCTTTCTCTGCTTTACCATTTGACTGTGGATGCAGAGGACTTGAGGTCACATGTTGAAAACCATACTTTTCTGCAAAGTTCTGGAATTCTCTACAACTGTAGCATGGTCCATTATCACTGTAGACAATTTGAGGAAATCTGTGTCTTGCAAAGATCGCTTTCATATATTGAATCACACAAGCAGCAGACATGCTAGGAAGAAGCACAATCTCCGGATAGTTCAATATATAATCAATAACCAGCAAGTAACTATTTCCATCCATGTGGAACAGACCAGTCCCAACTTTTGGCCATGGTTCAGCTACTACATCAGTTATTATAATGGGTTCTGTTGTCTGCTTTGCGTGATGTTTCAAACAGGTCTCACAGCTTGAAACCATCCTGTCAATGTCAGCATTTATCCCTGGCCAATAAACAGCAGTTCTGATCCTCCTCTTGCATTTTTCCATTCCAAGGTGCCCCTCGAGCACCCTTTTCAGCATCTCTCGTCACAGTGATTGAGGAATGACAATTCTGCTCTGTGTGATTAGAAGCCCATTGACAACACTCAGCTCAGAGAGAGTGCAGAGAAGGTTCACGAGAATGTTAACAGGATTTCAGGGTCTGAGTTACAGCGAAAGGTTGTGCAGACTGGGGCGTTTTTTCTCTGGAGCGTAGAAGATTGAGAGGGGACTTGATAGAGGTGTTTAAGATTTTAAAAGGGACAGACAGAGTAAATGTGGATAGGCTTTTTCAATTAAGAAAGGGGGAGATTCAAACTAGAGGACATGGTTTAAGATTGAAGGGGGAAAATTATAAGGGGAACATGAGGGGAAATTTCTTCACGCAAAGGGTGGTGGGGATGTGGAATGAGCTTCCGGCAGACGTGGTCGAGGCAGGATCATTGGTTACACTTAAGGAAAGACTGGATCGTTACATGGATAGGAGGGGACTAGAGGGGTATGGACCGGGTGCTGGTCAGTGGGACTAGGAGGGTGGGAATTTGCTACGGCATGGACTAGTAGGGCCGAACTGGCCTGTTCTGTGCTGTAAGTGGTTATATGGTTATCTCTGATGTGTGTCATTTTCCATTTCAGCTGTGATCTGCTTGGATTTCAAGTCTAATACAGGAAGAGATTCAGTGATCATATTCACATGGAGATTCTCATCTGTCTCTGTGAAACTCTCATTGTGTGTTTCACTCTGTGTCATTGCCCTAGATAACACATTAGCTAACATAATGAGTTTCCTTGATGTGTACACCAATTCAAAGTCATAACGTTATAGTTTAATCATCAGTTTTTGGATTTGCGGTGAAATTTCACTGAGATTTTTCTTGATTATTGCTATTAATGGCTTGTGGTCTCTTTCCCACAAATGTTGGTAGTCCATACACATAACTGTGGAATTTATCAAGTCCATAGACCAGACCAAGACACTTTTTCTCCATCTGTGCATATTGACGTTCAGATGTCATCATTGTTCTTGATGAGTATGCTACTGGCCTCTAATTTTCTCCTACAGCCTGAAGTAGTACAGTATATATTCCATCTTTTGAAGCATCCATTAATATTTTTGTCCTTCTGGATGTGACAAAGAATGTCAAAGTACTGGTTCTGTAGTCAGAATGTCTTCAGTTGTCCCCATTCTTCCTCATGGTTGCCTGTCCACTTGAATTCACATTTGTCCTGTAACAACTTTCACAGGTACATTGTTTTGAAAGACAGGTTTGGAATGAATTTACCTATGAAATTGATCTTTCCCAACACTCTCAATGTGGCTTTTCTGTCAGTGGGTTGGTGTATCCCTAAAATTGCTTTCACCTTGCTCTTGTCTGACTCCACTCCTGCCTGTGACAGTTTATCTCCCGAAAATGTGATTTCCTTCACACTAAACTGTTATTTTTCTCTGTTCAACTTTAATCCATACTTCTGGATGTGTTGTAGAACTTTGATGTGCCTCTCATTGTTTTGTTCCTGTGTGGATCCCCATAGGATCATGTCATCCATGTACACACGTACCCCATTTATGCCTTGTATGATGTGCTCAATTGTCCTGTGGAACACTTCTGGAGCGGAGAACATTCCAAAAGGCATCCTCAGACAAGAGCATCAGACCAATGATGTGTAAAATGTGCAATATTTTCTACTATCTTCCTGCAGTTTTATTTGCTAGAAGCCCTGGGATGCATCCAATTTAGTGAAAAACTTTGCACCGACCATCTCACTTGTAATTTCATCCCTGGTTGGAATCTGATAATGTTCCCTCTTAATAATGGTAGTCAAGTCTTTTGGGTCCTTGCACATAAGCATAGGTCACCGTTCTTCTTTTTGACATAAACCATTGAATTCACCCATTCTGATCCCTAGTGCCATCATTTGGTCAAATTCCTCATTGAGCTTTTTCAGGGTGGTGCTGGAACTGGCCTCCTTTAACTGTAACTTATTGATGAAAGGTAGAACTCCAAACCCCCTGAAGATGCCCAGAAATTGATCCAGTATTTCCTCTATGGTGTTCTGTTCTGGTCACTGTTAATGTGATACACCCTCTTGACTAGGTTTAAATTTTCATATGCTTTGTCACCTAGCAGTGAATAATATCCATTTGAGACTTCTGTGAACCCGAGGTGGTGCTCTTTATCTTTAACTTTCTCCTCAAGTTTACATGTACCTCTGTCCATAGTAAGCTTTGAGCAGTACAGGATTTGCATGGATGTATGTCTTTATCGTCATTGCCCTGATGTTGCACTCAGAGATCAAATTGACCTTTACCCATGTCTAACTTTAAAGGAATATTTGTTCCATTTGTATGCAATGTCACAGTCCATTTATCCTGTTCGATACTGTGTTCACTTCCTGCACCACCATGCCCACGAATATTGTATCACTGACAGCAGTTTCTTCTCTAGTGTGTACAGTGTCTTCTATAGTGTGTCCACTTTTACTTCTGTTTAGTTTCCCTTTGGGAAAACATTGCTTTGCATAGAGATTCTGCCCTTTGCACTTGTTTCAGACTTTCCCATAAGCTGGGCATCGCTTAGGTGCATGTTTAGTGCCACATGGTTTACAATTAAATGTCTCTCCATCTTTTGGTTGGTTCCTGTATCTCATTTTTTGTTTGTGTCCAGACACTGTGGCTATGACTATGCCTTCATTTTCACTGGCTTTTGCACTATCACCAAACTTTTTCACATGCTGCAAAGCTAATTCACTGGCGTGGCATATCTTCACAGATCCAGCTAAGGAAAGCTCGGTCTCTCACAGCAACTTCTCTCACTTTCTTATCATTAATTCCAAATGATCACGGATCATTGAATCTTGCAGCAATCCAAAATTACATGTTCTTGCTTTTAGTTTTAAGTCTTAAAAAAGTATCGAAGCTCTCTCCCTGCAACAGCGTGTGCCGGCCAAACACATACCGCTTGAGGTTTTCATTTTTCGTTGATGAATAGTGTTCATCAAACATCTCGATAACATTGTCAAATTTGCTCTGATCTTCTGCCTCGGCATAAACATCTCTAGAGCTTGAGCTCCTGTCGCAGTAAGTAGTATTGCAATCTTCCAGTTGGCTATCAATTCCAATCACTAGCAGGTAAAGCATAACCATTTGCTTAAACAGCCTCCACTTGTGGTTAATAAATCTTAAACCTTCTACTGATATCAACTGTTACTCACGACACACACTTTTTTTTTCTTCTTTTACTCCTGTGCACAGCGGAACTTGCAGTTTCTTCCACTCCTGATATTATGTGATGTTTCTTTTATTACAATAAAGAATCTTGGGTTCTTTCTAAAACAACTAGATATATTAACTAAGCAACCAGCTTTAAACAGAACATACACATGCCAGACCTCATGTGGATGCATCCCTCTTGAATCTACCCAAGATGCTACAGTTTTCCAAAGATGCAATATTCCCCAGGTGCGAAACACTCCATGCCCGAATCCCCCGGTGGTAGCACTCTATCACTACAGTGATGGAAGGCTGTTATTCAGACTGGAGGTCAGTGATCAGTGATGTTTCACAAGGATTTGTGTGAAGATCCCTGTTATTTGACATACATCTCATGGATGGAAAAGAAAGTGGCGGGTGGATTAGGAAGTTTGCAAATAATACACGATAGGTGGAGTTGTGGGCAGTGTAGTGGGTTATTTAGCATGCAAATTATTGAATTAAATAATGTCAAAAAGGTTTTAAGTTTTAGCTTCTCAGTCTATGCTATAAGCAACCAGTACCAAATGTTACCCAATCGACTGTATTTAATAAACAATGGCACAATATAGTTGTTTTTACCAGATGCAGTAGAGAGCCTCCTGAGGAGATCATTGTGTTGGGGTCCGCACCTTCCTTTAACAGCTTCAAGACTATAATTGCATGAAAATTTAAAAAATGTTATCATAGTACAAAATGTTTTTCACAGCTTGAATTAAGAATGCAATTCACTGAACGATAATATTTTTATAAACTCAGACAGTGTGTGTTGGAGTCTTGGTTCACCTTTTTAGTAAATTAAAAACTTTACATCCTCGTCTCTCAGTGCAGCTGGACTTTGCTCATTGATTACATGATTTGCCAAAACATAATACTTCAGTAATGCAGTACTGGGAACCATAGAGGGCTGACAAAGCACAACAAAAGAAGGAAGGCAAGTATCAGCTGGGCAAATTATCAAAACTGAAATTTGAACTTCCCATAGACTATTTTAAAGAAACACTGAAAACATGCAATGATCAAAGGCCGATGCTGTCAATGGGTCATACATCATGGAATAGGCCCTTCCAGCTCAACTCATCTGGTAGTCGGGGCCAGTCCAATTTGCCTGCATTTTACCTATATCCTTCAAAGTCCTTCCTATCCATAAATCTGTCCAAATACCTTTTGAAAGCCAGAATTGTGGCCACTTCTGCAGTTTCATCTAGCACATTTTTCCCCAGACAAGGACCATCCTCTGAGAGAACAAAGTTGCTCTCAAGCCCATCTTAACTCTCTTCTCTCCCACCAGATCCTGCAATCCAAAGCAGCACATAATCTGCTGGAGGAACTCAACAGGTTGAGCAGCATCAGTGGGGGATTAAAAAATAGTCACATTGTGGGTCTGAACCCTTTATCAGGAAGTTTTTTTTAAAAAAGTCAGGAGTTGAAGGCCACCACAAAATCTCAGCAAAGAGATTGTTGCCCGTAGGGTTGCCCTGGAATATCAAGGCTGGGGGACTTTTCACTCCCAGCATTGCATGAATGCACCAATGCTAGGGGAGCAGAGAGCAAGCCCATTGATCTAGCTATAAACAAGATGTCTGCAGATGCTGGGGTCTAGTGAGTACACCAAAGTGCTGGTGAAACTCAGCAGGCCATACAGCATCCTTGGAAAGTCATAGGCAGTCAACCTTTTGGGCTTGAGCCCTTTTTCAGGTATGCTGAAAATCAGATAGGGAGCATTTGAAGATAATTGTGTAATGAATTTTACTTTCTGTAGATGCTGTGTGAGCTGTTGAGTTTCTCCAGCACTTTTGTGTAGTGCAAGAGAGCATTATCAGAGAAAGTCTATCGGAAAGCATCAGTCTCTAGCCCAGGGCTTCCCAAAGTTCATAGCTCACGGAACCCTTTTGGGAACACTTGGATCGTCAATTACAGTTTAAAAGACATGGCAATATATACAAGCATATAAATAAATAAATAAATATAAAGCATTTACAAGCATGTAAAGAAGTAAATAAACTCACCAGTAGTGGATTAACTTCCATCTGAACCCTACACGCCCCCCCCCCCGACCTTGCCCTACCACCAGCGCCCCTCGCTCCCAACCGCAGCCAAGGTTGCCTCCGCTGACCCTTGCTCCCCGCTGTATTCCAGGCAACCTCCATTGCACTCGCTCCCCACTCCAGCCCAGGTGACCTCTGCCGCACCTTGCTCCCCACTTAGGAAGCAAGTGAGTGAGCAAGAAGGGGGAGGGAGAAAACGAATGAGTGAGTATGAGGGGAAAGGAAAGAGTAGGCGAGTGAGCAAGAGGAGGCGGTAGATTGAATTTTTAAATTTTGGCTTGCCTCGTGCCAAAAGAAATCCGAGTCTCATTGGTTGAAAATGAAATTATGAAGCCTGATGTCTATGCTACTGTTTTGTTAGCATTGAGGCAACTGTTTAGAAACACATTTTCTAAAGTAATTTCAATTTAAATTCAAATTAAATAAAAACAATTTTTTTTAATATATACAAGTTTTAGTTATTAGTACCCATTTCTTCTGTGAAACCCCTGTGCCTTTTTGTGAAACCCTTGCATTCTGCAGAACCAAGTTTGGGAAACACTCCTTTAGCCTCTCCCTATCACCTCTCAACTCCTTTATCTTCCCCCTCCCCCACCTGCATCTACCTATCACCTGCTGGTCTATGCTCCTCTCCTTTCCCTTCTTATTTGGGCATCTGCCTGATTTTCAGTCCAACTGAAGAAGGGCTCAGACACACACCATCAACTGTCTATTGCTTCCAGTGGTTGCTGTTTCTCCAGCACTTTTCCAGTGTTATGCCATTGATCTGATCACTTCCTAACCTGAAAAGAGGATAAGTTATGGCAGTAGACACCAGCTAGAGGGCCAGTACCGGGTCCTAGCAGGTTTCTTACTTTAAAATATTTTTTATTGAGTTTAGCATACAGGTATAAATACAGAATTGACAATTACATAATAATTCATTTGTATACAAGTAAGCACGGACAAAAATAAAACTATGTGACCATGTTAAACCATATAAAAATAAAAATCTAAAAGCTAAACTAAATCTAATCTATCCCCCCCTTTAATCAAGATTATATTATAAATTAATAAAAACAAATCAATAATGTGGAACCACTGGCAATCCCCAGAGAACAGAATCACCAGAACATACAATAATTGTTAATTCTTCAAAATACATTAAAAAATTGTAAGAAAGGGACCCACAATTTCATAAATTGAAACTGTCTATCTTTATTATATCTAATTTTCTCTAAACCTAAATAGGACATTACATCAATATAACCATTGTGTATGAGTAGGGAATGAATAATATTTTCATTTCCATAAAATTTCTCATCTGGCTATCAACATTGTAAAAGCCAAAACTTTTTTCCTGAGATGTCGATATAGGTTTATCAATGAATCACAAGAAAAAAAAAACAAAGAAAGTAATTAATGGGCAAGGTTCCAAATTAATCTTTAGAATCATTCATAAAATTTGGAAAATGCCTTTTCAGATTATCTCTAAATTTGGGCACTCCCAAAACACATGGATCAGAGAAGCTTAAATATTTTTACACTTCTCACATAGTGCAACAATATCTGCATAAAAATGAAACAATTTAAGTTTGGATAAATGAGGTCTGTACATCACCTTAAATTGTAATAAGCAATGTTCTACTCTCATTAATCAAGCTGAGAGTAGTCTCTGAAAAGGTACTATCTGAAAAGGTTAAGTTCAAATCTCATTCCCAAATGTTCTTGGTCAAGCCATGAATTCAAATCAATAAATTAATATAACTGTATGATATTAATCCACCATGAAAATAAAACCATAAATTAAAACATATCAAGAATATTAGTGTTGGAAATTTGTGGAAAATCAAAATTTAGACTGAACAAAATGTCTAATTTATAAATATCTAAAAGGTGTCTTGGAAAGATTAAATTTAGCTGATAATTATTTGAAAGAGGCAAAATTTTCTCAAATAAAGAGATCTTTAAACTTTGACTAGCTATTCTCTGCCATTCCTTGAAATCTGCATCCAACAAAGAGTTGAAAAAGATGGTTATAATCGGATTGGCCAGTGGAAAAACCATCAATTCTGAAGAATTTCCTAAAATGAGCCCAAATTCTCAACATACTTTTCATTAATGGTTTATGTGTTAATTGGGAAAAGGAAAATGGTAAAACCTAGTAGGTTTCGAGGTGAACACTCCTGCTTTTCTCATCTATCAACCTATCTAAGGAAATCTGTTGGCTTCTCTGAGAATTAAATGTTGTTAAGGAGCACGATGTAACTGCAAACAGAGGATATGTTTAAATCACTGACTGATAATTAGGGGTTGAATAGACAATGCTTCATAATTGTGCTAACAGAAGTTCACAGCCAGGTCCCAACATAACAATTAGGTTACCATGGAATCTGAACAACTTAATGTTGCATCATTATTTTTGTCCTTTAACTTGGGAAGAAAGGAAAACCTCTGAGATCTTTATTCATGCAAGTATAGGGATTTTACCTACTTTTTTCTGTTTTAGATATGTTTAGTTTATTAATTATCAGCACAATGAGTTTTCCCCATGTATTCACAGAGTTCTTGTCATTAAAAAACTTAACATCAAATAACTCACAATGATGTGTCAGGGGAGAGCAAATGTATTATTCTTAAATTGAAGGTCAAAGACTGTTCTGCAAACTTAATATTCTTTTTAGATTAATGTAATTTAGATCCAGTATCGGATCATATTGTTTTAAATAGTCTATGCACATTTTGACCCAAATGGCTCATTCTATTGGTAAGTGACCTCAGGGTTCCAGAAAACATCACAGAACCGATGGAAAGTCATGTATTGTTATCTCATCTAAAGTGGCTCAAAAGAAAAGAGTGGAAGGACCTACACATCCTCATGGTTGAATTTTAGATAATAAGCCATGTTCCCTGTGTCAGAAGGGCCCCAGAGCAGAGTATCACCCATCTCTTGAGAGCAGTACAGGAAGAAAGTCAAAGGATGAGTGAAAACTAACATGCTGACATTTCGAGCTGTAACTCCAAAAAAGGAGGCTGGAAATATCATGCACACATGAAACATCCATGCAAACAGACACGAGCATGCATGCCCACTCCTCACTGTCTTAGCACTTCTCAGCCACTCAGAACTCAAAGGACATAATTCACACACATTTACAGCAACTGAAGTGTGACAAAATTGTGCCCATAGAGAGTTTTGTTTTAATTTCACATTTTATTTGCAGGATAGCATTGTTGTCAGACACAAGCATGTCTGCTGTGTCACTCAACAACTTTTAAAGATGAATCAGAAATATCCAGCCAGGGTGTATCACTGTGTCATACGAGAACTGCTCCATCCAAGATCACAAGGAATTGCTGACATGATGAACACTGTTCAGACGATCATACACACCTCCTTTCCTCAATTAACATCATCTATACTTCCAACTGCCTTAGAAAAGCAGCCAGAATATTAAAATGTGTATCCCACTCTTTTCCCTTCTCCCATTGGGAAGAAAATTCACGAGTGTGAGATCACACACCACCAGATTCAAGAACAGTTTCTCCTCTGCTCTTATCAGACTCCAAAACAAACTTCACATCAGTAAAATAACGTGGCCCTTACTCTATTCTAACCGATCTCACTCTGTAACCTTAGCACTCTGTACTGTGTACTACTTACTGTGCTTCTGTATGGGTTGACTTGCTGTATAACACACAAAACAAATCTTTTCGCTGTAACCTAGTACATGTCACAAATAACTTGAATGATTATTGCTTATCCCATCAACCTGCAGGATGCTCCTCTTCCCAAATCAATGAATACTTTGGGCACTGCCTAAAGATCATGGGCTCATGATAATCCAACTTGCTTACTAAAGCCGAGTCGTAGAATATTCATCATCTTATTCCAATATTTACCGCTGAGGGTGGGGGTGGGGGGGCGGGGGGGGGGGGGGGAGGAAGGAACAAGATACAGTGTCATTGCAGTTTATTCTGTGTGTCATGGCAGATGGAGTTTAATCCAAAATGTGGACTGATGCACTTTGGGAGACCACATGCAAGGAGAAAGTATACAGTTGCTGGCAGGGCCCTTAAGAGCATTGATGTACAGGGAATCTGGGGACCTGGTCCAAAGCTGCCTGAAAGTAGACAGGGTGGCAAAGAAGGCATATGAATGATTAGAATAAAACACAAACTTCTGCAGATGCTGTGATTGTAGTAAAAATAAAGAAATGCCACAGGAGGTAAAAATATATAACCAATGTTTAGGGCCTAATTGCTCAGGGCATTTAGTATAAAGGAAAGAAGTCATGGGGCAGCGTTATAAAATTGTTAGCTGCACTTGAACTATTGTGTGAAATTCTGGTCGTCCCATTAGACAAAGTGTATGGAGCCTCTGGAAAAGGTACAGATGAGATTTACCAGGATGCTGTCTGGATTAGATAAATTTGGAGTAAAACAACAAAATCTGCAGATGCAGATGACTACTCCAGAACATAAAAGTGCTGGAGTAACTCAGCAGGTCATGCAACATCCAGGGGAAGTAAGAGGCAGTCAATGTTTTGGGCCTGAGCCCTTCTTCAGAAGAGGACAAACCTGGGATGTTCTATCACCTATTGAATATAAAGGGAAATTTGAAAAAAAACACACTTGGGGATAAAAAGCAAAACATTTGCAGATTTTAGGAATTAATTGAAAAATGTTCAATTAGTTGGTACAGTGAGGATAAACCTAATTACATTTCATGTCCTATTGGTCAAAACTGAGGATGAAAATTTTGAATATAAATCTTTCCTCTTGGAGATCATAAACCTTCTCCAACTAGTTTTGCAACTCGAATTGATTTTTGGTTTTCTGGATACTGACTTTAAACAATTATAGCATTTTCTTGTGCATTTCTTAATGTGATCACATTTATCTTTTTATGAGTGTCTTGATCTTATTTCTTGCATTCTGCCACCAAGTGTTGGATATAGAACATTGAGCATTACAGCACAGTACAGGCCTTTCAGCCCTCGATGTTGTGCCAACCCATATATACTGACCAAAAAAAAACTAAACCCACACTATCTCATAACCTACTAATTTTTCTTTTGTCCATGTTCCTGTCTAAGAGTCTCTTAAATGCCCCTATTGTTGCACCCTCCATCAACACTCCTGGCAATGCATTCCAGACACAACAACTCTTCGTATATAAAAAAAAACTCCCTGAAAGTTTCCTCCCTTCTATTTGTACAGTTGTCCTCTGGTGTTTGCTACTCACATCCTGGCCACCTATTTTATCTGTGCCTCTCGTAAACTTGTAGACCTCTATTAAGTCACCTTTCATCCTTCTTCACTTGAAAGCTAAAAGCCCTAGCTCTGCTAACCTTACCTCATAAGACACATTTTCCTTTCCAGGCAACATCCTGGGAAATCTCCTCTGCACCAGCTCCATGATTTCCACATATTTCATGTAATGAGGTGACCAGAACTGAACACAATATTCTAAGTGTGGTCTCATCAGAGATTTATAGAGCTGCAACATTATTTCATGACTCCTGAACTCAATCCACTGATTCATGAAGCTCAGCCTACCATAGTTCCATCAACCTGTGTGGCAGCCTCAAGAGCTCAATAGATTTTGACCCCCAAGATCCATCTATTCATCCACATTGTTAAGTACTTTAACAATATATTCTGCCTTCAAGTTTGACCTACCAAAATGCTGCACCTCATGCAAATCCCAATTGAACACTGCCACTTTTCGACTCAACTCTGCATCCTGTTTATATCCTGCTGGAACTTACAACAGCTTTCAATTCTATCCACAACTCTGCCAACCATTGTATCATATACAAACTTACTGACCCATCCCTCAACTTCTTTGTCCAGGATATTTATAAAAATCACAAAGAGCAGGGGTCCCATTAGATTGCCCATCACTAATGTAAGACTTACTCTTCTACAATTCCCTGGATTTTTCAATTACCTTTTAGAAACAATGGTACCCACTTTTGCACTCTCCAATTCTCTGGTACCTCCCCTGTGGCTGAGGACAAGATCATAGCCAATGCCCAAGCAATCTTTTCCATAGCAACCTGGGTTATATCTCTCTGGTCCCAGGAAGTTACTGTTTCATCCCCAATTAAACACTTTTTCATTTTTGTCTTCTTTTATCCTTGTCCATAACTTTGCTAAAGCTTGGAGTGGTGGTCACTATTACCAAAATGCTCTCCCACCAAGGTCTGTCACCTGATCAAGTTCATTACTCTGTACTAGTTTCTAATCTAACAGATACTGTGTCAGAAATCCTTCTTGGACACTCTTGACAAATTCTGCCCAATCTATCCCTGTTGCACAAAGGAGGAGCCAATCAATATTAGGGAAGTGAAGTCTCCCATAACAACAATCCTGTTATTTCTGCTCCATTCCAAAATCTGCCTGCTAATCTATTCTTCAGTGTCCCAAGGACTATTTGGGGATTATAGTAACAGTGCATGAAAAGTAAGGCAGTGGCTTTGGTTCATTGCTTATTCAGGAATCTGATGGCAGTGGGGAAGAAGCTGTCCTTGTGCCATTGAGTGCTCATCTTTAGACTCCATTACCTTTTTAGAATTGTAGTAGAATGAAGAGGGAATGGCCTGGGTGGTGGGGGTCTTTGAGGATTTCTCCCTTTACAGTGATTGCTCCCTTCCTATTTCTGACTTCCATCACACTGACTCAGTAGGCACTCCCACCACAGCATTCTCCCTTTCAACAGCTGTGATACTATCCCTGACCAGTAATGCTACCCTCCCCCCATAATATCTCTTTAAAGCTATATAAACCACTTAACAGCCAATCTTTCCTTGAATCAGCTATGTCTCTGTTGTGGCCACAACATCATAATTCCACGTATTGATACTTGCTTTAAGTTTATCCCCTTTATTCCTATTATTCCTTGGATTGAAAGACACATTTCAAACTCTCCAACTCATTACATTTATGCCTCCTCTACTGCCAGTCCTTCCTCCAAACCTCCAACACATTGCATTATCCTTTCCACCTTCTGCTCTATTTTCTTCCCTCACATTGTTTTACTCATCCTCCTGCCAAATAAGTTTAAACTCTCCCCAACTATTCCAGCAAACCTGCCAGCCAAGATATTGGTCGCTCTTCAGTTCAGGAGAAGCCCATCCTTTTTAAATTTAAATTTATACATCTAGCACCGTAATGGGCTATTTTGGCTCATGAGCCCTTGCCACCCAATTAACCTACAACGCCCGGGTACATTTCAAATGGCGGGAGGAAACTGGAGCCCCTGGAGGAAACCCACGCAGACATGGGGAGAATGTACAAACTCCTTACAAACAGCACAGGATTCGAACCCCAGCCCTGATCACTGGTGTTGTAACAGCATTGCGCTAACTGCTACACTATCCATGCCACCATTTTGTACAGGACATAACTTCCCCAAAAGAGATCCCAATGATCCACAAATCTGCACCCTGCACCAACTGATGCCGAGAATTTCCACAGATGCAAATGTTAGCTTGAATTCCTCATTAGTTTTATAAAACACCAGAGTATGCTCATTTGGTTTAATGTAATATTTTACTCCAAGTTCAAGAAATAAACTTCATCAAAAATGTCTTATATTGCTGCTTCAAGTATACTATTTTTATATTATTATACCTTTTATAAAAAAACATTAGTCCTTCACACTATTGAAAGGATATTTGGGAACAATACCACAAGCAACACTGAATATGTGCCTCACTTGGTATTTTTAACATTCTAATTAAACCTAGAATATTCACTTTTTTTTCCCCCAATCCAATTCATCAGAAGTCAGACAGTCAAATAAAATTGACAACAACAAACATTTTTTTTTAAGAACAGTGAAGAGAAAGAGTGACCAATGAAGATGGTTGTCTGAGATTAGAGATTACAATACAATATCGATCATCTGGGGAAGTGGGTAAATGAATGGTGGGTTAAATTCTTTTGCATTTTTGGAAATTGAACCTGGGCAGAACTTAGAGTGTATGGTAACACACTGGACAGTGATTTACAATGGTGACTTAGGGGTACAGGACATTGTTCCCTGAATGTAGCGACACAAATGGACAGTGATGAAGAAATCATTTTGCCTTTTGCATGGGTCAAGGCATTGTGAACAGGTGTGGAGACATCATGTTACAATTGTAAAAGATGTTGGTGAAACCGCACTGAGTGCTGTGTATGGTTCTGGTTGACATGCCACTGGAAAGATGAGATTAAACTGGATTCACAAGGATGTTATGAGGACTGGAGGGCTAAAGTTCAAGGAGAGGTGGGATCAGATGGGGCATTTTTTTCCATAGAAGGCTGAGGGGTGAGATTCATAAAATTATAAGGACATAGATAAAATAAATAGTCATAGGCTTTATTTTATGCAGAGTGGGGGTAGCTAAGACTAGAAGTCATAGATTTAGGGTGAGAGGTGAAAGATATAAAGGGAACCTGAGGGGCAACTTTTTCCACACAGCTTATGGTTAGTATGTGGATATACATGGAGGTGGTTACAATTATATAATTTAAAAGGCACTTAGGCAGGCAACTGGAAGGATTGAGAGGAATATGGGCTAAACATTACAAAATGGGGAAAGCTCAGGTAGCCAACTTGGCTGAAATGGGCATGGGCTGAAGCACCTGTTTTTATGCTTCATTACTAAAGTGGCCTCAAGACACAGGGTAGTAGGTTTAGGATGGAGAGAAGGAGTAACTGCTTTTCCCAGAAAATGGTGAATCTATGAGATTCTCTACCCATTGAAGCAGTGGGGGCTACCTCAGTAAATATTTTTAAAACAAGGTTGGATAGAGTTTTACATAATAGGGGAATTAAGTGCTATGGGGAAAAGGCAAGTAGGTGGACATGAGTCAATCATCTTATTGGATAGCTGATCATGCTTGATGGGCCAAATGACCTACTTCTACTTATAACTTACAAAATTTTGTCATTTATAGAGAAATTTAGTTACTGTGTACAACAAGTATAATTATTTATTTATTTGGTATGGATTTTTAATAAAGGTAATTTCGGGTTATTTAATCAAGCTACTAACTTGCTTGTTTCTTGGTGATAAATCTTTCAGCTGCAGCTGTATGTAGTTCTGTGAGGATGTTAAATGTGTCAATAAAATGCTGGTCACATGCATTGATTCATGACAGATTTTTCAGCTGAGCTCAGTGTGGAAATCCTGCCTTTTGGGGGGGGGGGGGGGGGGTGAGTGACTGGTGTTGGGCAGAATGGAGCCAGTGGTGTGCTACCCATAATGTGACTGGCACAGTACGTATTCATGACCGGCAACACCTGCTGCATAACCTGGCTGATGGTCCCAAACGCTACAATCTCTCCTCATCTTCTGCTCTTTACTTGAAGTTGCTTCCATTGCCCCTTTTACAATTGACTGCACAGCTCTCATCAGTGTAAAGGCTCCCAGACAGCCTGCATAACATGAGCCTTCTGGGCAAATGGTCCGCTTGGAGCTCTGGGGTTATTCATTGCTGGATTGTGCATTATTGCTGGCAAAGTGATTCATACTAACAGGGATGGGAACAGTCTTCCACATGTTCCTAACAACACACAAGAGCGCACGGAGCTAGCATTTGTACATGGCCTCATTTAGCAGTGCAGACAGTCATGGATCTCCTCATTTCTAAGGGAGCACTAGTCCTCTTTTAGTACTGATGCCATTGGCAATCTTCTGGGAATGCCTGTTGGGATGCTAAATGAGATTCTAGTGTATGGTCATCAAGTTGTACAGCATGAAAACTCACTCTTCAGTCTATTATATCTTGTTAGCCTTCAAGTATTAGTAGTCCCCAGAGTGATGACCTGGATCTCTTTTCATTGTTATGTTTATTCATAAATATGTTAAGAAAGCATGGATATTATTAATTATGAACTTGCAAATGGATCTGTTTGTTTTATACAGTAGAGGATTATATAACCAAACGACAGGCAGCATTAAAATCTTTAGGCCACTTTGGAGACAAGAGACTGCAGATGCTGGAATCTGGAGCCACAGATAATCTGCTGGAGGAACTCAGCAGGTTGCTCAACATCAGTGGGAGATAAAAAGAATTGACAATGTTTCAGGCCAGAACCCTTCATCAGGACTGAGTACACAGGAGAGAAAGCTAGAGAGTCACTTTACCTTCTTTATCATTGTGCCCTATAATGGCCTCCTGTACCATGTCTGTAATTCTAAAGTGGACATTTCTCCTCTTTGCATGTTTGTGCTTGAATCCAGTCTGTTGGACCTTTTCCCGTTCATAGTATGCCTTTACTTGGTCACATCGCATGCGTTTCACCAGCTGTTGCCGCTGACCTGAAGGTAGTGACTCCAGCAAGCATTGATCGATCTCCATGTCATGTGTTCGAAAAACATTACAGAGCTGGAAGCAACCTAAACAAAGAGGGTGAGCACCACAAGTTAGAATCCACCAGAGAAACAATTATAAGCATCAATATTTAATGATCAATGTAAACAGAAGCATTGACAAATCAAGAATAGCTCAATAATTTATTTTGAACATTTCAGCTTTTTGTTTTTTTAAGTTTGAAGTATGATGCTTCTCATAAATAGTTGGTTATACTAAATAAAAGATTATTTCAGAATTTTGTTTGCATAATACCATTGTCATTATTAAGCAATCGAAAATCAATCTTTCCTTCAAAATAAACTCAAAAATAACCATTTTCAGATTGCTTTGCTTCACTTGAATAATCTAATCCTGCCTAGAAACATGGGATGATGTCATTCACCCTGTCACATTGCAGCAATGAGTGGAGAAGCCTGCAGGTGAAATGAAGTGTCTTCTCCTCTGCTGTGGTCAAGGGAGCCCTTTCTTACTCCTCCACAAATACTCAGACTTCACCAGTGTTTACATCATTCCCTTTGACCTCCGCCTCTCTGATGCGGAGTGGTCTCTTCTCTGTAGAGGCCTTACCTTTATATTCCTGCACCCACACTTCAGCAGGATCTGCACCTGTCATGAGTTCTTCTTCTGCTGCCTCCATGACTCTACATTGGTCCTCACTGCCTCATCTTCACCATGCTGACCAATCCCCATATACTACCATTCTCCACCAAGTAGGCCATAGGGTGCCCTGTTACTTTATGGAGCCTACATCGGTTCCCAGGATGACACCTCCTATTCCAGTACATCTGAAATGTTCTCTTTCCTAGTACATATTGACCCCCCCTTACTGTCATTGATAAAACTGTACCCATATCGCCATTTCTCATATTTCTGCCCTCTCCTCTCTCCCCTCCTCCAGCAGAACAAAGAGAGGCCCTTTGTTCTTCACTTTCTGCCCACCAGCTTCTATTTCAGACACTCTGACACGCACCCTACTATCTACATCTTCCCCTGTCCCATCCAAACACACTTTTCACGGTGATCAGTTTCTCCATGATCTTCTGGTTCACTCTTCCCTCTCCTTAGCACTTCCAGCTTTAATGGCAGAAAGCTCGGATGTGCGGATGGAAGTGGACCCACATTCGGAAGCTTGCATGCTGCAGCAGTGTCCCCTCACAACCTACATTGTGTTTTGGAATGCGTGCACAGATTGATCTGTGTATGGGTTCCAAATCACCTTTTTTTTAATAAAACGCGTTGGGTTTGTAAAAGCGTTTCCTTGTCGTTACTACAAGGTGGTGTGCTGATTGGACAGAAGCATTTCCTTCAGAGAAGGAAAAGCAACCACATTGACACAGGTCGACCCCAACTTACCTTTATTCAAAACAGATTCTATCATTGTAACTTTGAAATATTGCAAGTTGGAACATCATAAGTCAGGCACTATCTGAATGTTCAAATGAGCCATAGACCATTTATTTTTAAAATTCACTGTGGGCCACTTAAAAATGGATAGCAGGCTGCAGTTGGCCCAGGGGCCATAGTTTGGCTTCATCAGAACTAAAGAATCAGATGGTAAGATATTGAGCACTTTTAACATCCTGAATGAAGGGAGACAGACTGCAGCAAACGTGAGCAGATTGCTGGGGAAGTTTAGGTGGCCATTGTAAACATTGTGTGAGAATACAGAAATGTAGCAAACTGGTGATCACTTAGTGTTAACCCATTCAGGCGTGCGCTTCCAGCAACCTGACTCACAAATGGAAGATCGCTGAAGAAGAAAATGGATTACCTCAGGTGCATCTGAACCAGAGAGAACTGCAAGGCTGCTTTGCTCTGGTGATTACAGAAATGTGGCTCCAGGATACTATTCCAGACTCAGCAATCCAGCTGGATGGCCTTATCACCTTCAGGCCAGACAGAATAGCTTATCTGCAAGACCTCAAGGAGAAGGACTGTGCATTTACAGAGAGGACTGGTACACAAAGATTTCTGTGGTAAAGACGTGCTGATCGGAAATGCAGACACTTCAGCCTGCCCAGGAAATTGTCAGCCATGCTGTTCCACCTTCAGCTAATAAGAGTGAAGAAATGAAGGAATTTTACAGTGCCAACTGTGAAGCCCAGACATCCCATTTGATGATGACATGATTGTAGTTGGCAACTCCAATCATACCAACCTGAAAACTGTTTTACCACAGTTTCAACAGCATATCCTCTTAGCCACAAGAGGAGACAATGCCCTAGATCGGGTGTACACCAATGGCTCTAATGAATACAATGCTGCTCCCTTCCCCCTTGGTTACTAGGATCATGCATCATCCCCAGCATACAGATGCTGGCAAAATGAACAAATCCAGTTCACAAGGACATCAGGACGTGGCCAGGGGAGGCCATAGCAGCACTACAAGACTGCTTTGATATTATAGATTGAAGGGGTATCAGGGAGGTGGCCATCTACATCAACCACATAAGCATCAAGAAGAATCTGAGCTCAGTGACTGGCTACATTAGCAAGTGCATCAAAGATGTCAGGGAGATCAAATGCTATAAAACCAGGGCTAACCAGAATCCATTGATGGACACAGATCTGTGCATTTCTTCAAGCTCGTGGACTGCCTGCAGGTCAGGAAACAAGATGGCACTAGTATCAGCCATCTCCCGTGCAATCCATTTCAGCTGTAACTGAGGTGAAGAGAACCCCATCCAAGGTGAACCCACACAAAGCAGTGGGACCAGACAAAATACCCAATGGGTACTGAAGGACTGCTCAGACCAACTGAAAGAGGTCCTTACAGACATCTTCAACACCTCACTGCAGCAGTCCTTTTCAAGACAGCCATCATCATCCCAGTACCAAAGTGACAGTAACAGGCCTCATAAAATTATGAAATGCTTTCAGGGTCTGCTGATAGAATGCATCCAAGTGTCCTTCCCAGAGACACTGGACCCATTTCAATTTACCTATAGTCTTGTCCCTCCACACCATCCTGTTCCACCTGGAGAATGGCACATCATGCTCTTCATTGATTTCACCTCGGCTTTTATTACGATCATACCCCAGAAGCTCATGGAGGATCTGTCCTTACTTGGATTTAACACCCCTCTCTTCATCTAGATTCTGGACTTGGCTTGACAGCAGAATATTGAGCATCATAACAGCTGCTCCTCAGCCCAGCCCACTCTTGCTCATGATACTGACCCATCATAGAAGGTTGCATTCATAGGAGAAATATAGAAATGTAGAAAGTTGTGTTTAAGATAGCTACAAAAGTTGTTTATATACTCATTCAGAAACGTCCAGAGAACAGGTTACAAGTTTAAAACTAACAAACCTCCCAGAAAGGAATCAATTCTCTCCTCTTCTACAGAACTCCCAGGCTCCAGATATCCTGATGCCTGTCTGATATCTTTAACACAATAGTGTTAACTGACTACCTATAGAGTCAACAAGCTGTCAAAAGGCAGCCCATTCATAAATTGGTTTCCCGCCCAAATGCATCTGTTGGATGCAATGTAAATTGTTAAAGGCTGCAGCAAGTGTCCAGCAACACTGATGGCACCACTTAGTCCCTGGTTGACCTTGTTTCTGCTCAGAAGTTTTGGCCACCACTATTAACTTTAATAATTTAAGATGAGAATGAAACTAGCTATTTGCATTTGTTAATTGAAAACCAGAAATCAGGGAGGCAGAGAACGGATATTGGTGTGTACTGAGAGCAACCCTTCCAGACTTCTGTTGATTTTTTGTATATATGAAGTCTTAATTCTGACTTGTACATAAGAATAAATGATTGACAACAAAACATTTCCCTACCTCTAGGAAGAGGATATGCAAAATGCAAAACATAAGCTGTAACAATATGTTCAAAGAAATTATATCCATTTGCATGCGAGAAAATGCCTAAATATTGTACCCTGTGATTGTGTTCTTTGAATGAGACCAAGCAGTCTTAGTGAGGTCACCTTGTCTATCCAACACGACAGACTCTTCATTTCCACTAGCACTATTCAAATAAAGTCCGTTTGAATTATAGTGTGTAGCTTGGTTATACTTTTCGTACTTTGAGAGGAGCGCAACTATCACACCATGACTTCAATAGAGTCATCAAGATTGCAGATAACATTACAGTAGTTGACCTCAGCAGCAACAACAATGAGTTGCACTACAGAGAAGAGGTGAAAAGTCTTGTGAAATGATGGGAGAAACCCAATTTTCAAAATGGACTGGATGAAGGAGATGATCTTGGATTTCACAATGACCAGAGATGACTGCTCTTCACTACATATAAATGAATTGGTATTGGAGAGAGTAGAGAGCACTTAACTTGTGACCTATCCTCGACACTGAATATCTCCTCACTTGTCAGGGAGCTTAAACTGAACTTCCTGAGAAGGCTATCAGCCACCATCCTGTCAACTTTCTATAGTTCTACTGAGAGCATCTTGGCCAGGTGCATCATAGCTATGGAGCATTAGATCAGAGGTTAATCCATAGAGCAGCAGAGAGGATCACTGTGGTCACCCTTTCCCCATCGATGGGATTTACCAGAATTGTTAACTAAAGAGGGCTTGCATAATTAGTGAGGACCATTGCCATCCTGCACACAGCATCTTTTAGCTACTCCTGTTGGGGAAAAGATATAAGAGTATCAGAGCCAGAATCACCAGGCTGGGAAACAAATTCTTCCCACGGCCAGTGCGCCTGCTGAATGACTGATAAACTGTTTATACAAATATTCCATGGCTTAACTATTTATTTAACAACAATGTTTATTATTTTAATTGTATACAAGTATCATGCATATATATCATTTGCGTATATTTAGTGTGCTATGTTTGTATGTGTGTTTGCAGGATGTTGCTCTGTGGAATGGAGAACATTTTTACATTGGGTTGCAATGCTACAATCGGATGATTGATAAACTTGAACTTGAAAAGATACAGAAAAGAGAGGTCAAAGTCAATGTCTTTTTGAATTTAACAAGAATGGCAAAAAATAATTTAATAACTATTCATCTCTAAAGATGAATGAAGATGAGGAGTCTTAAAAGAATGGAAATGGAAAGAGCCATAGTTATCCTTAATGAAGATAAGAGAATAACACAACCAAGAATCTTCATTGGTATAAATGGTATAATGTCCCCTTTAAAACTATCTGATAAGTGTGATGATAATTTTCAGAACTGGCCAATTTTAACATGCATTGGAAAGACTGGTTATCTGAAATTGTTGAAATAAATGTTTAGTGCTCGGTCTTGCAAACAATATTTCTTTGCACATGTACGTGGCCTACCTCATTACATTTTGAAGGCACTACAAGTTACTTTTAGCCTTATAAGTCTCATCTTTTCCAATACCCTGACAATGAATGCAGATCAATATTAGCAAAGCATCTGACAGGAGGGTGATTTGAGGTAGAGAGGTCTAAGGGAGGAGAGAGAAAGCATTAATAGGATTGGCTGATATTTATAACTTATCAATAGAATTTCATTCACTGGTTTGCAAGAATCAAATGAGAAGCTGTCACACCATTACTGTACACGGCTGCAACGGCATTGCACAGAAAACACATTGAAATAAAAATTGCTAAGGTAATTAATAAGTAACTTTATCTATAATACTGTTTCATTAAATCAAATTGCTTTTTTAATCTTTAAGTGCAATGGGGCCTGCATCTCCTGAGAAGACTGAGGCAGGCAAGGCTACCCACCACCACCCTGTTAACTTTCCTACGTCAGTATGGTACAGTTGCTATAGAAGATCAGAACAGAGGTCAATCCACAGGATGATATGAGTAGCAGAGAGAATCACTGGGGTCTCCCCTCCCCCATTGATACGATTTACCAGGATCGTTCTCTCAAGGGAGTTCGCAAGATTAGTGAGACCTCCTACCACCTCGCACACATCATCTTTCAGTTACCCCTGTCGGGAAAGAGATACAGAAGTATTCAAGCCAGAACCACCAGGTTGAGGACAAAATTTCTTTTTACAGGCAGTGAAACAGCTGAACAACTGATGAACTGTTAATACAAACCTTAACTATTGACTTAACAATGATATTTATTTATATTAATATATCTTTGGCTTGGCTTCGCGGACGAAGATTTATGGGGGGGGTAAAAAGTCCACGTCAGCTGCAGGCTCGTTTGTGGCTGACCAGTCCGATGCGGGACAGGCAGACACGATTGCAGCGGTTGCAAGGGAAAATTGGTTGGTTGGGGTTGGGTGTTGGGTTTTTCCTCCTTTGCCTTTTGTCAGTGAGGTGGGCTCTGCGGTCTTCTTCAAAGGAGGCTGCTGCCCGCCAAACTGTGAGGCGCCAAGATGCACGGTTTGAGGCGTTATCAGCCCACTGGCGGTGGTCAATGTGGCAGGCACCAAGAGATTTCTTTAGGCAGTCCTTGTACCTTTTCTTTGGTGCACCTCTGTCACGGTGGCCAGTGGAGAGCTCGCCATATAATACGATCTTGGGAAGGCGATGGTCCTCCATTCTGGAGACGTGACCCATCCAGCGCAGCTGGATCTTCAGCAGCGTGGACTCGATGCTGTCGACCTCTGCCATCTCGAGTACCTCGACGTTAGGGGTGTGAGCGCTCCAATGGATGTTGAGGATGGAGCGGAGACAACGCTGGTGGAAGCGTTCTAGGAGCCGTAGGTGGTGCCGGTAGAGGACCCATGATTCGGAGCCGAACAGGAGTGTGGGTATGACAACGGCTCTGTATACGCTTATCTTTGTGAGGTTTTTCAGTTGGTTGTTTTTCCAGACTCTTTTGTGTAGTCTTCCAAACTGTGCATATGTATTGTTTATATCTGTCTTATGTCCGTATGAGTTTGCATTTTTTTTTTACAATGAGGACCAAAGAATGCTGTTTCATCAGGTTGTACTTGTACAATTGGATGATAAACTTCAACTTGAACTTCATCCAGATAGTTGAACCACCTACACTGATAATCTACCACCGTCAATTATGCGAGAGTAAACCAGCGCACTCAGGGGAAACTTGTAAGGTTAAAGGGAGAATATGCAAACTCTACACAGATAGTACAGCACATCAGCATCAAAACTGAGTCACTGGAACTGTGGATTTGTAAACTACCTTCTGCACCGCAATGGTACCCCAATCAAAAATCCACCAGCGAGGCTTTAACTCTAATGTCTCATTGAAAGTCTGAGTATCATCCAAAAATCAACTCATAATAATTAACTAACAGATGGGGCAGAAAAATGTATCGCTGTGTGATGGAATTATCTCTCTTAAATTCAACCTATTAGATGTGCTCACAATCTCTATTTTTAATAAAATTTCTCAGAAGCCCCAGGTATGTTTGAAATCCTCCATCTGCTTCATTTTATTCCATAACTGACTGAACCAAAAGGTTTAATGGAATGTTTATAACACAGTATGCATGAATTCCAAGACTTGTTCAAAATCAACATTAGTTTTGCCACCTAGTCAAATGTGAATTTCTCTCTATTTAATACGTGCTTTTATTTCTAATTACTGTTGCAGTGCTTTGTTGGTTGTGACATTAGTATCACAGTTCAGTGGTTTTTGCTGCATCTCTTGCATGTGGTGAACTCTATATCCTTCAAACAATGTGGTTTTCCCTCGACCACAATCAACTCAGCCCTCACCCGCATTTCCTCCTTTACCCACACATCTGCCCTGGCCCCCTCCACCACCAAGGAGTGGAATCCCCTTGTCCTCACCTTACCATACTCCCAGCCTTCGTGTCCAATACATCTTCTGCCATTTCCACCACCTGCTATGTGATCCCAACATCAGACACATTTTCCCCTCTCCTGCACTTATCTCAGGGATCACTCCCTCCACGATTTCCTTGGTCATTCCTCTCTTCTCACCATACGTCCCCTTGGCACCTACCTCTCTGACTGTAAGAGATGCTTCACTTGTGCCCACACTTCCTTCATCACCACCCTAACAGTCATTTCGGATGAAGCAACATTTCACTTGTGAATCTGAAGAGGTCATCTACTGCATACAGTGCTCCCATTGTGGTCTCCTCTACTTTGGAGAGATTGGGCACAGGCTGGAATATTGCTTTGCGGAGCATGTCAGCTCTGTCCTCTGCAATAATGTGCATCTCCCAATGGTCACCCATTTCAATTCCCTGTCCCATTTCCTTGCTGAATGATTGACCTCTGTGGTCTCATGCACTGCCAGACTGAGACCACCCACAAAATGGAGGAACAACACTTATCTTCCATCTGAGCACCGTCCAACTGCATGGCATTAACATCAACTTCTCCTGTTTCCATTAAACCTCCCCTCCCACCCTTCTTCCCCTGTCACCTTTCACAGAGCCAAAATCAATTTTTCACATTTCCTCTTAACATCCAATTATAACACCTTTTGACTGTTGGTCTGGACTCCTCCCCCAGCCATTCCTCAGTCTTTATTTCAATGCCTTCCTGTTTTTTTTGCTTATACCTTGAAGAAGGGTTCAGTCCCGAAAGGTCGGTATTATACCTTTACCTCCTTCGGAAGCTGCGAGACTAGCTGAGTTCCTCCAGCATTTTCATGTGTTTTTACTGCAATCACTGCATCTGGCAGTCTTTTGTGTTTTACTCTATGAAGCGATCCAGTTTCATTAAACATTTCCTTTTTGGTATCAATCTTACTGACCCAATATCCATATCTATACAATTTCATCAACAATGGCCATATCTGCAATCAGAAGATCAGTGTGGTCCTTATATTTAATGAGGTAGCCTCCAATGGTTCCATAGGAAGATATTTTCACAGATCCCTCACTCTCTGGGAAAAGCATAACCTCCACATCTGCCTTTCCATGACATGCCTTGGAATGCTTCAAAGAATCCCACCAGTGTTTTTGGATGTTGTGGTTCAATTAGTAGTATGTAACCACTTGAATTTTGGCCTCAGAAGTTCAAGGACTGAGAATTGTTGGAGATGCTGGCATTTAGTTAAGACTGTTAAGATGCTAATACATGTATATTTAAAGATTCCTGGTTTTGGACACTGATTATCCCTCAACCAAGATCACAAAAGTAGATCATTTCATAATCTCTTTCCTGTTTGTGTAAGAATATTAATACAGGTACACAATCCTTTATCCGGAACTCTTGGGGGACAGTGTATTCTGAATTTGGGATTTTTCTGGATTTTGGAAAGCCAGATTTAAGCCCACCCGAATTGTGCTGCCATATCCAACCCCATTCCCTTCCAGTCACCCTGCTGTCTCCCCCCCACCCACCTCTCAGCCAACTAACTCCTGCTGCCGGTCTCCCCTCCTCACCCGCCCCCCTCGCCCACCCGATTCGTGCTGCCTGTCTCTCGCCTGCCCAACTCGCGCTGCCTGACTCTCGCCCCTCTTGCCTGATTTTGGAACTTTCCGGATTTTAGATGTCCGGATAAAGGATTGTATACCTGTAGCTAGCTTTCATAAATTACCACCATTTAGAAGTACTTGAATGGCTCTTAAGTGATTAATGGTGTTCTAAGGAGTGAAATAGGTTCTAGAAATGCAACATTGACTCTTTCCCTTCCCCCCCTCCCAATTCTTTAGAAATAAAAATGGGTGCATGTCATACTGCCTCTCTCTCAATATGCCCACAGCAGATCTTAAGTCACATCTGCTTTCCTCCCCATTTCCAAAGCAGTTTGACAAACCTAAACATCTAAAAGAACTCAGAGTTTGAAATATATTTATTAACTAAACATAGGATGCAAGTGGATGGCCAAAGTGGAAATGATGATCTGAGGGGCATGATTCTGTGCTATTTCCACTTTATGCTATTGTCCTCTATCAGCATTTTACAATTCACTTGTCTTCCTCCACCTGACACCCTTTTTTTTAAAAAAGCTCTTGCCTCTTTCTTCATTTTGTTTGGTGTTTATCATTCAGCTGCATCTGTCTCCCAACTCTACTCCTTACTTTTCCCATCTATCCCATCATCCCTATTCCCTCCCTGGTTCACCAATCGCCTACTGACTCCTAACTAACCCTTCCTATCCTGCCCTCATTATACGAGCTAACTTCCCTCTGCACTGTCACTCTCAATGAAGGGTTAAGTGGTGAAATGTTTACAATTCTGCTTGGCCCCTTGAATTCTTCCAGCAAAATGTTCAGAACTTCTTGGAGGTTATCTGCAATATTTGTCAAAAAAGAATGAGTGTAAAAAAAAAAGGAGGAATGTTATAGTCTTTCTTAATCTCAATCTCCACATGGATTGAGTCTGCATTCGACTCAAGCTTGCAGGTTACATACATTGTGAAAGATGCTAAAAAGAGATCACAAAAGGCAGTAAAATATGACGAATCCTCAACTCATAGCAAAAATGGTCATTGCAAAATTGAAATTACCATGCATTGTTATACAATGAAAATCTTGATCAACAGTGTCCACACTACAACTGGGATAAGCTCCAATCACTGTGAGGAAATGAGATGAAGTTCCTTGTAATAACCTGTGGCAGAGTGCAGCGAAGACCCTTTTAATGACCACATCTTTTTTTTTTAAATCTTGTCACAGATATGATCCCTCTAAACTTCCAGATGTTAGATATGAGCTGTAACTTAATGCTAAATGTTTCTCTCTGCTGAATTTCAAGAACTTCAGAAGCCTTGATTTTTTTTTGGTCTGTGGTTTTTTTTTTCAGCCTCTGCTTGGTCTAGGGTAGCACTGAGACAAAAATCACATTTATGCTTTTTACACACAAGTAATGAGGAATGGGGTCAGAAGCGCCCACCTCTGGAATCTCACAGCTGAGAAGTATGACAAAGTGGTTCTTCTATTGATGCTAACCACCTTATCTCTATAGCCACTTTCAGGTGCATTCTTCGCCATGAATGTGCCTGCAGAAGAGGATTCAGACCAGTGGAATGGTCGTTCAGGTGGCAGCACTGAAAGTGCAGCGCTGGGCATCTGAAAGGGACAGCTGCACGGGACCACACTCCGGCTCGATCCCTTCGGGCTGTCAAGGTTGGAGTGGCGGGCTGTCAGCGCTGGGGCGACCAGCACAGGCTGTCCCCACACTGATCCCACTGCCCCATGCTCTCCTCATAGCCCTGTGTTGGTCCCCACACTGATCCCACTTCCCTGCTTTCTCCCTACACTGATCCCACTGGTCTGCTCTCTCCCCATAGCCTCATGTCAGTCCCCACACTGATCTCACTGGCCCACGCATTCCCCACAGTCCGGTGTCAGTCCCCACATTGATCCCACTGCTCTGCTCTCTCCCCATAGCCCCGTGTCGGTCCCCACACTGATCCCACTGCTCTGCCCACATCGTCTGCCCCAACCCCTACAGCCCACGCCAGCTGCCCCAATGCTGACAATCTATGCCGGCTGCCCCTGCCCTGACGGCCCACGCTGGGTGGCACGGGGAGGGGGCTGTCAGGCACTCACCAGCTGATTGGTTACAAAGTAAACCTCCTGCGCTTTCAACTGGCCTTCTGTCAGCTTCATATGGGCATAATATGTGGCTTTACATCGGGGGATTTTGACCACCTGAAAATGCCTTATGATAAACTGTTCTTGATTCTCTGCGGGCAGCCCTTGATGTTTATAGGCTGTAGATGCTCTTTGCAAGCGCAGAGAATCATTAGTAAATTGCTAGATTTTCCTGTTCACTTCCTCCCAACCCTCTGTTCTTTAGGAAAGTTTCCTCTTGAAAGAGTTATCCTCTGCAGAACACTACAGCTTTCTAATGATTAATAACACCAAATGCTGAAAAATATTCAGCATTCTGTGAAAAAGTGTGAATGTTTCAGGTCAATGACCTTTCACTGGAATATCACAGAAATCCTGATTCTCCTGCCTGCTGGCTTGCAGCCCAATAATTCCAGATAATATCCCTTAAGCAGTAGGTCTTTAACTTGTGTTCACCCACTTTTGTCCATTTCCTTCACCAATGAATGAACTTCTGGTGATAGGATGTGGGATGGAAACTACCAATAAAAGGGACAGAAACAATAGCATGGCTCTTGTGCATTCATGTCCTGTTGTCCTGCATTGTTTACAGATTGTTATCACTTCAATAAAATGATGTGAAAGAGGCTCAAGGAACATGCATTCTGTGGAGAATGCATCACTTCACTATTACATGGCACTCATAGAAACAAGAAGCTCCTCCAATGCCTGCATTGGTTCCCTGTCACATATGAGCTTTGTCCTCATGTGGATCTACACTCGAGAAGGGGGGGGGGGGTTCTTTCCTTCCCTTTTCCAATTCTTCTTTCTTCCTCTTAAGGAATTGTTACAAGTTGCCTCCTCAGTAAGTTACATGGTCCATTAAAGGAGTGCAGCCTCAACAATATACCTGCGTTTAGAATTTTCCAGCATTTTGAAGCATTGCTTTGGAACAATTATGGTTTCTTCCTCAGCATTTTAAACAGCAGCATATCTCTTATTATTCCAGTATTTTCCTGTGGTGCTCAGCTTCCTATGAATAAGGAGGCTTGTTCCCATGTAGCTACTCTTTGATCTTCCACACAAGTTCACATAGGGTGGTTACAGCAAACATTCTGGTTGAGAAGTCATTAATTTTCCCCAGATATTGGTTATGTTAGTGGTGCTCAACCTTTTTTGCCCTAAGCCCCACTTTAATTTTTCAAAAAACGTATGCCCCACCATTAGCAGAAAAAAAGTTATATATTCAAAAGAAGTTTTAATTCAATCATGTACTGCAAGTGCATTTCAATGTGATTAGAGTTGGGAACACACTGGAACATATATTTCATATTCAACTACTACTTCAATAGATCAACCATCTCAAACACACATTCAACAATTGTTGTCACTTGCCCCGGATGCTGGCTGCAGATGATTTTGATTTGAGGGACTAATTTTGTTAGTTTCAACCTTAAATCTTCAGATTTTGTAATTTCCAGTTGGTTTCTCTTAGCTTGTAGCAAAGCACTGAAGGCACATTGGACTAAATTAGACAATGGAAATCAATGGAAGATAATGCATCAATAGTTCCCTTGCTAAAATATCAAGTTTGGATATTTCTTTTTTATTTCTTTAGATAACCACATCATGGTTCCTTTCACTTTGAACAGAGTTTTCATAGATTCATCATGTTGCAACTCAGATAAGTTCTCTTGGTATTGCACTGGAACTTCAGATAAATCGACCTGCAATGGCTGAGTTAACCAAGAGGGAAAATCTATTGCCTTAAAGTCACAAAATCTATCATCGAATTCAGTAACCAACATTTTCAAATGGTCAACAATGTTATTTGTAGCAGCATTAGTTACCTCACACTTATTCAACCAATCGAATTGACTGAAATATCTCACAGAAATATTCCTTTGGCATAATTCTAGAAGTGTCATGAATCCAAATATCTTTGTTTTTGCATCAACAAGCATCATATTTGCTACTTGGAATTGTTTGTTCAATGTACTTAGTTTCTCAAAAATGTCTGTCAAGTAACTGACATAACCTTTGCCATCTGTTGTTAGCAACATTTCAGGATTGTCCTTCAAAAACTTGCTGAGGAGATCAAACTGTTCCATGAACCTTTTGAAGCAGTTTCCCTTTGACAACCACCTTACTTCAGTGTGAAGCAATAATCTTGTATGTTCTGCATTTTTAACGACACAAAACTGCATTAACAGATGTTCACATAAGGTTTTAGCTTTGATACAAAGCTATATATACCATGGTTGACTTCTCAACCAGATTGTCTGTTGTAACCACCCTATGTGAACATGTGTGGAAGATCAAAGAGTAGCTACATGGGAACAAGCCTCTTTATTCATAGGAAGCTGAGCACCACAGGAAAATACTGGGATAATAAGCATTGATACACTTGAACACAGAATGCAATATCTCATGTAGAACAGGGGAAACTTTCTTGGCAACCAATATTTCTCGGTGGATAACACAATGCACAACCAACATGTTTGGATTTTCATCCTTCATTAATTTTAACCATCATGCTTTTTTTAACCCATCATAGCAGGTGGACCATCTTCAGTGTAAGATACAATGTTTCCTTTTGGTATTTAATTTTCATCCAAATAATTTTTGAGCTTGCTATAGATGTCGACTGCAGTCATGGTTGTTTCTAATGATTCACCAAACATCTCTTCATGAAACTCTTCTTGATCAATATATCTCACGTATGCAAATAACAGAGCCTCACTGTCCCACACAGTAGATTTATCCAGTTGTGTTGAAAACTTTCAATGTTTCAACTTCTCAATAAACTGTTTTTCAACATCTTGACCCATCTCATCTGCTTTTTTGCAGACAGTACTATTACTCAATGGCATTGCTCGGACATCTTTGTCATCCTTTTGCAGAACTGTTTTGAGAAACAATGATATGAGCATCCAAAAATTTTAAAGCTAGCTTCAAGGGTACAATTCAGGGCTATAGTTTGCGCAGCGAATAACGAAGTGCCTTTTGATCAATTTTCAAACTTCTCTTTCAGTGATTTAAAATATTTCAGTTTTGAATGGACTTGGTTAGGATGTTTTACTCTGAAATGAGCTTTAAGATGGCCTGCTTTTATTGATTATTTGTCAAAGTCTGTTGGCACAATAGGCAAAAAGTGCACATTCATAGTGTACAGCAAGTATAAACCCAAACTTCAAGATCTCCACTAAATATTGATGAACCTTTTGCTTGTTAGGTTTGCTCATTTTGAATATACAACAGCACAAGCTCCCTGAAACAGATCAATCAATAAGCTAGTGCACAAAGATACATACAGATACAGGTTGGTCTCACTACTGATCTGAATAAGTAAAAGGGTGTGGACGGAGACATAATGAGATCATTTGGACTGGATGATAAGACTGGGCAGAAAAAAATTCTAATGTTAATCAAGGATAACAGTTAAAATAAGAAAAAAAACAATGGAGAAACATCAGAAGAGCAAAAACATGTTTATGAAAATAAAAAGAACAGTGATTTTACTTGGAAGTTACCACAATTGTGTCGTACTGACAATGTTGCCAAGTCACATCTTTCACACCAACATAGAATTTTTCTTTTTTAAACCAACTTTTTACTTATTTCTCAAAATATTCCTATGCCCCACTAAAATATTCTTAAGAATCTCATCCCACCAAAATATTCCCACGCCCCACTGGCAGGGTGTATGCCCCACCTTAAGAATCTATGGGTTGTGTCATTCTTTTGGGAGAGGTTATACATCAGCCCTTCATTCTGGAAGTGAACTTCCTTGCCAAACTTCTGCTTCTCCAAATTTTTCTGTAGCACTCTGCCTCATTAACAAGCTGAACATTTGAGACAATTCCCAACTTCAGTCTGCTTAGTGTCACATAACAAATAATGTAAAAATCCATCCATACTGCACTTACCCTGCAAAGATGGTTGATACAAGTACTACCACCTCTCTGAATAAACAATGCTGAATTGTGCACAAATGCCATGCGTAAAATTCCAAACTGCACCCAGTTACATCACATAAAATTGAAATGGTATTGTAGTTATTAAAATAGGCAAGGATAAGTGCCATGATCAAATAAAAGTTGATTATGAAGAAACAGCTCCTCAGTGCTATCTTCTGCAATTTTGATCTTTAACTAATTGATTGCTATATATTTTTAATATTATGCTAATGTGGAATCAATTGTTCTTGATTCAATGTTTACATTCTTTTGTGTTATTTTTAGAATGTAAGATCTTGAAGTTGTAATAGAATATTTCTGATATACTTAACAGTAAAAAAAATGGCAAGATTATACTGAAGAATTTGACGATTTTTAACATCCAATGGAAGTCCCTCCAATTTGATACTGCTTTTCAGGGTGTTTACAGTACGTTTTATTTATCATGAAGCCATTTGCTGCAAAGTAATACCATTAAATAACAGTTGTTTTAATTGTTAGGTTCTTTGCTAATTGCGAGCTGACCACCCACATTCATGAAGCATTCACACAGCATTAAACCAAATCCAAATTGTAGGCTGGTGAATGTAATTGTTCAAAATGTTTTCCAGTGAGTGAAGTCAGATTTTTCCTATTGTACTATTTTAAATCTTATTGAGCTCTACTGGCAAGGAGTGTGTTAGCATTGGTACCGTTTACCTACACAGAAAACAAGAAGCTCCCACTGTTTCAGTATTCAGGAAAGCAACTCCCTGTGACAGTACACAAAAGATATTTTGAACGTGTTCCACACAGCATCCTCCGATAAAAGAACACTTATAGATGCATTTCTTCCCTCTCTCCACCCACTCTGCAAGAGCTCTTTGATGTCATTAGATTAGCAAACAGTACTTGCCATCAATTCCAGTCAGTTTTAAAGAACATACCTAGTTATTAGAAGCTGTTTTGTGCCTTTCTGTTGTTCCACCCATGAATACTTCTAATCATTTGCAGAGCACTGCACAATTTCTTGGTATTAATCTACGATTTCCAGCAGAGTTAAGCAACATTGCGTTATGTACAACAGCATGACCTTCTCTGCTATTGTGCTAACATCAAAGAGGCTCTTGAAGAAAATACATCCCTTTCCAAAATAATTGCTGGCTGAACATTTCTACTACTCTGTTTTACTACAAAAAATTCTTATTCATAAAGGCCTTTTCAAACTTGATGGTACTAAAGTTCCATTATTGTCACGTAATACTACATTTAGAATGTAACATACATGAAATTCTTTAACTCTTGTCTACCATAAGGAAGACAGAGAGTCACCACTTTGACCAGCGCTCCTCACATAAATGAGGCCCGCGCAAGGAACAAACTCATGTCCCATGGTTTACAAGACCAGTGCTCTAATCACTGAGTGACTGGAGCCTCTAATTGACAAGTTTAGAGATTTAATAGGATACACAACCCAAAATTAATTTAACTTGCATCTAGTAGTTTATATAGTCAGCAATGCTCAAGTTGAAATGTAAACCATCATATTACCAAGAAAGCACAGCAAATATAATTCAGAGATCAAACAGCATTGATAACATGGTAAAGATTCCCATTTCAAGTTCGCAATTATGTTAACAGAAATGCAATGGACCACAACAGCTTGGAACATCTTTCAGTTCACTGCAGTTAAAAAATTCTGATGTCATATCTTTAGGGTGAACTGCGAATCATGGAGATTGAACATTCATTTGAGGAAAATCACTTTAAATTCTAGGAGTCTCCTTGTGGTTAAATTGTAATCTCTTGGGGTTTTAAATGAAAATCATAGGAAAATCTTCAAAGACAAATGACAGATTTTTCTACAATTAAAGAGAAAGCCTGAAAAAGATTGCTTAAGATTTCCTCCATTTACAAAGGCATCAGGTTTCATTATTTCGGGGGAAAAAAAACACTGATTATTAATGTCAATGAAAAATAAAGTAAATCCAAAATGATTGAGTACAACATGCTCAATTATTTTGTCACTTAGCTGTTAACATTTTTGCTAAACCTTACCACATCTTGAACACTGTTACTGAATATAGTTTTCGTAAACAATTATTAAAAAATAAGGCAGACACACAAATCACCAAAAAAATGGACATTAGAAAGATTAGAATCACCACTTACATCCTTTTATGAAATGGTAATGGGACATTTTCCAATTCAAAGCATTGTCATCACACAAATTCCCATCTTCTCCCACAGTACAGCTTCCATGACCGATAAATGCATCGCTTGATGTCCCAAGCACAGTTTTTATACCTCAATGCATATTGCTTGAAGGAGATTGGATAAAAGCACCTTGCAGGTGCAAATAGCTCTCTGTGACATTCAAGCAGCTTGAGTCTGGAAAAAACCTCCTGTAACATAACTACTTCATGTGCTATTATAATATAATTGATTGCCAATGAACCTAGCCCCACATCCCTGGAAAGGGGAAGATTTAATTGGTAGACAGCTCAGCTTTTACCCATTAAAGCACGTAAAACTGCAATGCGACTCTTAGACCTGCCCAAGCAAATTGCTTCAGAATAATTAATAATGGGCACTTGCTGAGCCACCATATTTTGATTTGTAGGAAATACTATGAGTATTTTTTTTGTTTTATGTGAGATTAAAATAAAAATATTTGAAAAAAAATGATTGAGGTCAATAACAGTGAGTCGAGAGGTCATGTTGCAAATCTCTGGTGAGACCACACTTAGAATATGGTGTTCAGTTCTGGTCACCTTATCTATCGGAAGGATCTGGAAACTATGGAGAGGGTTCAGAGAATGTTCACCAGGATGTTGCCTGGAATGAAAAATAAGTCTTATTAGGCAAGGTTAGCAAAGCTGCGGCTTTTCTCTTTGGAGCAAAAAAAGGATGAGATGACATAATAGAGGTCTGCAATATTCTGAGAGGCATAGATAAGATAGACAGCCAGCACCTTTTTTTACCCAGGGCAGGAGTAGCTAACACTAGAGGACATCTTTACAAAGTGAAGGAAAATTTAGGGGAGACATCATGGGTACTTTTTTTTTCCCCCACACACAGGGTTCTGGGTGCCAGGAATGCCTTGTCAGGGGTGATGGTGGAGGCTGAAAATTAGGGCCACGTAAGAGTCTAAGGCACATGGATGAACAAAAGATAGAGGGTTATGGGTTGAGAAGGCTGATTTTTTTTATACAGTAAGTCGGCACCACATCGAGGGCCAAAGAGCTTGTGCTGTGCTGTAGTGTTCTATGTTCTATTTTCTTTTTATACATTTTCTCAAAGGAAATAAAAACCTACTTAAATCGGCCACCCTGTCCAAATCAATGCACATCAAAGTCCACTACTGGACTCATTTAAAAAAATCTCATTTCTGCCCTTTTGCTAGCGTAAAGAATCTATAGTATTTTTGACCAAACTCCATTTCGCAGTGACTGTGAATTGTATTGATTTGTTTTCAATATATCCACTCCAGAACAACAACATATTTTTCAAGCTAATGAACAGTTCTCAATGCAGTTCTTCAGAGGTTTCAAATCCAACTTAAACAAGTAATGAATTCTTCTTTCCTTCCACTCCAAAAATGCTGTTTCTGAAGGAGCTCTGCCACTGAAAAGATTGATGGTCTTTAAAAGTTTGGGACCCCCCCACCCCCCACCCCCCCCACCCCCCACCCCCCCCATCCCCCACCCCCCCCATCCCCCACCCCCCCACCCCCACCCCCCCACCACTCTAGTCAATTTAAAATAACGTTTTGATTTCCAATATATTTTTATTGAAATGGACGGTAACATTAAACAGTCAAGTAAAAAAAAAGAATAAATTGCAATGCACTCAAGATAAAGATATTTATACAAAAGAGAGAAATGTAAGCAAAGAAATGTGAACAAACTGTCTGTGAAATACAGAAGAAAAAAATAAATATTCAGTGATAAATAATGTGCAAAATGAGTCTCTGATTGAGGTTAAATGTTTAGGAATTTGATGGTAGAGGGGATAGCAACTGTTCCTGAAGCAAGTGCTAGGAGTCAAATGGCACATATACCTCATTCCCGATGGCAGCAGCCAGAACAGAGCATGTCCTGGGTGGTGTGGATCCTTGATGATCGCTGCTGCTCTCTGATGGCAGTGTTCCATGTAGATTTCCTCAATGCTGGGATATTTATGTATTGGGTTTGTTTGGAGGGCTTTCTGCTCAGAGGTATGGGTGTCCCCATATTAGGCCATGATGGAGCCGGTCACCACATTTTCTACTACGTAGTGTTGAAGTTTGCCAAAGTTTCAATCTCATACTAAACCCCTACAATCTCCTGAGGAAGTAAAGGGGCTGAGAGTGTCATATCTCCAAGACAGTAACTTCCAGGAATTAAATTTGCTCATCCTCTCCACCTGTAATCCCCCATGATCAGTGGATCCTGCACCTCTGGTTTTCCCTTCCTCAAATCCACAATCAGTTCCTTGGGTTTTGGTGTCAATGAGTGTAATGTTGTCTGTACCCCATCAAGCAAAATATTCAATCTCCCTCATGCTGATTCGTCACCACATTTTATACCACCCAGTATGGTGGCATAATTAGCAAATATGTATATGGTGTTGTCATTTCAAGCCACACAGTCATAGGTGTAAAGTGAGTAGAGCAGGGGCCTTTGGTGCTCCAATAACCTCCAGAAGGAGGTTATTGAGGATGTATTCTTTGTAAAAACACTGAAATGCTGGAGGAACTCCACAGGTTTCTCAGCATCCATAGGAAGTAAAGGTATATAACTGATGCTTTAGGTCTATGCTGTACTTCAAGGTATCAGTAAAAAGCAGTCAGATGCCTGAATTAAATGACTGGGGAGGGAAGAATGGGCAGGTGCAGGAATACAAACCAACAGACCAAAGGTGTTAATTGGATATGGATGGGACACAGGAGAAAGGAGAGAATTGACTGGGGGGGGGGGGGGGGTGAAATAGAGCAAGTGGAAAAGAGACAGAGGAAAAAGGGAAGAGAGAAAGAGGAATGAAGATACAAGAAAGTTGGGGAGGGGGGGCTAACAGAAATGGAGGAGTCAAAGTTAATGCATTCCAGTAGGAGGGTGCCCAGATGGAATATGAAGTGTTGTTCCTCCAATTTGCAGGTGTTCTCAGCATGAGACCGTGAACAGAAATTTCAGCATGGGAATGGGACGGGGAATTGCAATGGGTGGTCATCGGGAGATGCTCGCTTCCAGTCTCGCTGATGTAGATGAGACCCAAATGGGAACAGCAGATGACCCCCCCCCTGCAGATTCACAAGTGAAGTGAGGGAGGAGCTGTGAATGCAAGTGGATCCTTTCCTTTCAAAGGTGTAAGATGCTAAAGGACCAATTGGTGGGAAGGGAGGAGTGGATGAGGGAGCGATCCCTGTGGAAGGCAGGGAGGGGACGATGTAGAAAAAAAATGCATGATGGTGGAATCATGTAGAAGGTGGGGGGGGGGGAAATGGCAGAGGATAATATGTTGGATGCAGAGACTGGAGGGATTGTAGGTGTGGAAGAGCAGAATCCTGTCCTTGTTGCTCATGGGGATGGAATTAAAGAAGAAGTAATTGAGGGTGAGGATGAATTCTGCAAGCTGGAGAAGGGTGGTATTGGAGGGGGACTGGTTGGGTTTGATGTCAAGAAAGGAACAATGGGCTTTGAAGCCTTCAGTATGGAAAAGGGAGGTGTATAGTGATTGGATGTCCATGCTAAACATGAACTGTAAATTATTGAAGTGATGGAGGACATGTGAAGTGTCGTGGATTTAGGTGGGGTACTGTAACAAACATGGGAAAAATAGCATGGGAACAAAATACACATATATATCTTTGGCTTGGCTTCGCGGACAAAGATTTATGGAGGGGGTTAATGTCCACGTCAGCTGCAGGCTCGTTTGTGGCTGACAAGTCCGATGCGGGACAGGCAGACACGGTTGCAGCGGTGGCAGGGGAAAATTGGTTGGTTGGGGTTGGGTGTTGGGTTTTTCCACCTTTGCCTTTTGTGAGTGAGGTGGGCTCTGCGGTCTTCTTCAAAGGAGGTTGCTGCCTGCCAAACTGTGAGACGCCAAGATGCACGGTTTGAGGCGATATCAGCCCACTGGCGGTGGTCAATGTGGCAGGCACCAAGAGATTTCTTTAGGCAGTGCTTGTACCTTTTCTTTGGTGCACCTCTGTCACGGTGGTCAGTGGAGAGCTCGCCATATAACACGATCTTGGGAAGGCGATGGTCCTCCATTCTGGAGACGTGACCCACCCAGCGCAGCTGGATCTTCAGCAGCGTGGACTCGATGCTGTCGACCTCTGCCATCTCGAGTACTTCGACGTTAGGGATGAAAGCGCTCCAATGAGTGTTGAGGATGGAGTGGAGACAACGCTGGTGGAAGCGTTCTAGGAGCCGTAGGTGATGCCGGTAGAGGACCCATGATTCGGAGCCGAACAGGAGTGTGGGTATGACAACGGCTCTGTATATGCTTATCTTTGTGAGGTTTTTCAGTTGGTTGTTTTTCCAGACTCTTTTGTGTAGTCTTCCAAAGGCGCTATTTGCCTTGGCGAGTCTGTCGTCTATCTCGTTGTCAATCCTTGCATCTGATGAAATGGTGCAGCCGAGATAGGTAAACTGGTTGACCGTTTTGAGTTTTGTGTGCCCGACAGAGATGTGGGGGGCTGGTAGTCATGGTGGGGAGCTGGCTGATGGAGGACCTCAGTTTTCTTCAGGCTGACTTCCAGGCCAAACATTTTGGCAGTTTCCGCAAAACAGGACGTCAAGCGCTGAAGAGCTGGCTCTGAAAGGTCAACTAAAGCGGCATCGTCTGCAAAGAGTAGTTCACGCACAAGTTTCTCTTGTGTCTTGGTGTGAGCTTGCAGGCGCCTCAGATTGAAGAGACTGCCATCTGTGCGGTACCTGATGTAAACAGCGTCTTCATTGTTGAGGTCTTTCATGACTCTACATCACCTTTGTTCACCTCACCAAAGCCTTTGACACCGTGAGCAGGAAAGGGCTCTGGCAAATACTAGAGCGCATCGGATGCCCCCCAAAGTTCCTCAACATGGTTATCCAACTGCACGAAAACCAACATATATACACACACACACAAAATGAACTGGCACCTACAATGATCAAGGGGAAAAAAAAAATCACTATGAAGCCCCACTACCCCTTGCTACAAAAGACACCAACTTTTAACGGTGCACATCTTACCAACAGTTTCTCCAGCACCCTTCTATGATTCTAGGCCTGGAGTGAACCAGGGTGGTCCCAAGCTGGCAAAGAGGGAGAACAAAGAGCACATGGCACCTTTATAGTGCTGGAGGGTCAGGCCTAGGTCGTTAGCAAGAGCCAATGCCTCACTGCCAGGAGGGTTAATCCAAATACAACAGCCAATGGCCTCAGGCCAAGTACAGGCAGGCTGGAGAGTCCAGCCCAGTCAATTAACATAGAAAATGGCAAGGCATGCACTCATGGGTGGTGTATCCTCTGACTTGGTAGAGAGCCATGCTGTCATATGATAGCCACAACCCTTTCCAATACAATCCACCCCTCAGAGGTCACACCTCTCACCAATCTTGAGATGATCAATAACTCTATGTATATGTTATAAAACAAAAAGACATGTTTGAAAAAAAATTAATCAAGTGGATCAATATATACACCAGTGCCTTCTGAATGCTGGCCAAGGCACATAGTCAAATTCAATGATAACCCCTCACCAGCTCCCTCACCCCTGACCAAGCAAGGTCGTGGTGTTACCAATGCAACAGGGTGCTGTGGGAGCTGCTCTCCAGAGAGAGAGGGGAGGGTAGAAAAGGAATTTGTTTGTCACCAACTCATATGCCTGGTTTACCACCAACGACTGTGAGCAGGCAGTGCAAGGTCATCCAACAGGTGCCAGAGCACTCACATGGCTTGCACATTCCATGCCTTGGCCTCACACTTGGCGCTCACTGCACACAGAGCCTCAATGACGGTCACCATGCTATCCCATGGTGAGACATGGGGCAGGCCGGCAGGTATACATCCAGGTTGTATCCATGGCGGCTGTTTTTCTGGGCTGTCATTTGACACTAGGATACCATTCCTGCTTGCATTCTCTTTCATTGGGTGCCCTGAATGCCTGTGTTGGATCGTTGTAATAATATCCAGGAGGAACCAGGAGGGAAAGTTAGCCAATTTAGTGTTTTTAAATAAAAGCTTCCACAGCCCCCAACCCATGAGGTGTTTTACTGTTAATGGGAGTTCTGGAGAGATGCTGTCATTGTGAAACAAAATATATACAAAGTTTTCTATCATGGTCAACTTACAAACTACAACTTTGCTTTCTCAGACTGCGATTATGTATCTATAAATTGTATGTTCAGTCTCTCAGCGTGTGCTTAGGAACAGTAAATACGACAGCTAACGATGCCATTTAAAAAAATCCATTACTAAGGCTTGATAAGATGCAATGATGAAATTTCCATAGCAATAACTGTTCTCTTGCTGAGACTTTTTTGCATAATACATGACAAATTGTCTTGTTGGTCAGTAGTTAGTTCAGTATCTCTAGCAAAATCATGTGACCCTGAGGAAAATGTTGGTAATGTCACAGTATTGAATGGGTTGTAGCAAGTGGCAGCACCAGGTGGAGATTTTTTCCAGAAGCCTGGTAGGAAACTGTACCCTTGGATCTTCGGCCAGAGATTCCATTCAGCACCTGCCTCACTGGCTGAGATCTGTAATTTAAAAGGAACACCTGCCTGGCAGGGGATGAGAGGCAGTGCTTGTTCAACAGCTTGCTTTGCTATGTCAAAAGCAGCCTGTTGTTCTGGTCCCTCCATAGGAATGTTGCTTTCTTATGGGAGACTCTGTAGGGTGGTTTACAGAGCATGGTAAAATGGAGTATGTGCTGCCACCAATAACTTAGGAGATCCACGAAGCTCTGCGTGTCGGTTTTATTTGAGGGGATGGCAAAATTCAAAGTTCCATTCTTAGCAGTCTCAGAAATATCTAATTGAGCACTTTCAAGCAGGGAAAACACAGGTCTATAAAGGCAGAGGTTCTTTGCCCTTACGTACTTTTCTGAATGCACCATGGCCGGATCTGAGGTGTTGATCCCAACCCTTCTCAGGGAAGGATAATCGGTGGAGTGCTGCACTCTGCCGCCTGTCCTGAATGTACAGTCACTGCAAGCGGCTGGTTAGGGGTGGTTGTCGGACCTAGGCTCCTCGGGCACCCCCTCCTCATCACTGTTTAACCATATATCCCTGTCCCCCAGCCACGTGTCCAGCTTGTTGCCGTGCTGGACCACCAGGGCTTACAATTTTTGCAGGTCTGCTGTGCCTGCAGCAGCTGTATTAGCCTGCAGGTGACTTCAGTCCCACTGTCCTTGAGGTTGTTGGCTAGAGTCTGGGTAACTTGAGCTGCCTCCTGCTGCATGCAGCAGTGCTGTCAGAGCTCTTCTAACTCCCTGTCCTTCTGGCTGCGTAAAGCCGGATCTAGTCAGGAGGGATGCAAATAGTCAAAAGGCACCCCTTTAATTCCCTTTGGCTTTGGGGAACCTCTTCTTAAGGGGGAGACCACATGGTGCCACAGTTTCTCACTACATGGATCCAAGCGACAAGCTACAAGGGACAAGTGCTCAAATCCCTCCCTCTCATCATCCACCCAGGAATCCCATCCTCGGTGCCTGCACTGGCATTTTTTGCCCGTTCCAGAACATTTTCCTGCGCCTGTGACCAGCCAAAACCCCTGAGACCCTGCTCACAGCACCAATTGTTGTGAGTGAGGAAACACGTTTGGTAGTTCTCAAAGTCACGGACTCTGGACATAGTTTTTGAAATGAAGAAACTGGTAACTGCTGCAGTGCACACACACAGTTTACAGCAGTTGTGGGAAAGTAATATTAGCAGTAAAGCACACATACAAACAGGAAAAATAGCATCGGAGCAAAATACACATACACACATAAAACAAACTGGTACATACAATGATCAAAGGAAAAAAAAAAATCACTATCCCTTGACTCCATGCATGCATGGCTCTATGCTACAAGGGACATTAATTAAATGCTCCCAACCCTTTTAACAGTGCACATCTTACCAACAGTTTCTCCACCACCCTTCCATGTTTCTAGGCCTGGAGTGAAGCTGGGTGGTCCCAAGCTGGCAAAGAGGGAGAACAAATTACACATGACACCTTTATAGTGATGGAGGATCCAGCTCAGATTGTTAACAGGAGCCAATGGCTCAGTGCCAGGAGGGTTAATCCAATTAAAACAGCCAATGGCTGAAGGTCAAGTACAGGGAGGCAGGAGAGTCCGGTCCAATGGCAAGGTGTACACTAATGGGTGGGGTGAAACCAAACCTTGATTGGCAGCTGTCTTGTCCTCTGATTAGGTAGGGGGCAATGCTGTCACGTGACAGCTACCACCCTTCCTAATACATCCATACCTTTATCATTGATCTGGTGAGTTTCTCCAGCATTGTATTTTTACTTCAATCACGGTGTCTGCAGACTTTCATGTTTTACCTCTGCCAAAGTGATGTCTGCCAAGGAACAGAACAATGATACAAGGCCCCAAAAACACAATGACACCTGCTGGTCGGAAGAGAGCAAATGAACATTCAATACATGCAAATGTAACTTGCATTTGAATCACTCTCCCCCAAAGCCAATGCAACATCATTTACACTTCCATTAAAGATCTCCTCTCTGGTGAAGGGTCTGACCTCTGCTTGAAGCATTGCAGGATTTTAAGCAGCCACTTCCTAACCTGGATACTACATCACTAGCGATTGGCTCTGCTTTCCATTAAGTGTGGTTGACAGGAAAATGGATTAGATCATCTTTTCAAGGGCGCTTCCTAGATTTTAAAAAAATAGCAAATTAAAATATATTCAAGATCAAACGTTCCTCATTTCATGGAACAAGGATATCAGCATTTTGAGATCTGTGTAAATTGTCAAATAATGGCCTATTAAAGAAATTATGGAACCGCTGCAATCCAGACGTGATGAATAATCCTTCTTTATCCTGCTGAGAAATGTTTTGACTGTTACAGACAGCATTCTGGACATCAATTCGAAATACTTTTCAGAACCATCTTTCATTTAGTCAGAGAACAGAGCTTCAGCATCATATAGTCAAACATCACCAAGCAATTTGTCCATTTAGCTTAGCCTTAGATGCACGCCTCAAACCGTGCATCTTGGCGCCTCACAGTTTGGCGGGCAGCAGCCTCCTTTGAAGAAGACCGCAGAGCCCACCTCACTGACAAAAGGCAAAGGAGGAAAAACCCAACACCCAACCCCAACCAACCAATTTTCCCTTGCAACCGCTGCAATCGTGTCTGCCTGTCCCGCATCGGACTGGTCAGCCACAAACGAGCCTGCAGCTGACGTGGACTTTTTACCCCCTCCATAAATCTTCGTCCGCGAAGCCAAGCCAAAGAAAGAAGAAGAGATGAACTGTTCATCTCACTGACAAAAGGCAAAGGAGGAAAAACCCAACACCCAACCCCAACCAACCAATTTTCCCCTGCAGCCGCTGCAACCGTGTCTGCCTGTCCCGCATCGGACTTGTCAGCCACAAACGAGCCTGCAGCTGACGTGGACTTTTTACCCCCTCCATAAATCTTCGTCCGCAAAGCCAAGCCAAAGAAGAAGAGATGAACTGTTGTTATCATTTTAAATGCCAAACCCAACCTGCTGGAGGAACTCAATGGGTCAAGCAGCACAATTTGGAGAAAATGAATTGTTGCTTTATGCCAAAACTCTTCATCGGAACTGATGGAGAGTTTCAGCTCAAAACATTTTTTCTCCACTGAGTTCTTCCAGCAGATGGTGTTTGGCTTCAGATTCCAGCATCTGTAGTCCCCTATGTGTAACCAGCTATCAGTTTAATATTTGATGCACTCCTTATCTGGGGACTTACAATTAAATTGGACAGTATAGTCATGCAGCTAGCAGAACCATTGCCTGATAGTGTCAGAGACCTGGGTTCCATTCTAACCTTTCTGCAGGGTTTGCATAGACTCTGTGTGCATATGGGTTTTCTCTGGGTACTCTAGTTCCCTCCCACACCCCAAAGATAAGTGAATTGGTGGGTCAGTTGAAGACTGTAAATTTTCCTGGTGTGTAGTTGAGTGATAGAATTTGGGAGGAGTTTATGAGAATGTGGGGAGAATAAAATGTGATTCATATGGGATTAGTGTAACTAGGTGATCTCGACTGTGATGTGCCAAAGGGCCCAGTTCTGCGATGCCTCTCTGACTCCATGACTGTAATGGAATAGCACATCAACAAACAGAAGAAATTAATTAGGTTGCTTTTTATTTCCAAAAATAAATTATTTGCAAACAAGAAGAGTTTGTCTTTTTGCACTCATAATGTCAATAATTCTCGTCAATGTATGTTGTTACATTGGTTCTCTCAATACCACCATTGTGGCACCTTGTCATTCCTCCTCACCAACCCCCTCCCCCCTCACTGTTGGTTGAAGGGCTTTCCCTCAGTCTCAACCCATTAGTGGCCAGTAATGTGAGGACTCCAGATTGTGGACCTGACCGTGTTGGCTGCACCAAGCCCCACTGTGTGCCTCAGTATGTACACCTGCAGCCTGGAGTGTGCCAATTGGCAGAATTCCTGGACTGATATCTCAGTATGCTGAAAGACCAACAAATTTGGGGCAGATTTAACTTGTTGGCCTTTCACTGAGTTGATGGCATTCCAGCAGTTCTGGATGTCAGACTCAAAGTGTGCCCTTGGAAACAGACCATACATCAGAGAGTCCTCTGTCACACTGCCACTGGGGATGAACCACGAGATGGATCCCTGCATCCTTCTGCATTTGGCAAAGAGCTGGGTGACAGTCTCCACTCCACTGCAGCTGTCTCAAGAACAATGTGCATGGAGGGTGATGTTCTGGTTGTACAAGAAGGATCTCACATGCTTATAACCCTTTCTTTGACCTTCAGTCCACTGCCATTTCACATCCTTTTGCAACAAGTGGTTCAGTTGAGCTAAGCATATAAGAGTGTTGCAAGTCTCAGAGGAAAGCGATTTCAAATTTCATGTAAACATTGATTTATGTAAAGAAGCTTAACTCTCCATGTGATGGTGACATAATTTCACCCTATTACCAGCATTTATTCCATTGTTGCCCTCCCCCACCTGCCTGTAATTTACATTAACTCACTTGCTCTCTTTCTGAGTTTTGATGATTGGTCTTCAACCTGAAACATGAATTGGTTTCTCTTTCCACTGATGCTTTCTGACCTGCTAGGGTTTCCAGCATTCTTGGGACAATACCTATTAGAGCTTAAAAGGATGAGGGTGGATCTTATAGCAGCATATAAAATTATGAAAGGAAGAGATAAAATAGAAGCAGGAAGGTTGTTTTCACTGGCAGGTGAGCCTAGAACTTGGGGTCAAATCCTCAAGATTGTAAAGAGTAGATTTAAGATAGAGGTAAGGAGGAACTGCTTCTAACAGAGAATGGTGCATCTGTGCAATTCTCAGCTAAATTAAGCAGTCTCCCAAATGTATTCTACACAGATAGAATGAATTTTGAATAATATGGGAAATTAAGGGTAATGGGGAATAGGAGGGTGAGAAGCTGAGTCCACTGTCAGATCTGCCACAATGTTATTTAATGGTGAAGCAGCCTATTGGGACAAATGACCTCCTCCTGTTTTTATTTCTTTTGTTCTTTTGTTTATATTTGGGTTTTTTTGAGGAATCCAAAATTCAAGTTTATTCAACATTTGTGAGTGTTGCAGAAATTGATACATTTCAATATATAAAGGGGGAAAGAAGCTGGGAAAGGGGACCTGAGGTGATAGGGTAGAAGGTGTGAGAGGTGAAGAGACAAGTAGAGAGAGAAACCATTGTAATGGAGGATTAAAACCATGTGCCCAGAGGCTTTTTACTTATGTGGAACTGACGACACTAGGGCCACACTCAGGTCACCTTACTTTCAGAACTAGCAGATGTAATTAAACTCAGCCATGGGGATTTATCTAAAGATACACTTTGAAATGGAATTCCATTGTGAGGCCGAGGGAAAGCAGTTGTCAAATGCGACACTCTGAAATTGACGAATTGGTCACAACCTGTCTTGCTCGAGAAGTTTTAATAAGTCTTTGTATCTACGAGATTAACCAGGAAATCATAGCATCCTGGTTCCATAATAATTAATCTTCTAAATTGTAGAATGGTATGTTCAGTTTTGATTTTGACTGACAAATGTTAGAAGGAGTTGGCGCATGATTAATTGTTTTTTCCTAAATGTAGGATACCATGGCATTTCAAAGCCTGAGAAGTTTTAATAAGTCTTTGTATCTACGAGATAAACCAGGAAATTATAGCATCCCGGTTCCATAATAATTAATCTTCTAAATTGTAGAATGGTATGTTCAATTTTGATTTTGACTGACAAATGTTAGAAGGTGTAGGCGCATGATTAATTGTTTCTGGGGTATATAAGCCTGTGGTCCTGCTGCTGAAGGTTAGACTCTCAAGGGGTGGGAACATCCCTTGTCAAGAAGGAAGAACAGCCAGAGTCCGAGCAACGTCCCGGTTGGGGGAGGTGGAGAAGCTGCTACCGGTGCCCTGACAACCTACTACAAGTGTGCAGTCGTTGCCTCGCTTCGGCAGTTGGGACCAGTCCAAGCATTGATAAGTATAGCTGGGAAGGGCTTGCATATTGTAGTGTGAAATCAGCTTTTGAATTAGTAATAAACATTTGTATAAACGGAACTTCTCTCGGTGTGTGTCTATTTTCTTTCGGTAGCTCAAACACTGTGACCAATCTAAAATGAACAAAATGAGAGGTATAAGTTTACCCATGACAATCATTAGGGGAATGGAGGTGAAGAAAACTTTGAGAGAAAAAAAAACAAAGTAAAAAAGAAATGAAACAGTAGAATCAGATGGAGGTGGGGGTTTCTTAAAATCAGAAACCTCATTGTTCATGCCATTAGGATTATGGTTGTCCTGGAGAAATATAATATGATATATTGCTCTCCAGACAAAAATGCAAGCAAGTCTTTATTGAGAATGGAGCTGATCAGAGAGCTGTACACAGCTATAAGCTCATTGCTGTATCTGACCCGACCTTGTTGGTTTTCGTGCAGTTGGATAATCATGTTCTCCATTAACAATGGCGTGAAGCAAGGCTGTGTTCTCGCACCAACCCTCTTTTCAATCTTCTTCAGCATGATGCTGAACCAAGCCATGAAAGACCCCAACAATGAAGACGCTGTTTACATCCGGTACCGCACGGATGGCAGTCTCTTCAATCTGAGGCGCCTGCAAGCTCACACCAAGACACAAGAGAAACTTTTCCGTGAACTACTCTTTGCAGATGATGCCGCTTTAGTTGCCCATTCAGAGCCAGCTCTTCAGCGCTTGACGTCCTGTTTTGCGGAAACTGCCAAAATGTTTGGCCTGGAAGTCAGCCTGAAGAAAACTGAGGTCCTCCATCAGCCAGCTCCCCACCATGACTACCAGCCCCCCCACATCTCCATCGGGCACACAAAACTCAAAACGGTCAACCAGTTTACCTATCTCGGCTGCACCATTTCATCAGATGCAAGGATCGACAATGAGATAGACAACAGACTCGCCAAGGCAAATAGCGCCTTTGGAAGACTACACAAAAGAGTCTGGAAAAACAACCAACTGAAAAACCTCACAAAGATAAGCGTATACAGAGCCGTTGTCATACCCACACTCCTGTTCGGCTCCGAATCATGGGTCCTCTACCGGCACCACCTACGGCTCCTAGAACGCTTCCACCAGCGTTGTCTCCGCTCCATCCTCAACATCCATTGTAGCGCTCACACCCCTAACGTCGAGGTACTCGAGATGGCAGAGGTCGACAGCATCGAGTCCACGCTGCTGAAGATCCAGCTGCGCTGGATGGGTCACGTCTCCAGAATGGAGGACCATCGCCTTCCCAAGATCGTATTATATGGCGAGCTCTCCACTGGCCACCGTGACAGAGGTGCACCAAAGAAAAGGTACAAGGACTGCCTAAAGAAATCTCTTGGTGCCTGCCACATTGACCACCGCCAGTGGGCTGATAACGCCTCAAACCGTGCATCTTGGCGCCTCACAGTTTGGCGGGCAGCAGCCTCCTTTGAAGAAGACCGCAGAGCCCACCTCACTGACAAAAGGCAAAGGAGGAAAAACCCAACACCCAACCCCAACCAACCAATTTTCCCTTGCAACCGCTGCAATCGTGTCTGCCTGTCCCGCATCGGACTGGTCAGCCACAAACGAGCCTGCAGCTGACGTGGACTTTTTACCCCCTCCATAAATCTTCGTCCGCGAAGCCAAGCCAAAGAAAACACAGCTATAAACAACTATATAGAGGCACTCTCCATAAGGATTTACATTAGCCTCCACCCCCACCCCCCCAATCTTTCCCCATGTCTCCTTTTATCTAATGCCATTTATCTTTATCTTCCTTTTTCTCTCTGTCCTCTTTCCCCAGCTCTGTTTCCCATCTGCTTTTTACTCATACCTTGAAGAAGGGCTCAGGCTCAAAACAATGGTTATATATCTTTACTTCCTGTGGATGTTGCAAGATCTGCTGAGTTCTTAGTTTCTCCAGCTGATTATCTGAGTGAGGAGAGCAAATGTTTAGATATTATTGGGTATGATGTTATAGACTGCTAGGACCTACATACAAGGATACATCTAAATCAAATACAACAGCTACTGGAAATCAGAAATATGCTGGAAACACCCAGTGTCACACAGCATCTATAGAGAAAGAAATAGAGTGAATATTTTAGGCCAAAGTCTCTGATAATCCATGGACCTGCTCAGTGTTGCCAATATTTATTGTTTTTGTTTCTCCGTTATATTCTTTGCACTATTGAATCAACTTTGCTTCCCTAATTCAGTCTGTCCATCAGGAAGTCATTTCAATGGATGGAAATCATTACAGTTCTACCACAAAGGAACAAGACTGAGTCACCGTAAACAGCTGTCTTTTCTTCCCAAACCAACTGCATCATAATTGTCCGTTTCAGAAATGATTTGTTTGGCACCAGGTTTTTATCACCTGACACTTCACAGAAGACACAGGCAGACATTTGCCAGAACAAAATAACATTGTACTGCTCTATATTTAGATATAATTGCTTGGATGTAATAGAGTCAGGGTAATGTAATATGATGAGTTTTTTTTGTGCAAGCAAATCAAAGCAATAAAGAAGGTCAACTGAAATAGTTTGCTGTAACTATATTTAACTATATTTTCTATCTGATTTGAGTTAATCTACTAGATTAATCTTCAGTTTTCAATTTTCCCTGTAAATGTGCTTAATTCATTATTAGTGCTAATTAATAACATTTTAACTATTCACTCTTAGTCTTCATTTTTTCCTTAAAGAATAATCATTCAAAACCATACCTTCAAAATTTATAGTTGAACTATCCAAAACACATGGTGTTCACTCTGCTTGAGTCAAATATCAGATAATGACTGTTATCAGTTCACTTTACCGATGCACTTTAATCCAAAGAATTAGCAAAATCATTCATAAAATATCGAGATTTAGTAAATGACAAATAAACAGCAAAATAATCTTATGTGATCACACCTAAAGTTTACAGACACTGATTTAAAAGCTTCAAACAAATTATGTTTTGTTCTGGGCAGTCCTGAATTCAGCCATGTTTTAGTTAGAGATATAAAAAAAAATTACTCTCTAAAAAAAATAGCTGGTTTGATATCTATAATGGACGTTGAATTTAGTCCCACAGTCCAAAAGCACATTTAGTCACTTAATGAGGCCAAAGAATCATAATGTATTGCAGAAATTTGTGATTAAATTGAAGAACTTTTGTGAAGTATAAATGGTTCATTAATAGATGAAGGTTCATTTTCTGCAACTTTCTCCAAAACTGAAATTTTTGTTCTTCATTAGACTACAAATTTGCCTGCTTTTCATTATTACAGTCAATTCTGTTTACAGTATTTACAAACCTTGTTAAAATAACTTTGGTTGCTGATTAAGAAGGACCTGAAACTTTATATTTAATTATTTTGTGCACTCAGAATTATTAATGAAATAATAAAACAAAAGTGAACAAATAATTGAATTAATATTTTCATTGAACCAAATATAATTGGAACCCAACCACATTTTCAGATACTGGAACCACTTCTTTGCTTTTGATGCCTTCAAGAATCTATCATTTTCATCAGGAATCACTGCTGGCTAAAGTCAGAGACGCTAACCTAATTCTGGGATCATTTTTGATCCTTTACTAAAATCACATTCTTCCAGATCAGAAACATCACATTAATTTGTCTTTCACTCACAGGTGCCAAAACAATAATATACCTGTAATATGCGTGTCTTTGATAATTGCTAGTAGCTTTAGTCTACTGGGCAACATATTAAGGATGCCACATCCCATATTATTCCTTAAATGGACCCTAAAGATACTTACAGTATATCAAAAAACTGAGGTCAGTATTCAACCTTCTGTCAGATATAAGGAATCAAATGCAATCAAAAAAGTTGAAGGGTACTGACAATATTGGGATAAAATTAAAAGGGAAAACAGGAAAGCAAAATAAGGGTATGAAAAATATTGGTAAATAATATTAAAGAAAATCTAAACTAAAAAAAATATAACACAACTAAGGCACAATATGACTTATTGGAGTTGAATAGATGGAAGGCTGAGAATGTGGACAAGATTAATTTATATTTTACACCTGTATTTTTTCAAAATGGGAGGATACTGATGTTGTAATTAAGGCCAGAGTCATGGAGACACGCAGCACAGAAACAGGCTCTTCATTCCACAGGAATGTGCAGCCGACAAGTAGCTTTTGATGCATTGCATTTTACAGCTCACTGTATTTTACAGCTCACTGCCTTAGCCATTGATTCCATGCTCATCTAAATATTTCTTAAAAGTAGCGAGAGTATCTGCTTCTGCCATGCTTCCCCAGCCCCCACCCTGGTAGTGTGATCCACATTCCAAACACTCACTGAGTGAAAGTACTCTTCCTCCACATCCCTCTGAATCTCCTACTCCTTAAATCCATGGCTACAAACAATTACGTAAGGGAAAACGTTTCTCACCATCTACACTACCTATCTTCCTCATAACTTTGTATATCTCAATCAGGTTTCCTCTTAGCCTTCTCCACTACAAGAAAAACAAACCCAAGCAATTCAGTCTCTCTTCACAACTGATGAGCCCCATCCCAAATAAATTTACTTCATTGCAACATCCTTCCTCACTCCAGCTGTGGCTTAATTAATATTTGATATAGCAGTAACATAATTTTCTTGTTGTTACCTTAATTATCAAAGGCGTAGAATATAAGTATTCTGTATGCTTTAACTTTATGATACTGTCTTCAAGATAACTTGGACACCCACACCAAGCATTCCTTAGGACTGCCTTGGGTCTGACTATTCATTGTGTATATACAGGCTCTATTATTCCTCTCTAAATTCATTACCTCACATGTATTACATTCTATTTATTATTGCTGTGCTATTTTTACTAACCCTTCAATATTGTTCTGTGTTTAGCATCCTTTCAGAGTTTATTGTTATTGCTCAGTATGGCTTAATCTAACATGACAAGGGGTTGGGAAACTCAGTAGATGTATAGCAGGTGGGGAAATTGACCTGAATGCAGAGGATAAAAATACAAGTCCAGTGTGCAGAGTAGCCAGGCAGATCAGGCAGATATGGGACTATGGGCATGGTGGGGGGGGGGGGGGGGGTAGTGGTGGCAGGTGCTTGGCCCAACTGCATTTATTTCATTGCAAGGATCATCGCTGGGAAGTCAGATGAGTTTAGAACATGGATTAACATATGGAATAATGATATTAGTGCAATCATTCAACTGAGTAAAGGGCAGGCACCCTGAAGGGTTCATCTAATAAGAGAGGGGTGTAAAGATTAAATTCTTGTGTTTTTTTATTCATAATTAATTTTGTGCCTGTCTCTTTAAGATAACTATTGTTTGTAGAGTTACCATAGTGACTATGATGTAATATGTCATAACATCCACCAGGCTAACAGCTTGCCTCTCTTTCTACAAGATGTGAAGGAGACGTGAGCACGAAAAAATGTTCTTTGAATTTTTGTATCTCTTTAAATACCTTTTGTATCTCTATATATCTTTGTATCTCTAACATATAGTAAATACTTTGTTATTCATCATTGTGAAAGTCTTGTTGCGAAGCTATGCAAAATGTTTATCCATTCTAGCAACGAATTAAAACTGCATAAAGTAACAGCACAGAGTTTGATTTGTTGGATTAAAGAGATAGACATTTGGGATATTGCAGCTCACGCTTTGGAAGACGATACTCTGAAATTAGGATACATTAGAATAAGGAAAGTGTTGTTGATAAGGGGTGATTGCTTTGCCTGTGTTATGCCTTAGGCTTCACTATAGTCAGCAAGATATAGAAAAGAATATCAGTAAAGCAACACACAGAAGAGTATAAAGCAATAATATCATGATAGAGGGAAAGGGGTTAACTTTCCCACTATTGACTTGGATTGGGTTTGTGTAAAAAATGGGACAGAATTTATTTAATGTCTCCAAGATAATTCATTGATACCATTTGTAGATTGCCTTGTCAAAAAATTGTACTTTAGTCATCTTAGGAAAGGATGAATCTAATAAAAAAACAATTGTTAAAAGGGAAAGGGTAGGACCACTCAAAGACAAAGGTAGGAACTTATGTCTGGAGTTAAAGGAAGTGGTTGGGGTGCTAAGCAAGTACTTCAGAATTCATCAAGAATGAGGATATGGGGGAGGGCTATTCTGATACTCTAGGGTGGGTTGTGGTCAAGCAGGAGGGTGGTATAGGATTTACTGTGGAAATTTAAGGTGTACGAAGTCTCCAGGGCCTTGTTTGATCTCTCACGGTTTATTGAGAGGTATGAGGAGATTTCTGGGGCCTTGACAGAGATTGTCACATTCTCTTTAGCCACATGCAATATCGCAGGGAACTGCAGAAAAGTCAATGTTGTTCCTATGTTTAAGAAGAGCAACAGAGTCAAACTATGAAATTATAGATTGTGAGCCTTATATCAGTGGAAGGTTTGGGAAAGGTTCTGAGGGATAAGATCTACTCACATCTGGAAAAGCATGGACTTATTGGACAATTAAGCATGACTTTATGTGGGTGAGGTCATGTCTTATTAACTTGAGTGAAAAATTTACTTTGGAAAAGTTTTCAACAAGGTGTGTCATAGTAGGCTGATCTAAAAGACTAGGGCATATAGCATTCATGGAAAATTGGATTCAAAATTGTTTGGCCATGGAGTCGGAGGATAATGGTCTGGGATGTTACTCTGACTTCTTTCTTTGGCTTGGCTACGCGGACGAAGATTTATGGAGGGGGTAATGTCCATGTCTGCTGCTGGTGACTGACAAGTCTGATGTGGGACAGGCAGGCACGGTTGCAGCGGTTGCAAGGGAAAATTGGTGGGTTGGGGTTGGGTGTTGGGTTTTTCCTCCTTTGTCTTTTGTCAGTGAGGTGGGCTCTGCGGTCTTCTTCAAAGGAGGTTGCTGCCCGCCGAACTGTGAGGCGCCAAGATGCAGGGTTGGAGGCGAGATCAGCCCACTGGCGGTGGTCAATGTGGCAGGCACCAAGAGATTTCAGAGAACAAAACAAAGGACTCTACATCACCTTTGTTGACCTCACCAAAGCCTTTGACAGCATGAGCAGGAAAGGGCTTTGGCAAATACTAGAGTACCTTGGATGCCACCCCCAACTCTGACTGGAGGTCTATGACTAGTGGTGTTCTGTAGGGATCAGTGCTGGGACTGAATGGTAGACAGAAGTTCTGATGACAGTGTGACTGAGAAATATACAAGTCAGACAGCAGGAAGCAGAAGATCCCTTTACTTTCACCAACTGGAGACATGAGATCTCAGCGGTATATGAAAGATTATATTATATCATGTTGGATTAACTTTAAGCGAAGGGAGAATGTACATTTATTTAATTTATATTGTAATAAAGACTCTGGGGAATCAGAGCACTTGTGCAGGGCACCAGAAAATGGGGAAAACACCCCCCCCCCCCCATTTGAGAAGTAGAAGCAGAGGAGACAACCAATAGGGTAATGACCATGGCAGCAGACCAGTGAGGGATTCTGCAGTTGAAGAAATACAGCCAGGGCTACATCTGAAGCATCGCTTTCTACCTGGAAAGGCACATTCTTGTCCACCGCATGCATGGTGGCCTTTACAATGTGGCTTCTGATGTAGTTTAAAGCTGTTTGAGCTTCAGATGTCAATGGAAAATAATTGGTTTTTAGGAGGGGTCTGATCTTGTTGGCATATTGAGGGACCCATTGAGCGTAATATGAGAAGAAGCCCAGGCACCTCCTCAAAGCCTTCATGGCCCTTGGGATCGAGAGTTCCAACAGGGGGTGCATCCTGTTGGTGTCAGGCCAATTATGCCATTCTCCACCACATAGCCCAAGGTGGCTAGGCATCTAGCCCTGAATACGCACTTACTGGTGTTGTAAATGAGGATCCGGACTTAAGTTGCATGTATGAAATTCTGGAGGTTGGAGTCACGTTCCTCCAGACTGTGGGCATAAATAGTAACATTGTTGAGGTATGGGAAGGAGGTCTTCAACTTAAAGTCATCTACCATTCGGTCCATCTGTCTTTGGAAGATTAAGACCCAGTTCGTGATACCAAATAGAACCCTCTGGAACTAATAGTCTCCCGTTAGCCTCAAAAGGGATGGTCCTTGGAATAGACTGACAAGTGGTAGTAAGCAGATTTAAGGTTGATGGTCAAATAGACCTTGTACTGTGCAATTTCGTTCATCATGTCCGAAAGGCGAGGAAGGGGGTATGCGTCCAAGAGTGTGAAGTGATTAATAGTTTGGCTATAGTCAATTATTACCCTGGACTTTTCTTCCCCTTTTACAACAACCATCTGTGTACTCTGTGGGCTGGTACTGTGCTCGATAATGTTCTCGTCAAGCAGTCACTGTGTCTCGGCTTTGATGAATCACTGGTCCTCTGTGTTGCAGCACTTGATTTTTGTAGCAATTGGTCTGCAATCGGCGCTCAGCTTGGGGAACAGAGGAGGTGGATCTATATTCAATGTAGAGAGACAGCAAATGGCATCAGAATTTTGGGGCCTTCCGTTCTGAACTGTAATGGGAGAGAGAGGACCAGAATACTCCAGGGTTAGGTTTTTAAAGTGACAGCAAAACTGAAGCACATAAATTCTTAATTACACACAGTTTGAATTTACAGAATTCCCCCTCCTGTAAATGAACTATATAATGTTCTTGAATATTTACTGACTGTATGGAACACTAAAAAAAAGATAATTAAAAGGATACACTTTAAGATTAAGTTTTTGGACTGTCTCTGCATCTATGAAGCTCTCAATTGAGCCAGAGTCAATTAAGCATTTCAGTTTATGCCCGTTATTCCTTTGTCATGGAATTGTTCAGTTGGTGTATTATCTCCTGGTCCCACACCATCACTGCCAAGACTCCGGAGATGCCATCGTTCCCCTCACTGGAGTGGCACCCACCCCCGTTTTGATCCTCGTGCAGGCAAGATGGCGGGGGCCACGAGGAGCAGCAAGATAGCCGCCCTCCTCCTACTTCCACCATTGTAACTGGACAACAAGACGGCAGGGACCACGCGGTGCAGGAAGATGGCCATGTCGGATGAAGGTGACGCCGGTTTAGAAATGGCAGCATGGCCGCTGGGTATTTCTGCATTGCTCTCTTGCCGTGCAGCCCCAGAGGAAGGCCCTGATGTATAACACTAGCACTAGGAGGCCAGGGGTTTGGGTTTTGGGCTCACCTCAGTTGGCCCATCAGGAGTCGAGCAAGTATTGGACCTCCCAGTGCTCCCCCTTGCCCTGCAGACTTTACCCAGTGCCCCTTCTTATCACAAACAGTGAAGATGGAGTCTTTAGCTGGACAACGAGTTCTTGCATGCTGTTATTGACTTCATAAGAGGTGTCCCTGAGCGCCTGAGGTCGCCGCCACCAGAATCAATGCAGCGTGTGGCGTCACTCCTGGATCCAGGTCCTTATAAAGGGTGCTGCCGCCTTCCAAATTGTCAGCCCCCAGTTGGGCCATCTCCAGCAACTTGGCCAGTGGTACATTATCAGGCATCGCTGTGAACTTTCCTCCAGCAACCGCTGCCGAATGTATTTGGACTGCACCCCCAGCGACCAGAGCACACTGGATCTGCTCATCCTCCCGTTCTTGGGCCATACCGTCTTCATACTCACAGTTCCTCGTGAGTGCTAGTAGGATGAGGACATAGTCCTCAATGGACTCCCAGGTCATTGCTTCCATTGCGAGAGTTGATGACTCGCTAGACCAACATTTTGGGGCCTTCAGCTTCTCAACAGAAGTACAGACCCTGTTGATCTGGAATCCTTTTGATCCAAGCCGAGAGAGAAGCACCGACCTCTTGAGCTCATATGTTCAGTAGACCTCTTGCGTGGCCTACAGGTATACTTGGAGTCGGGGAGGAGCCAGTCCTTAGAGCATCGCCCCAGTAGTGAATTCCCAGTTCACTACAGTGGTGTGGGCTGTTGGTGATTTGAGGTGAGGAACCCACACAGTCTATGGGCTGCTGGCAACTGTGGTCAAGGGATTCACACCAGACTGGAGACAGCTGGAAACTGGCTCAGGATTGGCTGAAGGGATACCAGGTATCAGAACTAGAATGCGAGAGGATGCCAATGGCACTGAATTGTTCCTGATCATGTCGGAGGTTCAGATCTGGAGCTCGAGTTGCCATAGTTTGGACTGAACTCTGTGTGGCTGCGGGGGCTGTGGAAGCAAATCTACAAACACTGGTGATTCTGCGGGGACTCTCCATTGGTTCTCTTTCTCTGACTGTAAGAGGCGCTTCTGGCAATTTCTGAAAATGGCAAATCTGTCTGCCTTGCAGCAAATGAAAACAAATTCCATATAATGTTGCACTGTCTTTAACACATGACAATAAATTGAATCTTGAATAAATGTAATTGAATGTTTATAGTTAATAGTTGTTCTCCAAACCAGCAGGATTCATGTTGCTATTGTGGTTTATCATGTGTTACCTTTTTGATTTTTGGCAGATACTATTTTGCAAAGGTGTGTTTGTAGACATATACACCTGGCAGATTTCATGATAATAAGCTTCCTTATGTGCAAAAATCAGCCTGTTTTGTATAAGATATGGCACAAACATAGGACAGAATATGTTGGGATAGCAGATTTCCTTTTGGGTTTTGAATTTCTATCTGCAGAAAACAGAAACCTCAAGTTTCCACTGTGGCAACATAACTGATAAAGCTGCATTATTATTTCTTATTAGCTTTGCATTTTGCCATCAGCAGGGGGTGCATTGACTAATGTTTTTTGAGTGCAGTTGAATCTAAAAACAAGTAACTTTGAAAGGTATTATACTATGTAAAACTAATTTATTTAGTAAAATTAAGAGATAATTTCTTGCACATGAAATTATATTTAAATAATGCAAAATGATTCCAATGAAATTTGATGGCACTGATGCAGTACCTGTATCAGCATTCTGCAAGAATTGATATCACATCTGACTATTGGACATGAACAAATAATGCATAATGTGCCAAATGATCTGCACAAGAATCTCTCATGATGAGCATTCACCACTTCAGAATCAGAAATAGAATTTATTGTCAGGAACATGTCACAAAACTTGTTGTTTTGTTGTTATAAAAAAAAATTAATGCAAAGAGAAAGTGAGGTAGCATCTGTGGTTCATTTTCCATTACCAAAAATTTGACGGTTAAGGGGAAGCAGCTGTTTTTGTACTGATGGCTGTTCGTCTTCAGGCTCCTGTACCTCCTTCCTCTTGGTAGCAGTGTGAATGGGGCATGACCTGGCTTGAGAGGGACATTCAGGATAGAGGCTGCTTTCTTAATACTCTGAAGACTGATGCCCATGATGGTGCTGGCTGAGTTAACAACCCTCTGAAGCTTTTTCCTGTCCTGTGCATTGGCAGATCCATACCAGACAGTAATGCAACCAGTCACAATGCTCTCCATGGTACAGTTGTAGAAATTTGCAAGTCTTTAGTGTCATACCAAATCTCCTCAAACTCCTCATGAAGTATAGCCATTGACGACCCTTCTTTATGATTGCATCAACATGGAGACCCCCAGGACAGATCCTCAGAAATGTTGGCACATAGGAATTTTAAATGTTTTACCCTTTCCACTGCTGACCCCTCAATGAAGACTGGTTCGCATTCTCCTAATTTCCTCTCCTGAAGTCCACAATCAGTGGTTTTTCTAATATTAGAACTATAGAACCACAGAACATTACAGCACAGAAAACAGGCCTTCAGCCCTTCTTGTCTGTGCCAAACTATTATCCTGCCGAATCTCCCAGTCCCTAGTCCTCCATATCCCTTCCATCCATGTACCTGTCCAAATTCTTCTTAAATGTTAAAATTGAGCCAACATTCACCACTTCATCTGGCAGCTCGTTCCACACTCCCACCACTCTCTATGTGAAGAAGTTCCCCCTTATGTTCCCCTAATCTTTTCCCCTTTCACCCTTAACCCATGTCCTCTTGTTTGTATCTCACCTACCCTCAATAGAAAAGCCCACCTACATTTATTCTGCCTATCCTCCTCATAACCTTTCCCTGTAAATCAGTTCCTGAAATCCGGCCAATCTGCACTCTTCCAATCTTATTGATATCTTTCCTGTAGTTAGATGACTAAAACTGCCTAGTGTTACAAACTGCACATTACAAGCAGCAACAGACAATAAACCAGACAATGTTTAATTTTATTTCCAGCTCTCATACTATAGTCTTAACTCTTAAACTATCCTTAACACTAAATGAATGTGTGTGTGTGTGTGTGTGTGTGTGTGTGTGTGTGTGTGTGTGTGTGTGTGTGTGTGTGTGTGTGTGTTATACCTAGACCATTACATTCCAGCCCAAAATCTAGAACATTATTTCAAAGTTCATTCTTTCCAATTCAGTGTTGAAACATTGGCCTTTGAAATTTGATGCCCAGAATTTATGTCGAACTAATGGGAAGACTGGAGTTGTGGATGCAACAGACTCACAAAATCTCCTTGCATTGCCTTTGAAGAAGTGTCCATCCACACGAGCAGTGGTCATAACACTCCTGGACCTTTTGTAGGCAAGATTTCAACTGGGAGCCTCCATGAGGCTTTCAAGATCCTGGCACCGGTCTCTCCAAGTGACCTTCACTGTTAATCCCAATCAAACTGAAGCACTTTGCTTCCCAAAAGACCCTTCTGCCACAGGTCAATCCACTGAAAAGGCCCTGACATTCACAGAGCAGGCTTTGCTCTGAATTCCACAGAATGGCTGGCCACAAGAGCTGCTTCAAAAAGCTGTTTTCTCTACAGCGTCAGAATGGGTCTCCCTTAAAAAAAAATCACTGTGTCTTTGCAAGTGTATCGAATCTGGAACAGGCTGTGACAAGTCTTCCCTTAGTTCTTCCAATGTATCAAATTGTTGCGGGGCTGTGATTTGTGTTGTGCTTGTGTGAAATGTTAAATGTTAACAGTGACCATTCAATCCCTCCTGTCTATACTATCCCTTACAGAGATAATTCCATTTTACTAAAACAGGAGCTCGTAATAATACAATACTCCAAATTTTGCCTCATCGATGTCTTGTATGACATTCCCATAACATCCCAACTCTGATACTCAATACTTTGATGTTATGAAAGCCAATGTGCCAAAAGCTCTCTTTACAACCTTATCGACCTGTGATGCCACTTTCAGGGAATTAAGTATCTGTATTCCCAGATCCCTCTGTTCTACTGCACTCCTCAGTTCTCTACCATTTACCGTGCACGTCCTTTCTTGGTTTTTCCTTTCAAAGTTCAACAGCTCACAATTGTCTGCATTAAATTCCATCTGCCATTTTTCTTCCCATTTTTCCAGCCAGTCCAGATCCCTCTGCAAGCTTTGAAAATCTTCGTTGTTCACAATGCCTCCAATCTTAGTGCCATCTGCAAACTTTACCATATTATCATCCAGATCAGATTATATAGTTTTGCAAACAACAATAATCCCAATACCGATCCCTGAGGCACACTACGAGTCACAGGCCTCCAGTCTGAGAAGCAATCATCCACCACTACTCTCTGACTTCTCGCGTCCAGCCATTGTCAAATCCAGTGCACTATTTCACCATGAATACTGAACATCTAAACCTTCTTGACTAACCTTCCATGTGAGATCTTGTTAAAGGCCTTACTAAAGTCCATGTAGATAACATCCACATGTACGAAGGAACATATCAACTGCATTATAACCAACTGCTCTATCATAGTTTGCATAACTCAGAACATACCTGCTAAAAAAAAAATGATGACCTGTGAGAGAAACAACCAATAAATCTTAGGGCCTTAGACCTGAAGACACACTGTAGATAAGATACATCCAAGGGAATGGGAGAATGAGTTGATTTGGCGACTGTTGTCATGAACAACAATTACTCTTACATCTTTAGAAGCTAGTTAGCTTTATCACGATTGATGACTCCCAATGGACATAGGGGAATCACAAGCTTTTACTTGAAGTTGAGCAGCACAGTTGGTGAAGGAGTTAGCACAACACCTTTACAGAGCCAGTGATTGGGACTGGGGTTCAATTCCCAAGCTGTCTGTGAGGAGTTTGTATGTTCTCCCGGTGTCTGCATAGGTTTCCCTGGGGACTCCAGTTTCCTCTCACTGATGAAAATCTACTGGGGGCTGTAAGTTAATTGGGTGGCACAGACTCGTGGGCCAGAATGGCCTGTAACTGTGTAGTATGTCTAAATTTAAAATTTAAAGTTTTAGCGATAAAACTGTGGGCTGTAGTTGGTCATCACTGGGACCAGATCATAATGGTACCAAAAGCTCTTGAGCTCAAATCCAGCTATTGTTTGTGTGAAGTCCTTAACAGGCAATGTGTCTGTCAGCCATTCTCTTCTGTCTTATTGCAATGGCCCCCTTAGGTCTCCGCACAAAGTATATGGCTCCCTCCCTGTGAAGCAGTCAAGTTTAGTTGGTTTCTTCCACACTCCTTTCTTAAAGACCACATTAAAAAAAAAACATTAAAAAATATTTTATGATTTCAGTCTTTTCCCCCAAATCCCAAATCTCCAAATTCCTCCTCCCCCCCCCACCCCAAGCTGACCATATAGTCCCCATTGAGAATGGCTGGAATAGATCACGAGGCTCATTGGTGTATTTGCTATATTTTTACTATATTGTTTACGTAGTTTAAGTCATATTTTTACTGGTAGTCCTGCAGCTACCATCTGTGCAATTCTGATTATAACTGAACACCTCTCAGTCAGAATCCCAGCAAAAAGTTAGAATGAATCCATTATTTGTAATTTAGATTTTAATTTAGAGACGGACGATAATAGATCCTTCGTCCCATGAGCTCAAGTTACCCGTGTTACCAATTAACCTATTAATCCTGTATATTGGAATTTGGAAGGAAACTGGAGGAAACCCACATCAACACAGGGAGAATATACAAACTCCTTATGGCCAGTGGATTCGAGCACCAGTTGCTGGCGCTGTAATTATGTTATGCTAATCGCTATGGCAACCGTACAATCAGCACTTTGTTCTTTCTCCACCATCGATCCGAATTCTAGAAACCTGCTTGTTCTGTTATTCAGCCTGCACCTTGATATACCAGCAGCGCTTGGACCTCAATGCAGCCCTTCTCAAAATGGACACTCCACGAGAGACTATCTCTCTTTTACTGCTAAGTCTGTCAGAGATATGCTGAGAGAGTTATAAATATGGGTGGATGGAGTATTATCTAGACAAGTGTGAGGTGTTTTACTTTGGGAGGTCAAACGTAAGATGAAAATGACAGGACCCTGGGATGGGGGGGGGGGGGATGGATGGATGTACAGAAGGGACTTGATTTGCAAGTCCTAACCTGCCTGAAAGCATTGACCCAGGTAGCTACGATGATAACGAAGTTGCATTACCATCCTACTTGTCTTCATCATTTAAGGCTTTCAGTCTAGAAATTGGTCAGTTTGATTTGGCCACATTTGGAGTATGGTGTGCAGTTCTGGTTGCTGTATTAGTAAAAGGATGTGGAGGTTTGGCGATGGTGCAGAACAGGATGTTGGATGGTTGAGAGCGCAGTAGCTATAAGGTGGGATGGGACAAACTTGGATTGTTTTCTCTGGAGCATTGGAGGCAACCTGATATAAAATTATGAGCGGGATGGATAGAGTAGATAGACTTTTAACCCCAGGGTGAAAATGTCAAATATAGATGGCATAGTTTTGAGGTGAGAAAGGGAAAGTTTGGAGAAGATTTATAAAGCTATTTTATTTTACACACAGAGTGGCAAGTTCCTGATGATGATCCCAGTTTGGGGTGGGGATGGGGGCAGTGGGGGGGTGGGGGTAGAGAACGAAGATAAGACAGCAATGTTGAAGAAGCACTTAGGCAGACATATGGGCAGTCATAGAATGAAGAATATAGACCATGTGTAAATAAATGGGATTGGTTTATATTGGCATCACAGTTGGTACATATATATATATATATATTATGAGTTTAATAGCTTGCTGTTGCAATGTACATGGTTGCATGTTTTATATAACTCCATCCAAAAATGTTCAGAATTCATGTAATAAAATGGATGTGATCTTGCACAACATTGTCTTTAGCTTGCTCTCAGGCAGACAAGATTCACCATCAGCAGAATTTGCCCAACGCGCCTTGCAGCTAAAGGAAAAGAAGCAAGAGAGTCCCCCTAGATTCACCTCCAGTGCTCTTGCAGCCTCTGTATCGCCACAGACTTCAGTCTCAACCGTCGGCAACCCCAGCTCCAGATTCAAACAGCCGATTGGATCAGGAAGGCCTTCAGCACCCTCCACCTGTTCACATTGTTCCTTGAGCAACCAACTGCAGTCATTCAGTGCAAAGATCATTTCGTTGTGAGTGAACCCCGACACTTGTGCACACCAGGTCTCAGTATACTCCTGGCTCCACATGTCTTACTGCTCCCAAAGGGTCTGGCTCCAGTCTTTAAACAGCCCAGTGACTGACAGCTGGCAGGAGGGGCCATCCTCCCAGGTTGCCTACCTGCAGATACAGTGGTTGCCCCCTGCAGTACAGCCAGTGTGGCCCTATCACCACACACATACAAGTGGCTCCAATTCATTCTTACTGCTGCATTTAAAGAAAAGCTTCTTCATTAACTATTTCCATTATTTTTGCTCAATAAAGTGACCATAATTATTTAATGTGTTGTCAAGTATGCATTTTCAGTTATCAATACTATGATCTGTAAGAATTGATTAAAATTGGATGCTTTAGGCAAGATATAAAAATGTATTGCCTTAAGTTAGAGCTCTTGTCAGCAATTGTGCACCTTTAAGCATTTTTGGAGATTATGACACATGGAACTAGTCAAGCAAAGCTGCAACAAGGTGAATGTGGATGGGAATTGATTTTTGCTGAGGACTTTGCATTTGTATGACATTGTACAGCTGCAAGCGGCCAACTGACAAGCAGATTTGTGCTGCTAAATAACAAACAATGATTTATGAGTACTTGCAGGCTGTTTAATACAGAGAGTTGTGTCTTGCTGAGAATGATCATCCACAAAAGAGTTATAAAATTCTACAGCACAAAACTGTTGAGTGTCTCCAATTTCTCAGATGAAACTTTATGCCCCCATGAAGTTTGCCAGGTTCTACCATAATAGTGAAGTTGTAAATATGTGGACGGGTGATCTTGTGGCAGGAGAGGTAGAGAGAAAAGGAAGGTTATCTCCTGCACCCTTGAAATAAAACTCAATGCAAGCTTGAGGAACTGCACCTGACTATTTTGCAGATTTTCAGATTCAACATTGAATGCTTTAACTTCAGGTAACTCACCCACCTTGTCTGCTTTCAAACTGGCCCCCTCTACTGCTAATCATTTGTTTGTGATATTGGCTGGTTTTACCTCTCTTTATCAGTACAGCCTGATTTTCAGGTCCCACAGCTCCCCCTGTTGTAACACATAATGCTTTCTGTCTTTTGTTAACCATTTTTATCTCTTTCCCGATGCTGATAAAGGGTCTTTGACCTGAAATGTTAACTCTGTTTCTCCTTGCACAGAGTTTGTTGAGTTTTTCCTTCTTTGGGGTGACTGTAATCTGTCCTGGAGTCACTGAACTGTGAAACAGCCTATTGAACCATCAGGCCAATAACAATGTTTTTGCCAGTCTGCACTCATCCAATTTTCCCACCTTAGATCTATTTCTTTCTAATGCTTTGCCTATTCAAGAGCCTGTCTAAACATTTCTCAAATGTAGTCATGTGTATGACTCCATCACCTGTTTCGGCAGTGATTTCCAAATATCAATCATTCATTGTGCAAAAATATTCCCTTAAATCACTTTTAAAACTCCTTCCTCTCACCTATATTTGTTATTGTGTGCTTAATAACGAGTTGAGTCGGCAGGTGAGGTAAACCAAATGAACGACTTTACTGAACACAACCAGATATGATAAAGAGGGTAAAGAGAGCAAGCCCACAGCATGGTATCTGCTCCATGCTAGTTCTCAATTCAACTAATACGCCCTCGTGGAGCTCACACATGCGAGGTGCATTGTTGCAAGTACGGTGGCTTGATTGCATCAGGTGCAGAGCAGCCAATGGCAGCAGCTGTCTACATCCCCTTTCTTGAGCTACACCCACATGATACAGTGAACATATACAACCTTCACTACTACAACAATATATAAATTCAACCCAGTTCAGTCCTGGTATTTTGGGTTCAGCTTACAGACATGCTCAGTGCACGTTTTGTAATAGCCCTCTGCTGATGTGGAGGCTTGGGTCACCTTGTCCTGACTGTCTCTACTGTCCATAGTCTTAAAGGCATCATCCATCTCCTCTCCTGTGGTTACCAGGAGGTTCTCGTCAATCCCAGGCTCACATTTCAAATCCACAAATACCGATTTGTCTGGGTCGGTTTGAGATGGGGGGGGTGGCTCTCTTTCTGGGAAGATGTGTCATCTGTTCTTCCTGTATATTTTCCCCCTTGAACGAACCAGGTAAGATCTGGGTTCCGAGCCGCTCATTTCCACTATACCAGTGTGGTTGTAACCTTGTGGAGTCTGCATCCTTATAACTTGCCCTTAGTCAATGGGGCGAGTGGCCGGCTGGTTTTGTCATAACTTTTCTTTTGTGCCAGCCTTCTCTTTGCCAGCTGGGCCTTGAAGTCTTGCAGGTCCTTTGGGTGGGGCTCCAGAAGTCTCCTTGCCACTGGTAGGGGAGTCCTGGTCTGCCTCGGCATTAACCGTTGCATTGGCGAGCCCAGGATGGTGTTTCGAGGGACGCTTCTTAAGTAGAATAGGCTGAGGATGACGTCTGTCTTCTCTCTGTGGGACTTCTCCATTAACTGCTTGGACTTCTCAATGCTCTTTCAGCCAACCCATTTGATTGTGGGTACTCTGGACTGCTGGTAATGTGGGTAAAGTCCCATGCTGTTGCAAAGTTGCGGATCCTCTGGCTGGTGAATTGTCTGCCATTGTCCGAGAGAAGTGTGTGAGATGCCGCATGGACCAAAAAGTGTCGATTTAGTTTAGTGATGACAGCTGCAGAGGTCTATCTCGAACCAGCCTGTGTATGAGTCTATTAGAACTAGGTACTGCTGGCTCCACCATTCAAAGATATCGGTTGCCACGGTCGTCAGGGTAGGTCAGGTACTGGGTATAGCTGCAGAGGTTCTTTCTGCTGGTGTGGCTTGGTACTGTTGCACACTGAGCAGGATTGCACCTCGCCATCTATGTTCTCTGTCATACCTAGCCAGAAGACAACATCCTTGCTGTGTGTTTTGTCGCTTCTATGCCAGGGTTCCCTCTGTGCAGGAGCTCCATGTAGGTTTTCTGCAGTGTGCTGGGTATGACTGCCCTTTGGCCTTTCATAATTTTACCTTCATCAATAATTCGTCGCGGTAAGGAAAGAAGGGTTGCTTTTCTGGCCTGCCAGCCGCCCTTAACGAAGGTACCCAGAATGTTTAGGGTTGTGTCTTCTGCCATGTGCTTTCTTAATTCGTTCAGCTGGGCTGAGGGATATATGGGTTACCTTCATCACATCGAAAGTGTCCTCTTCCTCGACTTGCTGGACTGTGCATTTTCTGGGAGCCCGTGACAAAGCATCGGCTAAATGCATTTCCTTCCTGCATTTGTGTACAAGGTAAGGTGGTATTTCTAGAGCCTGAGCATCATACGCTGCAGTCTCGCCAGCGCTGCGTGAATTGGCTTGTTTATTATGGTAACCAGAGGTAAGTAGTTGGTTTCTATGGTGACCGGTCTGCATAGACATAATTATTGAATTTCAAGCAGCAAAAACCACCACCAGTACCTCCTTTGCAAGCTGAGCACACTTCATTTTATAGCTCCTTTCAGGTGGACCCTCTGCCTTGAGGGCAGTGGCAGGAGTGGATTTTAACTTGAGGTCTCATCTTTCATGTGGCAGCCCTAAAAGACTGCTGCAGCATTGCCTGGTCCACCTGAAATGGCCTATTCATATCCAGAGGCGCTTTGTTGCGCCTCCGGATCTGATGGAGGCGGGGAAACTGGTGCTGCAATGCCACCCGTCATAAATATGTAGCATACCAATGGCCGTTTTCCCTACCCATAATCCCCCATGCAGGTGGAACTGCTCTGTGTTTCTCTCAACAGTTCCAACTGTGTGGGGGATTATAGGTAGGAAAGACCACTATTTTGCATTTTGAGCCATAGAGAGCTGCCCCGGTGCAGGAGTTGCCAACTGGGCCGTGACAGCCCACACTGTCCGACTCCCACTGGCTGCCCCTGCCCTGACGGCCCCTGCCAGTCACCCCTGCCCCGACAGCCCCTGCCGACCTCCCCTCCTCAGTAGGGCGGGGTCTGTCAGGCGGTGGGGTAGGCGGCTCTCAGGCAGCGTGGTGGGGGGGGGCTGTTAGGCAGTGGGGTGGGGGGCTCTCAGGCAGTGGGGTGGGGGGCTGTCAGGCAGTAAGGAGTTGGGTCACTGGCTGATAGAGTCATCAGCCCACTCCCAGATGGCTGCTTACAGTGGCTGCACATTCAGGTGCCTTGGTGGAGCCCAACACTCAGCCAATTATCCCTCCAGGAGGAGGGTTGGCATTGGTGCCTCTGAGGCACTTCTGCCACATTCAGGTGAGTATGACTTTAGCCGCAAGGGGGGGGGGGGAATTATGCAGCTTTACACTGGGGTGTTCAGGGCACCTGAAAGGGCCTAATGTCTGTAAGTGATTTGGAAGTGTATGCCACTGGTCTTCCATCCTGCAGGCATGCTGCCCCAAGGCTATACTGTGAGGCGTTACAGGTCAGCATCGCCAGTCTACGTATGTCATAGTAGATGAGAACTGGGGGGCAAGACATTTGTTTCTTCGGGGCATTGAAGGTGTTTTGTTGTTGTTCGTGCCAGGTCTATTCGACATCTCTATGGATTAATGGTGTGAGCGGAGCCGTCAATTCACTGGAGTTGGGGATGAACTTGCTCAGGTAGTTCACCATGCCCAGGAACCGTTGCAGGGCAGCCACATCTGCTGGCACCATTTTGGATGGGTCCGCCTGCAGGCCCTTGCTGGTGAACACGTGTCCCACATCACTGATTTGATTGAGATGGAACCTGCACTTGTGGGGGTTGAGCAGCAGGTTTACCATTTGTGCCCAGTTGTGCACAGGGATACCCAGCAAAAGTTTGTTGCATAGACCTTTGAAATACTTTGCTGGCTGAAATGATGCCAAATGGCATCCTCAGGAACCTGTCCCGACTAAATGTGGAGCTGAATGTGGTCAGCAGGGATGAGTGATAGTTTAGCGAGACCTGCCAGAACGAGTTCTTTGCATCAAGGACTGAGAATACTGTTGTGCCGACCATCTGTTTGGTAACCTCTATGGTGCTCATGGGGTGATGTGGTCTTTTCAAGAGTACATTGAGATCTTGTGGATTTATACAAATTTGGATCTTCTGTCCATCTTTTACATTGGTGACCACCATGGAGGAAACCCATTTGGTTGATTCTGAGACTGGAGTGATATTCCCCAAGTCCTGCATTCTCTCCAACTCAGCCTTGATTTATCCTTCATTGGTAATGGAACGTGGCGTGCCAGCCAGACTACAGGTCTTACCTCCATGTCAAGTCAAATGGTGTAGGTCACTAACAGCTTCCCCAGCTTATCTTTTAAAAGTTCACCATAATTAAAAAAGATTTTGTATGAGAAATCATCTTCAGATGAGCTTATCTGATGGACTTGTGTGCTGAATTTAACAAGCCCCACATCTATGCACACACTGAGACCTAGCAGAGGCATGACGTCCTCGCGGACCACGAAGAAAGTTAGCACGTGGAGCCATCCTTGTACGAAACACCGCAGCCGCACCATGCCCTGGTCTGGATTCTGCTGCCTCCATAAGCTACTAGGCTTGTAGCCTTGCTGCAACGTTTGACTTGTTCTGCCTTTCTCAGCTGGTTAAAGGTCCCCAGTGACATGACATTGCATTTGGTCCCAGTGTCGACTTTCATTTCAGCTGTCTTGCCGTTGACTTCCATTGATACAAAGGCCTTGTTGTTACCTCTGATCCAGGTTTCTGCTGTGTTGCCTACCATCTTCGAGCTGAGCCTGTTGACGTCGCACTCATCCCTCTCTGCTCTGGTTCCCGTCACGCACTTCATCTGCATACACAAACAACCTCTCCCTGCCAAATTTAACAAAATGCACACCCTGGTATGGACAGGCTCGTCGCTATGTGTTGCTGCTCTGAATGTGTCATATTCATGTTCAAAGAAACGCTAATTTTCTACCACATTTCCATCAAATACGAGTGGGTCGGGCCATCTGAATCCATCCGCCATTATGGCAACAGTGCAAAACATGGTTGTGGTTACTCACTGTGACTGATTTGTGATTGGAAGGCTTCAGACTTGGGATGCTCTTGATATCACTTCTGACACCATGTTCATTATTGTGTGCTTAATAACGAGTCAAGTCAGCAGGTGAGGTAAACCAAACAAAATACTTTACTGAACACACTCAAACACGATAAACAAGGTAGGGAGAGAGAGCCCACAGTGTGGCGTCTACTCCCTGCCAGCACTCAATTCAACTAATGTTCCCTTGCAGTGCTCACGCATATGCATTGTGCTGTGGCAAGTACGGTCGCTGCAGTCACTAATGGTTTCCTGCAATTGGCTGAGGACTGCATTTCCCTGATCAGCTGCAATCCATGATGAAGGGTCCTATCTCCACTGGATTCATCCTCCCACCTCCAAAATGTTCATGCCTCCTCTCTCTTTGAGACCATCACCCTGTCCTTGCCTCAATATCATTGCTGAACCACTGTCACCTGCTCTTCCTTAAATAATAACCCAGTACCTTGCCCAGAGCTGCCAACCTGCCATTATCCCACTGGCCTCATTTGGCTGTGTCTCAAGAAAGCAGCCACAGGCCATGCTCTCTTCCCACTGCTAAGGAGGTACAGGAGCCTGAAGACGAACACCCAATGATACAAAAACAGTTTTTTCCCCTCTGCAATTACACATTTGAATGGACAATGACCTCAGACACTACCTCATTTTCTTGTGTTTTGCACTAATCTATTTATTAATGTGATTTATAGCAATTTTTGTAATTGTAATGTTGCTGCAAAAGAACATATTTCATGACATGTTCATTACAATAAATTCTAAATTCTAAAATTCTGTTTATATGTGAGAAATGCAAACCCATAACTGAAACTGTGCTTGATATACTCTGGCCATTTCTGGAATTCTTTTTTAGTGCACAGGAATTTCTTGGCCAATGCCTTTCTAAACCGTACTCGCCTGCCATCTAGTGGTATCTCTCCCACATAGCAATGCATAATGACAATTTAATTGGCTTTTGATAGATATATATTCAGCTTGCAAATTCAGCCAATTGAAATTCGTGTGTGATCTACTCCTATTAGCTCATTTTTACATCCAGGAGTTTTGATAATGATACGATTCATAAACCAGTGAAGGCCTGATTATTTTACACTATCTACACTGCTATTGTGTTTATTATTGCAGTACCTGCTCTATGAGTGGACAAGAAAGCACAAATAAAAAGTATCTTGGTGCATATGACAATAAACAATTTAACCAATTAATTTCTTTAATAAAATGAACAGAGGAATATGGCACCTTAAGTACAAAGTTCAAATTTGTTGTCATGACATCACAAACAAATCTGAGCATTTCTAATTACCTGTAAATATAAATAGTACTCAAGAAGGAAAAAAAATATGAACAAAAGAAAAAAAATGTAAACAAACTGACTGTGCAAACACTGAAAAATAAATATTCTGTAATACATAATGAGAAATGTATATCCTTGAATGAGTCTCTGAATGAGTCTTGTTCAGGAGTCTGATGGTTGAGGATTTGCAACTATTCCTGAACCTGAAGGTATGAGTCCTGTGGGCTGATACCTCTTTCCTGAAGGCAGCAGTAAGAACAGAGCATGTCCTGACTGTTGAGGATACTTAATTTTTGCTGCTGTTATCTGACAGCAACATTGTATGTATGTATTCTCGATGGTGGGGAGAGACTTGCCTGTGATGTACTGACTGGTATCCAATACCTTTTGTAGGACTTTCCACTCAGAAGTATTGGCACCCACATACCACACCATGATGCAGCCAGTCAACACATTTTCTAATACATATCTGTAAAAGTTTATCAAGGTTTCCAATAACATAGCAAATCTCCACAAACTCCTGAGGAAGTAGAGGCACTGACGTGCTTTCTTAACAATGGCATTAATATGATGGATCCAGAAAAGGTCCTTCAAGATAGTCTCACCCAGGCTCACCCTCTCCACTTCTGATCCCCCAATAATCATTGGATTATACACCTCTGGTTTTCTTTGCTTAAAGTCTACAATCAACTCATTGGTCTTGGTGAAATTGAGTGAGATGTTGCTGTTAGTCCATCATTCAGCTAAATTATCCATCTCCCTCCTCCTGTATACTGTCTCATCACCTTCTTTTATACAGCCCATTATGGTGGTTCCTCAGCAAATTTGTATGTGGTGCTGTTAAACTGAGCCATATGGTCATAAGTGTAAAGCAAGTAGAGCAGGGGGGATATGCACAACCCTGTGGTACTCCAGTGCTGATGGAGATTGTGGAGGAGATCCTCTTGCCAATCTGCAATGACTTGGATCTGGAGGTAAGGAAATCCAAGATCCAATTGCATGGTGGGGTACTGAGGCCCAGGTCTTGGAGTCTGCTGATTAGTTTTGAGGGGATGACAAGATTGACAGTAGGAGACAAGTTTCCAAGTGTTTGCTGGAGTGACTCATCTTTAGACAGCCCAGAGCCTATGAATCAAGGAACAAATCAGGAATATGAAAGAATACTCTCTTGAAGAACTCAAATACAACAGCTAAAAGTTATTCAGGCAAACCAACCCATTTGATGGTTACCTCATCCACCACCCTAAATATTAATAACCTCAGCCATTAAAGCAGAGTGGTGAAGTTTTTTTTTAAACCATCCTAACCCTGACTGCATCTTCCAAAATATAAGGATAGAAGGTGCATGAAAAAAAAAATCACCACCTGAAGTTCTGTCTAAAATGAACTAAATATATTTTCACCAAAACACTTACCTTCACCTCAGCCACCACAGATCACTTCACCTTTGAAAATTTTGTGGATGATTATTACTTTTCAAGGAGCTTCAAGTTGCATGTTAGCCTTCAATTATCTTGGAGTGTCATATACATCTGCTGCGTCAACTGGGACATAGTTGGTGCCAGTCTTGCTTCTCAGTCACGAGTATGGATTCAAATTCTGTTCTGGAGATTTGGCCTAATATATTCCTTTACTTACTTCATAGATTTTATCCAGTCACCTGAGTACCGCAGTGATTTATGGCTCAGAAAAAGGTTCTTCAGTCTCTCATGTCCTTAGCAGCCAACTATAAGCAGAGAATGTTTGTCTCCCCATCTTCCTTTTAGGTAAATTGTATTTTTATCCATGTGATTATGCGCCAATAGAGGTCAGCCATCTCCTTGTGTCCTCTGTGGGAATTTGAGATGCTTCCAGAGGATGCAGACCATTTTGTGAGATGAGAGAGGCCCATGAGGGAAATCAGCACAAGTTGTATTCCACATCAGAATAGAGTTAAGACCAGCAGAATTAAAACAGATAAGAATGAACTTAAAAGCAGAACCTCACAGGTAGAAAACACTAGAAAGCAAGTATGTGTGTAACCCATTCAACAGGCATAATTCACTATCACTAGTCGCAGACTTTGCTCAGTACACCATGCCCCTATCACTCATTCACCAACAATCTCTGTCAATCGGAACCTAAATTAACATGTTCCACCACTTGTCATTGCTTTTAAGCCTCACACTGACATTTGTTACCTATAGATATTGCTTTTTTTCATTTAGAAAATTTAAAAAAAAATATGCTTTTGGATTCTGTAGCTCTAGGGCTTTAGATCAGAACAGAGACCTTCATATTCCTAGGAATCTTGACCAATCCTATAGATCAAGGGAACTGGTTAAGATGGATCTTGGCAACACTGGACAAAGATGTAGCCAACAACCTTGAAGGCGTGTTGAAATGTTACACAAGGTATAATTCTGCCAGAGTTTAATACCAAGCTGATGAAGCAACAGTTGATTAAAAAAAAGGGAAATAAAAGAGATGTAAGGATGATGGAATCAATACAGAGTTAGGTAACTTTTTTGAAAATAATGGGTTTAGAGTGAAAATTCCTGCAGGTATCATCAGACCTCATTCGGTCTGAGATTGACAAACTACAAAGTTGGGCCCCGTGTATTCTATAATTAGGGATGCTGCATCATATGCGAAGGCGATGGATATATTGAAAGACCAGTACCCAAGAAAGGTCAACGTAGTCTATGCCAGATTCCTCCTAGTGACCCGAAAGCAACGACACAAGGGGTTGAACACTGAGTACCTCTGGGCCCTGCGAACCCCCCGACTGGCCTGTGAATGAAAGTCCGTGATGACCACAGAGCTCATGGAGGACTTGATTAGGGATGCCTATGTCGCAGGCATCAGGTCCAATTATATCCGTGGGAGACTGTTAGAGCAAGGTAAGTTCAGTCAATGCAAGGCAGTCGAATTGGCAGGCACACTGTGTGATAGTACAGATCTATCACCAATGTACATAGTGTATATAGTTACTGTATCTAGACTGTGCTTACAGCAATTGGCTGAGAGCTAAGCCACACCTATTGTTTGGGCCTTAAAGGGTTGTGTCCCTAGCCAGGTCGGATCATTCCGGACTGGTCGGCCACCTGTGAAGAGCTCCTGTCTTTTGCTAATAAAAGCCTTGGTTTGGATCAACAAGTCTTTGGTTCTTTCGACGAGCTCTACACACTGAAAGTAGCCCTGCAGAATATGGAAGCTTTCTCAACTGACAACGCGGCCGCCTTCTGGTTGCCCGGGCACTGCCATCTTGGGACACCCCGCCACCATCACGTTCTGCCAGCGATCCAATCACAGTGGCCATAGTCTGCGAGCGCCTAACACCATTTCTGCCACGTCCCACCCGCAACCCGACCACAGCGACTGTACTCTGTGAGCACCAAAAATGCTTCTTCTGCAGCCTGGGCAAGCACCCAAGGAAATTCTGCCCAGAAAAATACATGGTTTGCTCCATCTGCAGGAAGAAAGGGCACTGTGAAAAGGTGTGTAGATCCAAACCATCCCTTCCTAGCTGCACCGCATGAGGGCCATGGGGCCACCACCTTGATGCTACATTTCCTGGGAACTAGCAGAGCCACAGATGAGTCATGGAGGCCGCCATCTTGGGCAGCATCTTCAAGGCCCAGCAGCATTGCGTGCAAGCTGTGGGTGGCCGCAATCTTGGGCACCATTTTCGAGACCCAGCAGCACTGTGTGCAGGCTGTGTAGGATGTCATCTTGGATGTCACCATCACTCAACTCAACACTCTAACTCTTTGCCACAGCGACAAGCACCAATTGACATTGGCTTCCATCACACTTGACCAGGGCAGTCCACATAATCTTGCCAGATTGATGATGGACATTCAGGTAAATGGCTACGTGATGAGTTGCCTGATCGATAGCGGCAGCACGGAGAGCTTCATCCACCCTGACGCAGTGCAAGGCTACTCCCTCTTTGTAAGGCCAGTAGCCAAAAAGGTCTCCTTGGTCTCAAGGTTACATAAAGCGGATGTCCACTTCTGATGTGTAGTGACTCTAACTGTGTGGGGCACAGACTATTAAGACTTTAATCTCCTGGTGATGCCACAGCTCTGCACTGTCATGCTACTGGGACTGGACTTTCAATGTCCCCTTAAAAGCACGACGGAGTACATTGTAACAGCAGTTTTTTAAATCTTTAGCAGCCAACTATCAGCAGAGAATGTTTGTCTCCCCATCTTCCTTTTAGGTGAATTGTATTTTTATCCATGTGCATCAATAGAGGACAGCTGTGACCACAGCCATTTCCTTGTGTCCTCTGTGGAAATTTGAGATGCTTCAAGAAGATGCAGACCATTCTGTGGGATGAGAGAGGGCCATGAGGGAAATCAGCACAAGTTGTATTCCACATCAGAATAGAGTTAGGATCAGTAGAATTAAAACAGCTAAGAATGTGCTCCACCGACGCTTCTGTCCCCTCCCTGCTGCACACAGCCAACAATCCGATCACCCATCATGCACCACCTGCGGACTTCTACCCTCAAAAATCACCCCTCCATCGCTGTTCACCAATATCACCCCCGACTGTAAAACTGTTGCCACAAAATGTAGGTGGCACAGTGCTGAGTATAGGGCCTTTATTAAGGCGGAGATGCAGTGACTCCTCGATGAGGAGGCCATTGAGGCCAGCACCAGTCCTTGGAGAGCACAAATGCTGATAGTGAGGAATGGGGAGAAAAGCAGGATGGTTATCAACTAGTCAGACCATTAATATTACACACAACTGGACACGTACCCCCTTCCCCATATATCTGATATAGTGAACCAAACCACACAATATCGGTTCTTCTCTACCATTGACCCAAAATGGCTCCCCATCCACCCGGGGGACTGCCACATTCATTAACCTCATGTACAATAAGGCTAAATGCGTATTTTGCACAACCCGCCTTGCCATCCTTGACTGTGTTATTGGTTCCATCCCTGACCACATGCTCCCACTCTTAGAATTTCCCCTCCCCCACAGCCTCTGAAAAAGTGCATGTTTTTTTTTCCTTTTACTATGCCCACTGGATCCCTATGCAGACAAGGCCTGCTCTTTCATTAAATCCTCCTCTTTCCCCCTAACACCAGAGGTCCATGCAGCCTTCAGCTGCATCAAGGCAGATATTGCCAAGGTCATGATGCACGCCATGGATGAATCCATCCCGTTCCAGGTGGAGAGCGATGTGTCAGACTTTGCTCTGGCTGCCACCCTTAACAAGGTAGGCAGATCCGTCACTTTGTTTTCCTGCACCCTCCAGGGTCCCAAAATTCAGCAGTCCTCTGACAAGAAGAAGGCCCAAGCCATTGTTGAGGCACTACCTGGCTGGGAAATGATTTACCTTGCTAAATGACCAATGAGCAGCTGCATTCATGTTCAATGACCAGCAGTGGGGTAAAAATTAAGAACAGCAAGATATTTAGGTGGAGAATTGAACTGTCTACCTACAATTACGATATCTTGTACTGGACCAGGAAACTCAATGAGCCCCCAGATGCTCTCTCCCATGGAACCTGTGCCAGTACACAAATAGACCAGTTACAAGTCCTTCACAATGATCTCTGCTATCCTGGAATTTCCAGGTTCTTCCACTTCATCAAAGCCCCTTTGTATACAAGTCAATATTAACTGATTTCTCCTGATTGGTTGGTATCCTGTTCTTCACATACTGATCAATGCAAGTGTCTTACTCCAGTAATTATTAATTCCTGGTCAAGGTGAACAGCAGGTGTAATGGAATATATGATCAGAAGGTATGTCTCAATAAAATCTGATCTTCTGTCCACAGAGAAAATCCTGCATTTTAAGTTAGAAGCTCGAGGGAACCGTCACAATGATCCCTCTATTCCCTCAGGAATGGTTAATGTTTCAGGTTGATATCCTGCATCAGGGATGAGAGTGGAAAGAAAAGATAGTCAATATAAAGAGGAGGGGGAGGGCTGAGACAGGGAATGTGATAGATGAACTGAGGTGAACATGGGTGGATGGAGATGAGAGACAGAGGTAGGTGAATGACAGTAGAAGCAGAGAGGGTGGAAAACAACAGTAGTTGGAATCAGGTGGGGGGAGGGGAGGATGAAGGTGAAGAATCCTAACATTTGCTGAAAATATAGTTGGTGCAAGGGATACACTCTGCAGGAATATACTCATTTGATTAAAGTTAATGAAGGGCAATATAATTTGCATGGAGTGTTTTCCTCTGCAGTCCCTGAGATATCTAATGCTGTGTGTGATGATTAAAGTAAGCTTGTATGCCTCTTTATCCACACATGTTAACGTGTAGCAGTAGAGTCTGCAGTGGTAATTATTATTAAGAAGATAGAAAAAAATCCATTGGACTTTATTGTCCATCTGAGCCTCTTGACTTGGTTCCATGTGCACGCACTTATCATTTCTGGACAAGTTGACCCCAACAACTGATGGGAGTTCAGCAAAGTGGACAGGCTCTAAACACTGGCTATGCCTCTCTCAGTGATATTGTCCAACAAGGGCTCTTGATGTCACTGTTTTTATACACATTAATGATTTAAACATTTGTGAACAATGTACAAGTTACAAATCAGGACATAACATAATGTTGAATGTGGTAAATGGTGACAAGTTTTGTAATAGAGGAAATAGAATAGGGTGGCAATACAGAGAAGGGATCTCGAGTGGAGAAGTATAGTTTTATAGCAAGCTATTAAATATTGTAATAAAGGAACAGATGGCTGGCCTTATTAAATAGTTCAATTACAGAAATCAGGTTGGACCTAACAGGCTGGAAAGTATTAAAAGTGATACATAAGCATTACTCAAACTGCTGGCTTCAAGTAGAATTATTTCAAGGACTAAAATTGAAGGTTGACCTGTTTTAAAGCATTAACCCATGTAAGAATGAATGCAGGAAGAGGTAATAACTTTGGAACCACATTGGTCAAAAAGTAAATGTGGTGACGTATAATAACAATCTGTTAGATACAGGTAATCTTTAAAGGAGCATGATGTGAATTGTTAGGTTGAATCAAAGGGATAAAAAAAAAATACTGAACAGATATAACAAAAGGCTGGGTTCTCATCTCTGATTGTTCAAAGGAAATAGATAAATATTTACATACTAGCCAAGAAAATGTTCATCTATCATATGCAATTTAGAATTCAACATAATTGTCACATACAATGATGTATGTGATTTTAGATCATCCTAAAACTCTGTATTCAATGCACTCAAATTAAAAAAAAAATGAATAAAGCAACTTTCACAAAAGAGTGCCAGTTAGCAGAGAAGTCATATTGAACATGTGTAAAACACCGGTTAAGTCAATACTGGATTATGGTATCCATTTTTTATCTAATTTTAGGAAGGATATGATAGCTATACAGTTCATCTCTGTGTTTGGCAGGGATAAGAATGGTTAAATTCCCAGAAAATAGGCTACAATCAGATTTTCTGAAACTTGAAAGTTATACAGGTGGCACGGTTAGTTTAGGGCAGCCCAGTTGGTGTAATGATGACCTGGGTTTGAATCAGCGCTGTCTGTCAGGAGTTTGTACATTCTCCCCATGTCTGTGTGGGTTTCCTCCAGGTGCTCCAGGTTTGTTCCCCCCCCCCCGCTTCAAAACATGCAGGGGAGTGGTAGTTGGGGGGGGGGTGTTGGGGTGGGGAGGTTTGTAGGTTAATTGGCATATTTGGGCAGCAGGTGCTCATGGGCCGGAAGGGCCTGTTAGCATGCTCGATGTTTAAATTTTACATATTTTTAAAATTTGTGTCATTGCACATCCACCAAGAAGCACATATTGAAATATATGAGCACTTTTTTACTCTTTACTTTTATATTTACTTTCTTCCCCCCCACCCCTCCACCCCCCCACATCCCCCCAAATTCCACAGGAGTGATTTTTATTCTGCATCTTTAATGCTTGGGTAATCATTTGTAAATTCTGCAAGAGTGAATTTCTGTAACTGGAATTGCTTTAATATTTAAATTTAAACGTGCAGCACAGTAACAGGCCCTTCCAGCCCACAAGCCTATCTCACCCAATTAACAGCAACCCCCATACATTTTGGAGGGTGGGAGAAAACTGGAGCACCCAGAGGAAACACATACAGGGAGAATGTACAAACTCCTTATCGACTGCACCGGATTTGAACCCCGTTCGCTGATGCTGTAACAGCATTGTGCTAACCCAATGGTTCTCAAACATTTTTTACTCTAGGCCCCACTTAAATTTTTCAAAAAAACGTATGCCCCACCATAAGTTATAAATTCAATGCAATTAAGTTCGGGAATACACTGGAACACACATTTCATATTCAACTACTACTTCAATACGTCAACCATGTCAAACACACATTCAACAAATGTCGTCACTTCAGTGGGAACTTTGCCACTGATGCTGGCTGCAGATTTTTTTATTCAAGTGACTAATTTTGTTAGTTTCAACCTTAAATCTCAATGTTTTGTAATTTCCAGTCAGTTTCTCTTAACTTGTAGCTAATTACTAACAGCACTGAAGCCACATTCTACTAAATAAGATGATGGAAAATGTATCAAAAGTTCCCTTGCTAAAGTAGTCAAGTTTGGGTATTTCTTTTCGATCTTGTTAGATAGCCACATCAAGGTTCCTTTCACTTTGAACAAAGTTTTCACAGATTCATCATGTTGCAACTTAGATAAGTCCTCTTGGTATTGCACACTGGAACTTCAGATAAGTCGACATGCTGAGTTAACCAAGAGGTTAACTATTGCCTTTAAATCACAAAATCCATCATTGAAGTCAGTAACCAACATTTTCAAATGGTCAACAATGACATTTGTAGCAGCATTAGTTACCCCACACTTATTCAACCAATAGTATTGACTGAAATTTCTTGCAGAAATATTCCTTTGGCATAATTCTAGAAGTGTCATGAATCCAAATATCTTTGTTTTTGCATCAACAAGCATCATAATTGCTTCTTGGAGATGCTTGTTCAATGTACTTAGTTTCTCAAAAATGTCTGTCAAGTAACTCACGTAAGCTTTGCCATCTGTTGTTAGCAAGAGCTTCATTTCAGGATTGTCCTTCAAAAACTTGCTGAGGAGATCAAACCGTTCCATAAACCTTTTGAAGCAGTTTCCCTTTGACAACCACCTTACTTCATTGTGAAGCAATAATCTCACATGTTCTGCATTTTTATCGACACAAAACTGCATGAACAGATGTTCACATTTGGCATTAGCTTTGATGACATTGATATACTTGATCACAGAATGCAGTATTTCATGTATAACAGGGGAAACTTACTCGGCAACTAAGTTTTCTCAGTGGAATACATGATGCACAACCAACGTGTTTGGATTTTCATCGTTCATTAATTTTAAACATCCTGTATTTTATCCATCATAGCAGATGTAATATCTGCAGCACAAGATACAATGTTTCCTTTTGGTATTTCATTTCCATCCAAATAATTTTGAGGGTTGATGTAGATATGAACTGCAGTAGGGTTGTTACTTGTTACAAGATCAAACCAGCAACCACAAAAAAGGCGTATCACACAGGGGTAAAGATTAACAATTACTTTATTAACATCAATTCACCTTCAAACTTTAATTCAAGATCTCCCCTTTTATAACAATGCCCACTGGTTAGTATACACATTTATATAACAGTGTAAAACTGATAAATTCCCCAGCCTAAATATAACATATATAATCAAAGTTTAAGTTATGTTCCCAACCAGCCCACACAAAACAAATACAAAACACATAAGACTCACAAAACTTCGATCACAATCGAAGTAAAGATCGTAAACAAAATGTAACCTTGCTAATCTTGGAGACTGCAGCACAATGCAACATATCACCTGCATCTTCATCTCAGTTTTTAACAATCTGTATGAGCAGACCGACTATGTGATCAAATATATTGTTATTGTTTATAGATGACCCACCAGAAACTACATCATGCCAAAATTGGCATGTTAAGGCAACATCATGCCTGTGGCCAACAGCATCACATATGGTAGGACAGGCCTCGGCCATTGAGTCTTGCTCAAAGTCCTTTCATCATTGAGAGTGGAGATCAGTAATGGAAACCAGCCAATCATTTGGGGCTTGGGTATTAGAAAGGGATAGAACTGGGTGATTGCAGCAAACAAATTGAGGAGAGAATTGGGTAGTGAGCAAATGGAAAGAAGAGGCAAGTTAATGTGAGGATGTGGAGAGGTTGGAGATTGCTGGAGACAATGAGGGAGATGATGATGGAGCGTTCATTAACAAAAAAAAAACTGGAAGAATATAGATATCTTGGTCCCTTCAGTAGCAATTACTTAAGGTCAGAACTCTTTTAATCAACTCTGAGGTAGATCTGATTTAGTGCATTAAGTCCTGAATATTAAATAGTTTTGCTTGTGCAGGACTTCAAAATATTCATCTATGAATGCTACTCGACTCAACTCTTCCTTCAGTTTGAGATTTGCTCTAGATTCCAGATTCTGCAGACTCTCATGTCACAAAACTATTCATTGTACGGCATTTGATATAACCCTCTATACCCAGTTTTATTGACACATAAGCAGTCCATAGGTGGAAGACCTGGAAGCAAAAAGCTGGAGGTCTATTACAACTACACAAGATATTCAATCATATGTAGCAAAGGGCTTTTATTAAAACATTGCCATTTAGTGGATTAAATATTGCCCTACACCATAGAATTTATGTCTATACCAAGTTGTACAGCAATAAGTAATCAAATGAACAATACTAAAAAATGGCATTCTCCACAATTAGTGATACCATATCCTACCATTATATAAAATCATTATTTTCCTGCTTATAACAATGAATTTTGTTTATTGTGTGAAACAGTCAGAGGAGCACCAGCAGGCAGTCACTGTGAACAGTGACCTCACAGAGAAAATATTGGTGGCACTGCCGGCGTGCCGGGAAACCGGTAGAGCGCAGACACTGCACTGCTTTGAAAGGTTGAACTACCGAGTGCTAATGCTGGCATCTCCACACAGGCGGGAAATGACCTGTTTTGAAACTAAAATACTGCAACCACAGTCTGCGCCCAAGATGGCAGCACCTGTGCTCAGCAGCAGCCATGAGGGTTGTAGACTCCTGGGAGCAGTGGACCAACGCAGGGCATCAGAAATAGGAAGAACATACTTTGTTGAGGAGAAACTACAGGATGGTGACCATGGCAGCAGATCAGGGAGGGGGTTCAACAGCTGAGAGACCCACATGACCTGCAGGCAACTTGTGGCTGTGGAACCATGCGGTCTGCTGGAGACTGGCTCATGGGAAGTATGTATTGGAGCCAGAATTCGAGAGGGTGCTGAGGGCAACAATGGCTCCTGAAGGGTCTTGGACTCTGGAGGCTTTCTCATTTCCATAAAATTAGCCTTTCTCCAGTTTAGAACCTCAGTTTGAGGACCAGACCTAATCTGTAATTAACATGAAACTAATGGCATTATGATCTCTTGACCCAAACTATACCCCTCCACACACTTTGGTCACCTCTCCTGTTTTGTTCACTAAAAGATCTAATATTGCACACTCTCTAGTTGGTTCCTCAATATATTGATTCAGAAAACTTTCCTGAACACATTTGACAAACTCCAAGCCATCCACCCTTTTACTGTATGGGAGTCCCAGTCAATATGTGGCAAGTTAAAAACTCCTACTATCACAACCTTATGTTTCCTGCAGCAGTGTGCTATCTCTCTACAGATTTGGTCCTCACTGACCATTGGTCGTCTATAATACAACCCCATGAGTGTTCATACATTTCCCATTCCTCAGCTCCACCCTTAAATGAGCCCTTTGGTCTGTCCTGTGTGAGCACAGCTGTGATAATTTCCCTGACAAGTATTTCCACTACTCCCCCTTTTCTTCCCTCCTGCTCTATTGCTTTTGAAGCAACAAATCCCCACAACATTGAGCTGCCAGTCCTGCCCCTTATGCAACCAAGTTTCACTAATGTCCACAATGTCATAATTCCACATGCTAATCCATGCTAGAAGCTTGTCTGCCTTTCCTATAATACTCCTTGCATTGAAATAGATGCACCTGAGAACAACTACACATACAACACTACACAAGATGCCACATACAACTCTTTGATTTCTGACATTACTTGCAGTCTTCACATCATCTTTTTCCTTCTCCAGCACTCTGGTTCATACCCCTCTGCAAATCTAGTTTGAACTCCCTGGAGTAGCACTGGCAAACCTTCCTGCAAGGATATTAGTCCCCCTCCAGTTCACATGCAAACCACCACCTTGGAACAGATCCCATCTTCTCTTGAAAAGAGCCCAATGATCCAGAAACCTGAAGTCCTCCCTCCTGCTCCATGTCTTTAGCCATGTATTAATTTGCATTATCCTCCTATTTCTAACCTCTCTAGCACGTGGCATGGGTAGTACCCCTGAGATCACAGGGGTGGTCCTTCAACTCAACACCAAATTCCCTGAACTCTCTTTGTGGGACCTCATCATCCTTTCTACCCATGTCATTGGTCCCTACACAGACGATGATATCCGGCTGCTCACCCTCTCCCCTTAGAACACTATAAACTCAGTCTGAGATATCTCACACCAGGTAGGCAATATACCATCTGAAATTCTTGATTTCTTCCACATAACCTATTTTCTCTTCCTCTAACTCTGGAATTCCTGCAGCTCACCTCTTCTCTCTTCCCTTCTTATTTGCTCACATTAGTCCAAAAGCACTTCACAATCTGCTATATCCACCTCTTAGACAGAAATGAGTAGCAGAGAGCATGGGAATACCTCACTTTCACAGTTCTGCCCAAACTGTATGCTTTTCTGTTTTATGAATATGTTGCCAATCCTTCAGTGCTTCAGGGTCTAAATCTGTGATTCTCAACCTTTTTTTCCCCCACTCACATACCACATTAGGATGCCATAGGGATTACTTCAGGTGGTATGTGAATGGGAAAAAAAAAGGTTGAGAATCGTTGGTTCCCCAGGAAACATCCTTGAATTCCTCACCATTTAGCAGGCAAAGTTCAAGTAGTAAATCACCATCCTTTTCTCAAAGGCATTTAGGGATCAGTCAGAATACTGGCCTTCCTTTAGATGTCCTAATCCTGAAAATGAATGATCAAAAACTGAAGCCATCATCCACATTTTACAAATGAATCTCATTATTTTTAAAGATTATGCTGCCATCTTTTTTTCAAAGAACTAATGTATTATTTCACAATTACACACACACACACACACACACACACACACACACACACACACAATTATTTGCATGCTGGATAAATCCAAAGCATATCCTAGATGTACACATACATAAACCTTGTTCAGTAAGAGATCTTGTTCCTCTAAATAATATGTTTTTCTCTTGATTTCTTCCTATTGCACACTTTTCTCAAGATGGAGCAAAACATAATTTAGGAACATTCATCTCATTGCAACTAATTAGATCTGTCCACCTGCAATTCTTTTGGATGTAATTAGTTATTGAACTGTAGGAGAAAAAAGAATCTCAGGATTGTATATGATGTCATGTATGACAATAAATTGGAAATTTGTTCCAATTGGTTGTCAAGCTTAATGCTATTTTCTTTAGTACTTGTAAATGATCCCTCTTCAACTTGTACACCCCCAACTCCTCTCTCATGGCTGAGTATTTATGCTTCCAGTACTATAACATGGCACAGAGTTACTGCTGCTGTGTAAGCCAACAGACACAGTGCTGATGTAAGGATAAAGGAAGAACAGATCATACATCTGTGCTGAGTATGAACATTTTTCATTTGTAGGAACATTGTCCTAACTTCATCCTAACTTTTTGACTGGCTGTTCAGCCATTCCAGCACAATAATCCATTCAAAAGATTAGCAATTGTGCATAATAATTTAGAACAGTTGCTACTGGCTTAAGTTGTACTTTTTCTGTAAAGTACAACTCTGTGATTGCAAAGGTTGATATCACATCACTTTGAAACTGTAACTAAACAATGGTTGATCTGTATGTTACTTTCTTCCCAAATAAAACTTCCCCAAATTGTCTACTGGTCTTGTTCCATATCATTTATTGTCTCACAAAATCTTTCATTCTTGATTATTTTGGAATGACATTAGTTTAGATAAAGTGGCAGTTTTTAAAAATTCTTTACCCTGGATAAAGACCTATCTTTTGAGCTTGAGAGGAAAATATTGGAGGCCATTTGGTAATTGTAATTCTATGTTCTGTATTCCTCTGTATTCCATTCAGCATACAGTGGATTTTCTGCTTTCAGTTTTGCAATATTAGTTGGCCTCTGGTGAATTGAAGTAGTGACATTGAATGAGATCCTGATAAACCAAAACTCTCACCAGGATTATAACCTACATTCCTCACATATGTATTCTTACTGTTAATTCAGAGGGCTCATCTTGCTGGCCTGAAGCATCCAGGATTCCAGCACCTGCAAAAACTTTAACAACTAGGAAAGCCTCACTTCTAGCCTGTAAAATGCTGAACGAATCTGATTTTAAGGTCTCTGAATTCCAATAATCCAAAGTTGATAGGTTAAAAAGTCATTTACCTTCCTCTTTCCCTCATAACAGCAATAAATTACCTCTGAAATCATTGAGATTAATGGAAAAGATGTAACATTGCAGGAGAGGGTGCAGGGGAGAACTGGATTTTGTCCTGATGGATCATTTCAGCTGAGGATAGACTGGAGAGGTTTTTGTTTTCCTTAGAGTGGAGGAACTAAGAGATGAGTGAAGAATCTAAGATTATAAAGGGATTGACTGCACAAAACCTTTCCTCTTACCAGAGGACACAGATTTAAGGTAAGCAATTTGCTGGGTATTTGATGGGGACCCTTTTCAGCCAGAGTGGTGAGTACCTAAAATACACTGCTCCATTGAGTGGTGGAAGCAGAGATGCTTACAGAGTTTGTCTGTCAGTACTTACATTTCAATCATAGAAGGCCAAGTGCAAAATTATGGGATTAATATGGATGGGTACCTACTGGTCACAAGGGCATGGTGGGCTGTATCCTATGACTTTCTCACAAGTACATATGAAATATAGATCATGGTTGATCTAGCCATGGAATCAGTTTCACTTTCTCATTTGTTCCTTATAGCCTTAAATTTCCCCTATTATTCAAACTTCTATTTGTGTCTTATATAAGTACTAGATCATGGGTCAGAGAATTGCACTGATTTACTACTCACTGGATGAAAAAAGGTTCCATCAAAATCCCCTCTACATCTTTCCCACATGGTCTCACCTGATAAGTAAAAGTGATTCGCCATGTACATGTGGAATTATAGCAGGACTCAATAAAGTACATTGTCAATTCTCATCATACAACACCTTCAGGCCAACAAACATCATTAAAATCATAAATATCAATTGTTAAGAAATTTATTTTTAAAATTCTGGTACTTCCGTATCTTTGCCTTCTCAATAAACAATTTTCTTACCAGTCTGGTGCAGTTTTCTCCTTGTGGGAAAAGCAGATGTACATGCTAACAACTCAATGTATCATCGTAGAAGTACCAGGTTATGATTGTTGCTTTCCACATATGAACTCCTGGTATTCTGTATTAGTGATGAGACACATTTCATTGGTATAACAAAACAGCGCAGGGTGAAACATATTTCATGGAAAACTTCAGCCACTTCATCCTCACCAAGACATGAATTTCAGGATTTCAATTCCAAACACAAAACCATGAAGCTGAAGACAGCAGAAAAACCACTTAATTCTATTTCCAATTGGACATTCTTTAACATGTTTTTTTTTTTCTCACCATCCTACAGCTGCATCTTGTGATTTCAAACTTAATCACTCTTAAGTTTTAATAGAGGACAATAAAACTCTGGAATGTGATGATGCCAGATGAGCAGATTTTATGGATTATTTATTGATGTTAATCCACAACCCTTCACCTCACAATGTTGGGCTGACCTATATAAACCTATTCCATAATGAAAGCTAAAATCATTCTTTCCCTCATAATCCAAATCTTCGATTTTTATTGCATCAATATGGCTATGAGTCTTTTACATATCTCTATTCTATCAGCCTCTACCTCTGGAAGTCTGTTCCAGGCACCCACCACTCACTGTGTAAAGAAAAAACTGCCATTTGACTTTCCCAAAAACTTTGCTCCTCTCACCTTAAACTGATATTCTTTGGTATTGCCCATTGTAGCCACTCCATTCATGCCTCTCATAACGTAGCTCCGTTAAATACTTGACACCTAGTAAATTGCAAGGAGCACATGAATCAGGGCCCACCGAGTGATGGGACTGTTGTAATCAGAAGTTAATGAATTAGATGGTGAACTGGTGGGATTACAAAATAACGAGAAAGCAGTTTGCCATAATTTTAGTTGTTCATTAGCTAATGTAATTTACTTTCATTTTAGCTCAGATATCCCTGTTCACTCCTGAAGCATTCAATATTTAATTTTATATTTCTTTCCAGTAAGTTCTTTAAAAATGTAAAATTTTATGGCAGTTGATGCTATAGAACCATGTTGAAGGTATTCAGCCCTTTTCAAACCCTGATATTTGATTTTACTGGTTTAAAATCTACGAATCTGCCAATTTTTCCATCTAAGGTATTTTTTTTAAAGATTTGCTCCATATTCTTTATCTTCATTGCCTATATTCTTGAGCTCCACCTCACAACTTTTTAAAAGTCAGAATTAATCTTGTGCCATTTCTCTGCATTGCCTTCTGTGTTTCAGAATATTTTTTTTTATTTTTTGAAGATCAGAGAAGCTATGGTTCCCATTGCACAAAAATTTAAGATGAAAATGTAAATAAAGTTTATTTTAATAATACATAAGAAATCAGAAAATGCTCGAACACTTCCAGACTTAATATTCCAGAATCAGAAAGTAGATTTTAAATTTCATTCTCTGTGACATTTCTTTGACTGCCATGGTCAAGCACTGCACAATGTGGGAATTGGCAATTCAATCAAATTTTCTGGAAGAACCAAAATAAGATTGCGAACAATGTAAAAGTCTTCCAGGACAGCTGCAATAGTCGGCTGAGGTTTTTAAAAAAAGCATTTGAGACAAAAAAAATACAGAAAATGTAGACATTTTCAACACAAAAATCTGTAATTTGTATTTTGCATTTTATATAAGAAATTGCAAAAAAAAACTTGCAATAGTGATTAAGTGCAAACTTTTTTTCAATGGGACTAGTCTTTGAGCAATCATCTCTATTCAATAATCACAATTTTAGACTAATCAGACGATTGCTTAGTCTTAAGGAACAGAAGAAAGAAAATGTAATATTTTTCATTACATACATTCCAAAAAGTGTCATTATTTCAATAACCAGCTCCAAAAGTACATGAACAGATCATGTGTTTTTTGGTACCACCTCTTTGACCTGATCTTTTGACCTGACATAACTTTGTCATGGTTAGGACACTAAAGATATAAATGATTTCATTGATAATATTAAGCAACTTAATTCTTAAAATATAATTAAATAATATTTATTTTAAACTGATACCCCCAGAACTGTGTTTTTTTCCAGAAAATTATGAGAATTCCCAGATATTGTACAGGTACAATCAAAATATACCATTTGCTTATGGAATACTGCTTGGGAATATTAAATTATATAGTAGATATTTTAAGTAAGGTTGAAAGTTTTATTGCAGCTTTCTCAACATATAAAAAGTTCAGATCCATGTAATGAAACCCTTTTTGGTCACAATAGAATTTTCCAAGTAGAAACAAGTATGTGGAAGCAGAGAAACTATGAAAAGAAATTTAGTAAATGTCAAACTCAGATTAAAAATTTGGAACAAAAACATAGTTTGAAATGATATTAACGAAGGTATCTTTTCAGAGCTATTAGTCCATAGACCTCACAATAGTTATTGTATTTGAATGGGACATAATGGTAAAATCATAGAATCTGCAGAAACAGCCTTTAAAAGGTCAGCTTTTTTTTAGAATTGAATGGTGGATTGGTTAACAAGAATCCAGATCAATTTAACCAATTCTAAATTTCAAGAGAAATTTTAGTACACTTAATTACATCACAGGTGACAGTTTCTGAATAGAGCAGAGTCCAGATTAGAGTTGAAACATTCATTCTCAAAGTCAAATTAATAGCCAAAAGTCTTATTAATTTGTAAAATTCAAACTTAATCAATAGCACATTTTTTATTTCTGGAGTATTAAAATTAGGATAAACTAGCCTCAAGTTAATTGCACATGGAACACTTGGTGTCACTTTCTGAAACAGATACAGTAAATATGCATTTCGTGCATTGAGAGTTCTGTCATAAGTATAAAGAATTTCAAGTACAACATTTCTCACAGAAAATTAAAACATTTATAATTAAAAAGGGGAATAAATGAAATAATGCTTAGTTTACTAAAGGAAACCTTCTTACAGTACAGTATTGAACTCAGCTGATCAGATCAACAAAGCTCTGTATGAAACTTCAGTATACTTTTCTCATGCACTGAAACAGGTAAAAGTATTTCACCACTGGTGATAAAATAGTCAATAATGACTTCCAAGTTAACCATCACCGTTTTCTGCACTTACACTTTTCAACTTACATCAGAAACTAAAAAAAATTATATTATTGTTACATTAGATGTAGTTTTTACTTCTTCACGTGAATTACTTTTTAATAACTCTTTGATGAATTGTTCAAGAGCAGCAAAATAGCCCTGGCACTGCCAGGTATCATTATGAGTTCCATCTGGAAAAATAACTAGTCTCTTAGTCCGTGATGTAGACAGCTCACACAGTTGTTTCATCATGACTGGTGGAATCAACTGGTCTGACAATCCAGAAATCAAAAGCAATGGCATCCTGCACTGTGCAATCTTGTTGTAGGACAGAAATTTGTTCTTGTAGCACCAAAGTGGGAGATATCTCATGGGAAAGAAGGAGAACAAAGTGCTGGCCATGTGTGGGATACTGAGGAATGTGTTCTCAACAATCATTGCAAAAATCCGATGTGGATTCTCTGAGGCCAAGTGAATAGCCACTGCGCCACCCAAGGAGCGACCAAATAAGATTACTTTTGTTTTATCAAGATCAGGTCTGGTCATGACATAATCCAACACAGCTTCTGAATCCAAGTAAAGGCCTTTCTCACTCGGTTCACCTTCACTCCTTCCATAGCCCCTATAATCTACAAGTAATACATTAACTTTTAGATTGACCATCATCAACAGAGCATTTTGAATCCTATGACCAATATTTCCAGCATTCCCATGAAAATAAATGATGGTTGGTGAATATGATGCATTATCTCCAGTGTACCTTAACAGAATCAAATTAAGTTGGATTCCATCTTTGGTTTTAACAAAAAGGTTTTCATGTGGGATCCCCGTAGGTACAGGAACATACAAACGTGATGAAGGTGGTTGATCTGGGAAGTACAAGAGTACATCTTGGAATTTGTACAGTATACCTGCCACTGATGCAAGAATCAAAAGAAGCAAGAGAATGCCTCCATATAAGTGAAAAGTTAAAATCAACGCTAGTAGAGAAATCCGGCATAAACTCCAGGACCGCGATATCAGGACAAACAGCCATTTTCTGACATAGGTCCATGACTTCCATGTTTTCTCCATCATAGTCTCTTTCAGAGGCACAGGGTTTTCAGGAACATCTGTTCTACAACAAATTAAAATACACAGATAAATCCTTCAATATTTACTGCACAATAATTTAATAGAAGGTTCAAATGAGGATGACATGAAAATTGGTTGTATAGTGGACAGGGAAGGTTATTTTAAATTACCACAGGATCTGGAATAACTGGGAAAGTGAACCAATGAATAGCAGATGGAACTCAATTTACATTTTGGTTGGTTAAACCTGGGCAGGACTTGTATAGTAAAGAGTAGGGCCCTGGAAGACATGGAAGAAAATTGTGACTTAGGGATACAGGTTCACAATATCTTGTAGATTTACAAGGATGTCACCAGGACGTGAACAACTGAATTATAGGAAAAGACTAAACAGATTCCCTGGATCATAGAAGAATGAGGGAAGATTTGAAAGTTACACAATATTTTGATGGGAATGCAAGTAGGCTTTTCCCAGAGGTTATGAAAGATTAATACTGGAGGACATGGGTTAAGGGTGAAAATTTAAAGGGAACACTGGGGGAACTTCTTCACACCAAGAATGTGGAATGAGTTGCCAGATGAATTGGTAAACAGAGGCTGAACTTTTGAGATTTAAAAAAAAAATTGGACAGGTCCGTGAATGGGGAGGATATGGTCTGGATGTAAATTGGTGGGATTAGGCAGAATAGTTTGACACAGACTAAAAGGGCCTGTTTGTGTGTTGTTACGTTCTATGAAATGTGGCAGGGTGGCAGACAAGGCATATGGTATGCTTGCCTTCATCAGTCAGGGCACTAAGTACAGGTGAATGCTGATTATACCACATTTGGGGTATTTTGCAGTCTTGGTCACCTAGGTACAGGAAAGATTTTAAGAAGGAAAGGGTGCAGAAAAGATGATGGGGCTGGTAGGCTTGTATTTTATGGATAGGCTGGGACTTTTCTTCCTGAAGCATGGGGGTCCCTTGGAGTTTTATAAAATTATGAGGGGCATGGTTTTGGTGAATAATCAGACTTTAAAAATCTAAAACTAGAGGGTGAGAGGGGAGAAACACCCCCTTCATGCAGAGGCTGGTGGGTAGAACGAATAGAACGAGGTCGTGGTGGTAGAAGCGAGGATCATTGTAACGTTTCAAGGCATTTAAACAGGGAGGTTTGGGGGTGTGGGCTGAAGGGCTGCCCAGCGGGGGCCGCCACCCCCACCTCCCTCCCTCGGTGTCTCCGCGGCGGCCTGATCTTGCCGCAATCCCGCACCGGCTGGAGGGCGAAGCGCCGCTTACCCGTTCACGTTGTCCCCATGCACACACCACAAGAGACCGATCCCCGTCTTCAACAGCAAAAGGCACCCGCAATCTCTCACTCACTCACTCACTCGCCGACTCCATCTTCGCGGCAAGAAGCGGAAATGACGACATTAGCCCGAGCCGTGACAAAACATCCGGTCTCCAAGGCTCGGCTCCGCGGCCGCTCACGGTTAGTCCCACCGCTTCCTGTCGTCCCCCTCCCCCTCCCCCCCCCCCCCCCAATCACCCACCCTCTCCTCTCTTTCCATGATCCCCCCACCCAAAACCACCTATTTCCCTTACCCTTCCTTAACTTTTCCCCATGTATCTAGTGGAGGTGCCTTCCCATTTGGGGGGGGGGGGGGGGTCAAAGTTCAATCTGCTTGTATTCTGAGCATTGTCTTGTCCTTGACTATATCTTGAGTGCAATATGAGTCAAAAATCAGCAGTAGTTGTATGTCACTGCCAGACGGCGAAACACAGAGACCATGCAATTCACTTGTGGCAGTTTTCTTAGCCATTTTAAAGTTGGGACACACTTTATGATGAGGCCACAGTTGGAGTACCGTGTGCAGTCCTGGTTGGTGGTGGGGGGGATCAATAAGTTGGAAGGGGGTGCAGAGGAATTTCACTGATATGTTGCTGGGACTGGATGGTCTGAGATGTAAGGACAAGGTTTAGGGGGAGAGATTAGGAGGGACCCGAGAGGCAGCTTTTTCACTCAGTGTTGGGAAGAGTCTCAGGTTTGGTGGATTCACAGAGAGGCAAGTGTTACTGTACTGACAATAACCATACCGGCAGTGCGAGTATAAGACAGCTTTAATACACTAAGAGGTCTTGTCTCTCTGCAAGACCAACCTGGAAGGCTCGACTGTTGCTCTGGACTGCATTATATACAAGGTCACCGGGATGACCCCTGGTGACCTAGTGGTGTAATTACATATCACCACATTCACCCCCCCCTTAAAAAAAATATTTCCCCCACCCCACTCCCCCCCCCATCCTCCTCTTGTTTGTAAGTTCATAAGTTCAAATTTTTTTGTGGCTTTCGTTGACTTCTGGACCTCCTTGGTAGTGGTATAGGGGTGGGGAGTGCGGTCTGCCTTTCGGCCTTTCTTAGTGGAGGAGTGGGAGTGGGAGGTACTAGATGGCCATGTGGGCTGGGGATCCTCTTGTATGGGCTTAGGTCCTGCTATCATGTCTGGGCTGGTGTACCCAGGGTCCTGATTTCTGGGGTGGGTGGTATAGTCCTCTGGGGTGACTCGATGGACGACTGTTCTAGTGACTGCTGCTGCGCTCCTTGTTGATCCATAGACATCTGTGTTTCCTCCGCGTTGTTCGCACATTCGGCCGGTGCAAGATCCCTGGTGGCCACCGAGTCTTCTCTTCCATCTGGGAATGTGACTAAGGCGTAATGAGGGTTCCCAGTCTGCAATGCTTCCGGAGGAGAACAGGTCCAGGTGTCATCATCTATTTAGGCAGCACTGTGCCCGTCGTGGCTTTCCTTGTGAAAGAAAAGATACAATCATGTGGGGTCATGTTAGTGGCAGTACACAACAAAGAACGTATAGAGTGTAGGGCTTCTGGCAACACTGCTTGCCATCTAGTAACAGGCACGTCTTTTCCTTTTAAAGTCAAGAGGACCGTTTTACAGATAGTGGCATTTTCCCTTTCGACTTGTCCATTCCCCCCGGGATTGTAGTGCGGCTGGTAGCAATCCTTCTCTTGTGCAGGTACTGCTATACTTCTGCACTCATGAATGCAGCATCCCTGTCTGTGTGTATGTAGTTCAGGTACCCAAATATGCTGAAGATGGATTGGAGGCATTTTATAACAGTGGCTGCTGATACATCAGAACACAGGATTGTGAAGGGGAAACGGGAGTATTCTTCTATTACGTTTAAGAATTAGACATTTCTATTATTGGACGGGAGCTGGCCTTTAAAATCAAGGCTGAGGCGGTCAAAAGGTTTGGTAGCTTTTATCACAGTGGCTTTGTCTGGCCGGTAAAATTGCGGTTTGCATTCCGCACAGATGGGGCAGCTCTTGTTCACTGACCTCATTTCCTCTACCGAAAATGGGAGGTTTTGGGTTTTAATGAAGTGAAACCGTCCAGCGACCCCCCCCCCCCCCTCAACCCCCCCCCCCCGTTGGCCCAGCTCATTGTGCAAGCTCTGCAACTGGGACGTGTGGTTAAGGATGGCACAAATGCCCCTGGACAGTGCATCCGGAGGCTCGATGAGTCTCCCGGGGTGGTATAGAATGTAATAGTTAAATGTAGACAATTCTATCCGCCAGCACAGGATTTTGTTGTTCTTAATTCTCCACCTGTTCTGGTTATCGAACATAAAAGCAACAGACCGTTGGTCCGTGATGAGGGTGAAGTGTTTGCACACCAGATAATGTCGCCAGTGCCTTACTGCATCCACAACGGCTAGGGCCTCCTTCTCTATTGCTGAGTGTCTTACCTCTGACCCCTGTACGGTTTGCGAGAAAAAGGCCACCGGTCATCCGTCTTGGTTTAGGGTGGCTGCCAGAGCCACATTGGATGCATCCGTTTCTACTTGAAACGGGATCAACTCATCTAAGGACCGCATGGTAGCTTTAGCAATATGGTCCCTAATGTCCCTGAATGCTCTGGTGGCTCCTGGGCACAGTGGGAAAACTGTGGGTGAACCCTGTCAGCGTAGTTGCGGACCCATTGGTCGTAGTAAGCGAACAGACCCAAACACCTTTTAGTGCTTTCAGCGTGTGTGGCACTGGGTGGTCTAGGAGAGGGTGCATTCGTGCTGGGTCTGGGCTGATTTCCCCGTTCTGTACTATGTAGCCTAGGATTGGCAACTTCTTGGCGCTAAAGACGCATTTGTCCCTGTTGTATGTTAGGTTCCTTTCCTCGGCTGTCTGGAAGAAGCATTTTAAATTTGTGTCATGATCCTCCTGAGTGGCCATAGATTGTCACGTTGTCTAAGTAGGGGAACACCGCTTTCAGTTGGAACTCATCTACTATTCGGTCCATTTCTTTCTGAAACAGGGACACTCCATTGGTGACTCCGAAGGGAAGTCACAGAAATTGATACAGCCTGCCGTCTGCCTCAAATACCGTGTAAATACAATCGCTGTTTCTAATGGGCAGTTGGTGGTATGCTGCCTTCAGGTCTATGTTGGAGAATACCTTATACTGCGCAATGTTGTTGCCCATGTCTGCTATGCTTGACATGGGGTAGGCATCTAGTTGTGTAATTTTGTTGATTGTCTGGCTGTAATCCACTACCATGCGCAGTTTTTCTCCTGACTTTACTACAACCACCTGGGCTCTCCAGGGGCTGGTGCTCTGCTATATGATGCCCTCCTGTAGTAGCCTTTGGACCTCTGTCCTAATGAAGGTTCTGTCCCTCGGGCTGTACCTCCTGCTCTTTGTGGCTATTGGTGTGCATTCTGGGGTCATGTGTGTGAACAGCGGAGGGGGTTCTATGTTCAGGACAGACAGGCTGCAGTGTTGTTTCTTCGTAAGGCGTAGTGAGGGGGTGAGGCCCGTTGTGCACTATTGTAATGCTTTCTAACTGGTACTGAAAATCTAACCCCAATAGTACCGGGGCACAGAGGTGAGGGAGTACTAGTAATTTGAACCCTTCGTATTTTGTGCCCTGGATTTCTAGAGTAACCCTGCAAAACTGTTTTACCTCAGCTGCAAGGCTGCTGGCTGGTAACAGGATCTGGTGCACACTCAGGCGTGTGGAGAGGGCAAGGCGGTCAATAAAACTTTCAGAGCTTCCACTATCTATTAAGCAATTTACCCTCACATCATTAATTTTGATGCACACAGTGGCATCAGATAAATTGTGTGGACTTGGCTGATTCATGGATAGGGAAGCAAGTCTGGTGTGTCCTTCGTGTCCTTCCATCCGATAGTACTCGGCATCATATTCATCTCCTGAAAACTGTGTCCTCTGTTCTGTAGCATTTGTCCAAGATAGCCGGCTGCACATGGCATTCTTCTTTTTCTGTTTGTCTGTGGAGAAAGAAGAGCTTTCCTGCCTCTCGTTATCATGAGAATGGGCCTTGGCTGTGGCCATGAGGCTTCTGCAGACTTTTGCATAATGCCCACGTTTTGCACAGTTGTGTGGTGCACTGTTAGACAGAATTAGACACACACAAGGTAAAGACTGTACAACAGGCTTTAATCCACAAAGACTTCCACAGAGCCAGGCTGGCTGTGGCTGCATCAACTCAGTGTGAGGCCTCAGGAGATCGGCACAGGCTTTTATCCCAGAGGGTGATTGACACCCAACTGGGTGGGTCTTGATCCATTCAGGCTGACTGATTGGCAGCCGGCCAGGTGTTGTCCTGTCCCCTTACACTTCTGCAGGTGCAGAGGTTTCCCCCCGCAGTAGGCTGGTGGTGTACCACCACAAGTTAGAACAGATATTTTCTCTGAGAGGGCAGAGGGCTCTGGGGTCCTTTCTTTATCCACAGAAAATGCACTTGGGACCCTCAAGATGTGCTGCTGCTGCTGTGAATTCCTGTGAGGCAGGATACTTTTCCTTTTCATGGGGCTAGAGAGTCCAGCAATGTGACGTTTGTCCCAGCCCAGGGTCCTGTGAGTACTCCTCCAATTCTTTCCTGGTGCTTTCTAAAGCTTCTGCAATAATCTCTGCCTCATCTAGCCCCTCCATTCCTTTCTCCAGCAATCGATGTCTCATCTCAGTGGATTGTATTCCCACAACAATTCTGTCCCTAATAAGGTCCTCCGCATACTCCTGAGCTGATACTGCTTTAAAGTTGCAGCCTCTTGCCAGGTCTTTCAGAGAGAGTATAAAGTCTCTGGCGGACTCCCCTGGTCATGAGCCTGTACCGGGAGTGGAGTTCGCTATGCCCCTCATTGTAATGCCTCTGTAAAATGCTCAGTGCCTCTTGGTAGGATCTGGCATCCTGTGTAAGGGAGTAAGGGTGGTCTCCCAGCTGCGCTAACAGCAGCATTAAATGCTCTTTATCCGATGCCTCAGCACCCTCCACCTAATTCAGAAAGCATCTCTGCCAGTGGCCGAAGTGTGTGCCAGCAATGGGATTTCTGGGGTTGAGCTCCAGCCTGTCTGGTCGCAGCTCATGGCTAAGCCGCAGTCTCTGGTCCCTTAGGTGTAGCAAGGGTGGATCTGGGGTACTGGGAGCTGCTGGTAGAGCCTCTGTGGGGCTTGTGTCTGCTGGAGGAGTAACCTGGGTGCTTGGGGCTGTTGGCTGAGTCTCTGGCTTTGCGACATTTGCAGCGGGCTTAGGCGGATCCCAGCGGTAGTGTCAGGTCTCCGTGGTACTGGGGAAACTGCTGCTGGGTGAGTGATGGTAGCGGTGTCTGCTTTCCCTGGCTCTGGAGTAGTCGGGAATTCTGCACATACGTGGCAATCGGGAGCACAACTTGTGGAGATCCTTCCACACGCTATTGTAATGGCCCCTTTCTGATCGGACCGGGGTTTAGATTTGGCAGCACCTGTACATGTGAACCCACGGCAGGCATGGCTATTGGCCGTTTCTTACCTGCCCTATCATACTTCTGTGGTCTTCCCTGCATTCCACCATGAGTCCAGTACAGCGGTCCCTTGCTGTCTCTGTCCTTAGATGCACGTGCTTGCTGGTCGTCCCCAGATTCCATTCCTCAGGAAAAGTCTCCAGGTGGTCGGGAATGCGCGTTGGAGAAGAAGCAGCTTCCATCCTAGTAGCTATCATATTAGTTTATTAAATTGTACTGACAATAACCACACCAGCAGTGCGAGTATAAGATAGCTTTAATAAACTAATATGTACACTAAGAGGTCTTGTCTCTCTGCAAGGCTAGACTGTAGCTCTGGACTGCTTTATATACAAGGTCACCGGTATGACCCTTGGTGACCTAGTGGTCACCACAGTTACCACAGTTACAATCACACATACCTCTAATAAACACATGGGAGACAAACAATGGAGAACATCAAATGGTACTCGATTACTATTTCAACTGCAATGGATATTCTCTTCAGATCTAAATTGGATTTGGATAATAGTGAACCTATACTCAACACACACACTACAAACACACATGCCCAGTTCCCTGTACCAGTGGGGGTGCAGCTCTCTGCAAGTATTAATCTATCACAGTACTATGGCACAGCTTCAGTGCAGTGCACAGCTTACCTGCGACACTTCCACAATTGTGACCTGGCATGGAGCGATGTCCAGGGCTTAAACCATGAGACAGAGAGAAAGAATGTGCTGTGTGTTTGTTACAGTGTTAATCTGTGTTTTGAGCCAATAGTGATACTAGGTGATTTAAATTAGCCAACAGCAAGGAGTGCTCTAATGGGTAGTTGGAGTCCAGCCTTGATTGACAGGTGATGTGACTTCTGAATAAGTTTCAGACAGGGAGGACACTTGAACATCTACAATACACACATTCCAGACAGACAGGCAGGGAGGCCCACATTTCGTCCACACACACACACACACACACACACACACACACACACACACACACACACACACACACACACACACACACACACACACACACACACACACACACACACACACATCAGGTCTATATCTGCAGCGAATTGCCTGAGTAAGCTGAAGAGGCAGGTAGAGTTACTTGTTTGTGAAATATAAAGTGTTCAAAATCACTACTCTGGAGACAAAGTCTTGGAGAACAAGTTCAGCTTTATTTTGGGTCTGCAGAGCTGGGTGTCTCTTAGTCCCAAGACACACCAGAGGTCCACAATCATCACTCTTTTGTACAGTCCCGTGCTCAACATCACCACACCTCCCTTTAGTCTCTTCCAATCGGAATTTCAATACCTTGCAACCTTCCCCTTTTCCTTTCCATCCCTGCAGATACCACACAGTCCTTCCCTCATCATACATCGCATGTTATTTTAATTAGACAGTCTCATCATTAGGTGCGTCTAAGTTAATATTCATGTCTTTATTAAGCAAGCGCAATGGTTACTGTGGGGTTTATCCTTGAGTGTTCTTGATAAGAAAGTGACCCACTAGTTAGTACTGTCTCTTCTCAAGCTCTAATTTACATATTTCGCATTCCATCACCTTTCACAGAATGGTGCTCGTTTAATCATCTCCAGCCATTTTTCACACGTTTCAAAAGGCACTTGGGCACGTACAGATAGAAAGGCCTTGGAAAGAAAGATCTGGACTAAATCAAGCTAAAATGATTCCCAAGAATCACACTTGGTTGGCATGGACAAGTAGGGCCAAAGGATCTTTTTCATGCTGTTGGAACTCTTATATGGTTAGCACATTGACCTGGGTTTGAATCTGTCACTGTCCATAAAGAGTTTTTATGTTCTCTGTGAATCTGCGTGGATTTCCTCTGGGTCTTCCGGTTTCCTTCCAGCCTTCAAAACACATGGGTGTTGTTGGTCATTTGGGTGTCATTGGGCCGCATGATATTGTGTGGCGAAAGGGCCTATTACCGTACTGTACATCTAAATTTAAAGTATCTGTTCAGAGTTTTTTTTAAATATTACCATCATTCTTTTCATTCAATTCATCTCAGAAGTTTTTTTTTAAATTGGTCTCATCAAGAATGCTCTTTAACCTCATAATTCATCTGGAGTGGGTGGTTCATCATAACAGTTTAAAATCTACATTTACGTAAAATTAGATTTTTCTTCATATCAGTACCACTATTCCTGTATTTTCAATCTATGCAGTGATTATTATTATTATTTTTTCTTTTAATACATAATATAACCTTTATCCAAACTATAATCAGATTTTCCATTAGCGGGTATTTTCACCTTTATATTGAGGATTGACTCCTCTAAATTAACAATATTTAAAGGTTATTCTGTGGAAGAAAATAGAACCATGTTAAACTTTTTAAATAAAATGGAAAATCTGCTAACTTTTAAAATATTTCTATCTACATGCTGAAACTAAAGAGAAGCTAAGCTGAATTAAGAAGTTTGATGTTTATAGGAGCTGAAAAAAATTGTGTCTGGTGTCACTGCTTTTAAATGTGAGTTTTTCTTTAAAGCTTGACTGGCGAGATGGATTTCAAATCTATTTTTTAAAGTATGGTACAGATGACTTCTATGTTCCAGCTTTTAGGGCAACAGTAATTCACCCTTACATAATTCGCTTTCACAAAATTTGTGAGTAAAAAAAAAATAAAAAGTAAGGTCATATTTTATGATGCATGTACTATGAGGCTTCTGTGCTGGAAGGCTAGACTGTAGCTCTGGACTGCTTTATCTACAAGGTCACTGGGATGACCCCTGGTGACCTAGTGGTGTAATTACATTTCACTACATTCACCCCCCTCTTAAAAAATTATTAAAATCACAACAAATACTGTCATCTTGGAATGCAATCCTCTGTAATGTGTGAGTTTCCTGCAACTTTTGATGCAAGACTGGAATTTCCATGCTCGTGGGATCTATTTTGCCTCCTAATACATGTAATTATAAGATTTTTGTAAAGTTGTCATAAATGTTTCATTGTGTTTTTATTGAAAGAGGAAACATTAACTTGATTTTGAAGTTGCTGTTTTGAGTGGCAGTGCTTGATGTGTAAAAGCTTTAGAGTTATAGATAAGGTCTTTCAACTTTTAAGCTTGACGCAGTCAGGATGGCAATCAAGGCAGAGATATGCTCCTCCTGCAAGATGAAGGAAATCAGGGAAGACTCCAACAGGTGGGAAGTTTGCCTGGCTGCCATACCTTACTGACCAAGTCAGGGGTCTAGAACTGAAGGTGAATGATAATCCGGATTATCAGGCATGCTCAGATGGTCATAGATAACATTTATTGTGATGTCCTCACACCTTGAGTGCAGGTAGTTGGGTAATCACGAGTAAATCTTAAGGGAGTAGGCTGAGTGTGCATTTCTCCTCAGCAACATTTATCATTTTGGTTCATTTTAAAGAGCAGCAGCAGCCTTGTCATTGACACTACAATGGGCTCTGAGACCCGGCAGTGAAAGGTGGAGTCGGGGAGAGCTAGAGTGACTGGTGACTGTTGGGGGGCAGACAGGAGGTTTTGTGGCTGTGAAACACCAGGATGGTGTGTGGCTTTTTGCATGCCAGGGTTAAGGATGCCTCTGAGCCTTTGCAGAATATTCTCAAAGGGGAGGTTGTGCACATTGTTATCAATGATAGAGGTAAGAATAGGGATGCGCTCCTGTGCAGTGAATTTAAGGAAGTTGGAAAGGGACTAAAATATTACTCCCAGTGGCATGTGCTTGTGAAGTTAGGTTCAGATGAATGTGTGGCTGAAGGAGCAGGGGTTCAGGTTCTTGGATCATTGGGATCTCTTCTGGGACAGGTGACCTTTAATAAAGGGATGGGTTGCATTTGAACTGGAGAGGGATCAATACCTTGGTAGGAAAATTTACGAGTGTGACCTGGGAAGGTTTGAACTAGATTGGCAAAGAGGAGATGAAGCGGATGTGATCAGAAGCTAATTCTGCATTCAGAGCACGTTAAAAAGGCAGATGGGCAGAAATCCAGCAAACAGAGTGGAAAGACCTGTGATTTAAACTGAATTTATTCAATGCAAGAGGCTTGACAAATAATGCAGACAAATTCAGGGTGTGGATTGGCTCGGGAGACTGGGATATTACAACCATAACAGAAACATGGCTGAGAAAAGAGCAAAATTGGAAGGATACAGATGCTTTAGGTGCAATGGAGCAGGTAAGAGAGAAGACAACAGGTTGTCCTTTTGATGAGAGAAGACATAACAGCAGTAGTTATTTGTAGGGGATCCTCCAGTGAATTTTAGTGTATGGAGAGAGCTTAGAAATGAGAAGGGAATTATAGGTGCCCCAGACATTAATAGGAATTGGAGGAGCAGATCTGCAGATAAATTGCTGATAGCCGTAAGAATAAGGTAGTATTACTGGGAGATTTAACTTCCCTAATATTGAGGGATAGCATAGTACAAAGGACTTAGAATGGTATTTGTTAGTGTCCAAGAAAGCTGCTACGTGCCAGAGGGTGAAAACACTTGCCCTCTTCTTGGGTAATGATATAGGGCAAGTGACTGAAGTGCCAATGGGGAAGCACTTTGGGACTATTTTCCATTACTCCATCATTTTTAAAATACTGACACTGATCCTTTAAGTTAAAGTTATAACTTGGAGGAGTGCCAATTTTGGAGCAATTTGGCAGGAACATGCAGAATTTATTTGTGAAGACTGGAAATGGTGGATCTGAAGAAGTGAAATAACAAGAGTTCAGGCATTGCACGATCTTGTTAAGGTGAAGAGCAAGACTAGTAATTTTAAGGAATCCTGGTTGCTGAGGTATGGGTCAGGAAAAAGGAGTCAAATATCAGATTTAAGTTATCAGGATCAAACAAACCCTTTGATGAATGTAAACATAGGATTGCATTTAAGAGGGAAATCAGAAGGGCAAAAAGAGGTCATGATGGAGCAGATAGGGGCAGGATAAAGAATTATCCCGAGAGATCCTATAGGTATATTAAGAGTAAAAGTGTGACCGGGGATAAAATTGGATCCGTGAAAGATTAACATGCAGAAAATGGGTGAGATTTTAAATGAATATTTTTCATCAGTCTTTAATGTGGAGAAGATCACAGAAGGTGCTGCAATGTCCTAAACACTACAGGGAAGCCTTGGATTGACATATCCCTAGGGCCTGACGGTGCAGCCTTACATCTTGTGGAGAGATGGGGAGGGCACTAACAGAAACAGGAGAAGTCTATATTAATGCCATCTGGTTGAAGTGTATCCAGTTGGACTATTAGTTGTTATTCCTCCAATTTGCAGATAGCCTTGGTTTGCTGTGCATGAGGCCGTGGACAGACATGTCAGTGTGGGAATGGGGTGCGGAGTTAAATTGGTTGGCCTCTAGGAGGTCCCTGCTAATATAGCAGATAAAGCAAAAATGATGAACGAAATGATCTGCAATGGAGAGGAGTCCACAAAGAGGATGCAGAATTCTCTACAGATTCACTGAAGTGTTGCTTTATTTGGAAGGACTGTTTGGGGCCCTGAATAGTGGTGAGGGAGGAGGTGTGGGCACAAGTGTAGTATTTCCTTTGGTCACAGGGGTAGGTACCAAGAGGGTGATTAGTGGGAAGAAATGAGTGGATGAAAAAGTCACGGAGGAAGTGGTCTCTGAAGAAAGCAGAGAGGGGAAGATGCGTCTGGTGGCGGGATCATGTAGGTGACAGAAATAGCCAAGGATAATATGTTGAATACAGAGGTTGATAAGGTAGTAAGTGAGGACAGAGGGAATCCTGTCCTTGTTGCATCTTGGGGAGGAAAAACCCAGTACAGATATACAGGAAATAGAGGAGATTCAGGAAAGGGCAGTAGAATGGAAGCCATATTTTCTTTGAAGAAGGTGGTTATCTCGGATGTTATGGAATGTGACAGAGGGGTGGAATTGAGAGAAAAAAATAGAATCTTTACAGGGAACAGGGTATGAAAAGGTGTGTTGAGGTATATAAAATCATGAGAATCATGGGCAACTGAATGATTACAGTCTTTTGCCCAGGGTAGAACACTCTAGAAGTAGGAGGCATTTGTTATTTAGGTGGGACCTGACATGTGACATTTTTCCCTCAGAGGAAATTATGGAAGCAGACACAATTTTGACATTCAAAGGGCATTTTAGATGGTCACATGGATAGGAAGAGTTTAGAAGGAAATGGGCTAAAAGCAGACAAATGGCAGAAACCCAGAATGTCAACATAAACGAGTTGGGCCAAAGGGCCTGAATAACTATTTTTATTTAATTAGCTTGATTCCGTAAAATATTTTAAACATGCTTATTGCAGAATAGTAATACATTAAAAGATGAGTTCCAGTCAAGGAAATGGCAAATCAATTAAAAACACAAAATGCTGGAGAAGCTAAGCAGGTCAAGCTGTGTCCATTATGTAGCAAAGGCAAAGTTACATAACCAACGTTTCAGGCTTGAGCTCTTCATCAAAGTCGGTTCTGTATCTTTGTCGTTGCTACATAAAGGACATGGTTTGACCTGCTGAGCTTCTCCAGAACTTTGTGCTTTTACTTCAACCACGGTGTCTACAGAATTTTGTGATTGACAAATGTCAAATCAAGATGTGTTCTGGTTATAAGCAGGGAGTTGTTTTGTTTCTACAGCCTTGGAGATTTTGGATGAGATATAAATTGTGCTGGAGAGATCCAAAAAGACAAAGTAAAACATGGTTAAATGGCAAAAAAGTTGAAATCACTGAAGTAAGGAAGATGGAAGATATTCTGAATTGCACCATTTGTGTCATTCTATAAATTCTGGCAAGATATGGTCATTACATCAATACTGGAAATGACAGAAGCTCATGATATTGATAACCCAGCAACAATATTCTAAGAGTTTATTTCCAAACATCATGTTTTACATTAAAAAATTTTCTTAGTAGCATCGTTCATAGTAAATCAGTATAAAATTTCCTTGAAATCTAGTTGTTTGGTTGAAAGATTGATTCAAACCACATTGGTTGAAACCACATTCTTCAGCTGAATAAATGCAGCTGCCTATGTGACGAATGGGCACTTCCACAAAATGTGATTATTTGCCATCTGGGGCAAATAAACAGCCTAAAATCAAGAAATTAATGTAAATTCATTTAAAACTAAAATGGTTAAATCAGATCTGTCTGTGATGGCAGTTTTTATTTAAAAACAAAAGTGTTGTCAAATCATGCTTTCTTTTTTGAATTTGCAGGTTACATCGTTCAGTGCAACATTTTATCGCAGATTGACTATGTCTGCGACAGCGGTGTCAGAAAATTCAATGGGCAAGATTGTGGCCTCCAAAGTTCCCTTTTGTGATCTCTGTTTCACATTGGAAAAAATACAGAAAATCAAATCAAGGCCTGAAAAAAACAAGTATTTCAAAGACTTTGCAGATTCCTGGAGAAATTTTCATAATGCTCTTCACAAGAATGATTCAGACACCAGTGATTCCTTTTACCCAGCACTGCGTCTGATACTGCCTCATCTAGAGAGGGAGCGAATAGCATATGGAATCAAAGAAACAATGCTTGCAAAACTTTATATTGAGGTTCTTGGTTTGCCAAAAGAAGGAAAAGATGCTCTCAAACTCTTAAATTATAGAACTCCAACAACCTCACATGGCGAGGCAGGTGATTTTGCTATGGTTGCCTATTTTGTTCTGAAACAGAGGTGCCCGACTAAAGGGACGCTGACTGTTCAGAAGGTAAATGAACACTTGGATTCTATTGCACTTAATAATGCTATCAAGAAAAAAGATTTAGTCAAAAAGAGCCTGTTGCAATTAATCTGTCAGAGTTCTGCTCTGGAACAAAAGTGGCTTATTCGTATGATCTTGAAAGACATGAAATTAGGCATCAGTCAACAAAGTATATTTCAGGTATTCCATGCAGATGCAGCAGAGCTTCACAGTGTGACAACAGATTTGGAAAAGGTTTGTATACAACTTCGTGATCCTACAGTGTCCCTCAGTAACATCTCCATCATGTTGTTTTCTGCTTTTAAGCCAATGCTTGCTGCTGTTTGCAATATGAAAAACATTGAAAAGTTAATGAACAGTCAGAATTTTTTCTTGGAAACTAAACTGGATGGGGAACGCATGCAACTTCACAAAGATGGAGATGTTTACAAATATTTTTCACGTAATAGCTATGATTACAGCCAACAATTTGGTGCTTCCTCATTGGAAGGATCTCTCACACCATTTATTCATAATGCCTTCAAGAACACAGTGCAAAATTGCATTCTTGATGGAGAAATGATGGCTTACAACCCAATTACCAATACCTTTATGCAGAAAGGAAACAAGTTTGATATCAAAAGAATGGTGGAGGATTCAGAATTACAAACCTGTTACTGTGTTTTTGATGTGCTAATGGTAAATAATCGAAAGCTGGCAAATGAAACTCTCAAGAAAAGACATGAAATCCTTCAGACTCTCTTCACAACGGTGCCAGGTCATTTTCAGATTGTGGAAAAGACAGAAATCAAAAGAAAAAAGGACATTGTTGATGCTTTGAATGAAGCTATAGATCAACGGGAAGAGGGAATTATGGTAAAGGATCCTTTATCCATTTATAAACCAGACAAACGTGGAGAAGGTTGGTTGAAAATTAAACCAGAATATGTTGATGGCTTGATGGATGAGCTTGACATCCTAATAGTTGGTGGTTACTTTGGTAAAGGTCATCGTGGTGGAATGGTGTCTCATTTTCTGTGTGCTGTTGCTGAACTCCCTCCATCTGGTGAAAAGCCATCTGTCTTTCACTCAATTTGCCGTGTAGGTTCTGGATATACAATGAAGGAGCTTTATGACCTTGGGCTGAAACTGGCTAATCACTGGAAACCTTATAGTAAAAAAAATCCACCAGCGAATATTCTGTGTGCTACTGAAAAGCCAGAAGTATATATTGAGCCTTGCAATTCAGTTGTACTACAAATTAAGGCAGCTGAAATTGTAAGCAGTGATGCATATAAAACAGGCTGCACCTTGCGTTTTCCACGAATTGAAAAGATCAGAGAAGATAAACAGTGGTTTGACTGTATGAACTTGCATGATTTAAGTCAGCTGCACAACAGAGCATCTGGAAAACTTGCATCCAAACATGTAGATCTAAATGATGATGAGCCATATAAAAAGAAGCGTAAAATTCCAGCAAAAGCCAGAAGATTGATTGGTATTGCAGAACAGTTCAAAGCCCAAGATCTATCGAATATCAGCAAAGTTTCCAATATTTTTGAAGATGTTGAATTTTGTGTCTTAAATGGTCTTGGCCACCATCCCAAATCTGAGCTCGAAAAGGGAATAGCTGAATGTGGTGGATTAATTGTACAGAATCCTGGGCCAGATACGTATTGTGTTATTGTTGGCACTGCTAATATCCGGGTCAGAAACCTTGTTACTGCTAATCAGTATGATATTGTGAAAGCAGATTGGTTGATTGATTGTTTGCAAAAGAAAGATTTTATACCCTGGGAACCTCGGTATATGATTCACATGTCACCTTCCACAGAAGAACATTTTTCTCAAGAATATGATGTCTATGGAGACAGCTATTGCGTTGATGTTGATGAAACTGGACTGCAAGAAGTTTTCAAAAGAATGCGTAAACCGGAACAGAAACTATCCTTTAAAACTATCGGTGACTTAGAGCAGCGTTACTTATGGGACAAATCACCTCTAAATATGTTCAGATCTTTCATCATATATGTCGATTACTGCACCTCAATTGGTAATTCCAGTACAAGGATACACAACACAAGCTTAGATCTGAGGGTTTTGGAGCTGCGATTTCATGGGGAAAAATGTGTCACAAGTCTGCATGAAGGGGTCTCGCACGTCATCATTGGTAGAGATACACAACGTCTCTCAGAATTGAAAATGCTGAGGAGAACATTTGAAAGGAAGTTCAAAATTCTTATGGAATCATGGGTATGTGATTCAGTGAAGGCAGGATATGTACAAGATGAAAATGTTTACTTGCTTTAGAAGAGTGCTTAAAAAAATATAATTGAAATCTGAGTATTAACATGGAGCCCTGAAGTTTAAGTCATTCAGTTTCACTGGTTCCAAAAGACTTGAATTTAAGATAAGATTGTGTCTGAATCTCAGCTTCATAAATGCTCGATTTTCAGCAAATCATCCTTAGTTCCAGGTAGAGATTGCTGTATTTCACTTCAAAAGTTCAGCCTCCTCGTACAGAGTGAAACTACAATGCCCATTAATTAGCTAACATGATAGTTATCTCAAAATCGTTTCAATGAAAAACTAAATTTTCAATATTTAAACTGAAGTAATGGAAATCTTAGCCTCAGGAAAGATTAATGTAGTCCAGTATCAAAGTGTTATATTTTATTACCAAATGCAATGTTATTTTAAAAAAAAATGTAATTTTTATCCATGACTCATAACTTGGCACTTGCTAACCTGTTCGCTATTTAGAGTTCAAATGTTAATGGAAGTATTTGCTTAACTGCAATGTAAAGGGTTGCAACGATGATCATCCATCAACTTCTAAAACATGACTGCCTGGTGTTGGAATGAACATTTAATTTCACAAATAATATTGTTTTATCCTGCATCCTGAACTAACAAAAATCATGCTGCCTAACCAAGCAAATCAAAATGTCAACAATATTGAAAACTTAAAAAACAAGACTTACAGCAAAATGAAAGAAGAAAAAATGAAGTATTCTTTCAATAACTAGTTAGACTGAAGGCTAGAAAATAAATTGCAACAAAACCTTACAATAAGAAGCAGGAAGTGAAAATGTGATTTTTTTTGCATAAGTACAAAGTCGTCATCATTTGATGAATTCCACACTATTTCTATCTCTTGAAAGGAAATGTTCAAGTATGTTAAATTTTGCTAACTTACAGCAATGCAAGTAGTGATCTCTTAACAATTATGTCACATGCTGTTTTGATTCAACATGTTCAAGTTTTGACAAGATGTTGGGCAGGCAAATCTCATCATTTTGCAGCCTGCACTATTTGTGGATACAAGCCATGTAAACGTCATCAGTCTCCATGGATTGCTGATTTTGCGTGCCCAATTACTTTTGTTGATATGTAAGGAAGATTGCACTGAAATAACATGAAAACACACTTACTGCTGCATGCAAGTTGTAAAATGATTGGGTTTCATAAGAATCTATCATAGGATATTAGAATATCTAACTGGAATTCTTAACCATGCAATTAGGTATCATCAAAACATTTAATTTTCTTGACTGCAAGAGAAATTGATGCACAATATGAATGAAGAAATGCTTTCTATACTTTCCTTCAAAATTAAATTATTTTATTCTAATATGCATACCAGGTCAAACATTCTGAAATAATATTTTATGACACTTGTTTCATTGCTATCCATGTTTGAACTAAATATGTGCTGTACAATTCAACACACTATTTGTACATCAGTTAATTCTGAAATTACCATATGATTTGAAAATGTACATAATTATTATACAAATAGAATATTGTTTTTAAAAAACTTAGATTTCAGGTAAATTTTATCCAGACATTTTATTTTAACTTGGAAATCTATTTCTAAAGATTAATTAATTTCAGACGCAGGCTGGTCAAGGTAATTGTGCAGATTTTTAAAAACTTAGTAGAAATATGTATTTTAAAAGATGATTTAATAAAGAACTTATTTAAATGTAATGATCTGCATAAAAAAGTTTATTTTGCTCCAATTTCTAACAACTTAAATATCCATGATAACAAGATGCAACATTATTATAATCTGAGGTTGGGATGACTTTCGAACTGAACTGGAGGTTTAAGCAGTTCCCCATAATTCTTGTTGATTAGTTTCACACCAGAGGGGACAGTCTGGAACTGAGGTGCAGTATTGCAGCAAGGAAGATAGAAAAAAGTGTCAAGGAAATAACATGTCATTTGATATTTGCTCCCAGAAGCTGCAATGTGATAACACAATAATTTATTTGAATATTGTTTATTGAGAGATTTTAAAAAAAATCAGTACACCAAAATCATCCCCTTAAAATCGTATTCTCATAAGTCCCCAGGATCAGCAGATATATACCCCAGGATACAGGAAATGAGGGAGGAGAATGCTGGGGCATTGGCAATGATCTTTGCATCCTCCCTGGCCACAGGGGAGGGACCAGAGGATCGGAGAATGGCAAATATAGTCCCCTTGTTTAAAAAAAAAAGGAATGGAGAGAATCCTGGGAATTATAGACCAGTGAGTCTTACATTGGTGTTGTACAAACTATTGGAGATGATTGTTAGGGAGAGGATTTATGAGCATTTGGAGAAGTATAGTCTGTTCAGGAATAGTCAGCATGGCTTTGTGAAGGGCAGGCCATGCCTCACGAGCCTAATTATGTTTTGAGGAAATGCAAAAGAAATTGATGAAAGTAGGGCCATGGATGTGATGTACATAGATTTTCAAAAGGCATTTGACAAGGTTCCCCATGGTAGACATTTGGAAATTCATGAGATTCATGGAACCTTGGCTTTGTGGATTCAAAATTGTCTTGCCAACAAAAAGCAGAGGGTCGCAGATGGAATGTATTCGACTTGGAGGCCAGTGACAGTGCAGTAACACAGGGATCTGTTCTTGGACCCCTGCTCTTTGTGATTTTTATAATCCGCAGGAAGAATTAAAAGGATGACAGTAAGGTTGGAGGTGTTGTGTAATATGTTGGAAGTTGCCGTAGGTTACAACAGGATGTAGAGTTGAGCGGGGAAGTTGCAGGTGGAGTTGTGTGTGATGAGTGATGGATGAGTGTGCAGTGATGCATTTTGGACGGTTAAACTTGAAGGCAGAGTATAAGGTTAATGGCAGGGTTCTTAATGATGTGGAAAAATAGAGGGACCTTAGGGTCCAAATCTATAGATCTCTCAAGATGGCTGTGCAGGTGGAGAGGGCAGTTAAGAAGGCTTGAGGTCTACTGGCCTTCATTAGTAGGAGTATTGAGTTCAAGAGTCAAGAGGTAATGTTACAATTCTATGAAATTGGTGAGACCACATTTAGAGAATTATGTTGAATTATGGTCACCTCATTACAGGAAGGATGTGAAAGCTTTAGGGAAGGTGCAGAGATTTACCAGGATATTGTCTGGATTGGAGAACATGTCTCATGAGGTAAGGTTAACAGAGCTTGGGCTGTTCTCTTTGTAGGAAAGAAGGATGAGAGGTATAGATAGGATGGACAGTCAGCACCTTTTTTCCCCAGGGTGACAGTCGAAAATTCCAGAGGACAGGTGTATAAAGTGAGAGGAGGAAAATTTAGGGGAGACATCAGATGGAATTTAAAAAAAAATTAAACACACTTATTGAGTGTCTGAAATGCATTGTGAAGTGTGGTGGTGGTGGAGGCTGGTGTATTAGAGACATTTAAAAGACAGACAGGCACAAGTCTGCAAGCAAAATAGGGGGTTTTGGGTATGATGTAGATAAGCTTTAGATTGTTGAGTAGGTTTTAATTGGCACATCATTGTTGGCCGAAGAGTCTGGACTGTGCAGTAATGTATATAATTACAAAGTTTAAAATGTATTTGTGCAGGTACTGGAACAGGAGTAGATGTGGCCCCTAATGCTGGCAAAATAGATAAGTGCAGATCGGCATCAGAATGAGTGTGAACAAATTGGATTGAAGGGCCAATTTCTGTGCTATACAACAAATGTTGGCTTCTCTCAGGTGTTTTCTGTGATGCGTTCTCTCCATGAATCTCTATCATTGCTTGACAGAGTGATGTAGCAAAGCACTGGAAGAAACCCTTCACCAGTGTTACAGAACTTGTCCATGCTCAAGTTTTGCACTGTCTCAGGATTTGGGTGACCTTGGTTCCAGAGTGCAGACACCATGTGTTGATCAGCTGGCCATTATTTCTGAAAAATAACTTGACTCTCACAGAAAGATTGTTGGAGGTGAGATGAAACATTCTCACAAAAAAAAGGCAGAGAAAAGTGTTGGGGTAATTTGCAGCCTTGATCAGATCACTTTTTTTTGAGAATGGGTCTGATGGAGATCATCTAGCTAATATCATGGCTTGCATGGCATTTTGAAGTAAACAACACATGGAGATGAATTTTTGTAGAAAGCCAAATTTGAGCAGGACATCTGTAATCCCTTACTGTAATCCCTTACTTTGGTGAGGTTCGGAGAAACCACATGGAATGGCTCGTGTTGCCCCTTAACCTTTCATCGGAGCTACTACATGTCCAATGAATGGCTGCACAGACACCAAAAGGCAGAGATTCAACAAGGAACTGTAATTGAAGATTCTAACCGTGTTTTTTTTTTTAACTTTTGCAGCCTTTGCTCCTGCAAGGCTGAGAACCTGCTTGTTTTTTTTAGAATCAGCAGACATAAGCTAAATTCATCCGAGGGGCCAGAGATGCTGTTATCCGATGAAAGGATATCAGTGTACCAAGAACATTTAATCTTCCTGCTTGTTTTGGTCACAGACTGTCAGAGGCCTAGCCTTGATGCAAAATAAACCATTGTATTCAAAGTGATAAGCTGAAAATTATGTTATTCGATAGAAGCCTAGCATGCTAGCTTGCTCGCTTATCTTTCTTGCTGTACTGGGAATAGGTGCTTGAATAAGCAGTTTTTGGGTAATATAAGCCATGGTCCCGCTGCTGAAGTTTGAGACTCTCCGAGAGGTGGCAACATCTCTCAGCAAGAAGAAGAACTTCTAGAGTCCAGTCAACGTCCCGGTCAGGGGAGGTGGAGAAGCTGCCAGCGCCCTGACAACCTACTACAAGTGTGCAGTCGTTGCCTCGCTTCAGCAGTTGGGACCAGTCCAGGCGTTGATAAGTATAGTTGGGAAGGGCTTGCATATTGTAGTTTGAAATCAGCTTTTGAATTTGTAATAAACATTTGTATAAACTGAAGTGCCCTCGGTGTGTGTGTATTTTCTTTTGGTAGATCAAACACTGTGACCAATCTAAAATGAACAAAGTGAGAGGTACAAGTTTACCCAAGACAGGAACCCAGGACCAAAAGAGCAACAGTAGAGGAAGACAATCCAGTATATTCAGGAACATGACAGCAGCCTCAACATGCACAGAATCTTCAGCACATCAAAACCCCAAGGAGCCAGGAAGAGAGGGGAGTACTCATAAGGGTAAAAAGACACAATGTCCATGGAAGGCATGTTTAGAACATATTCTCAACCACAACTCATTCCTTGATATAAATCTGGTTTCCATCCTACCTCAATTCTGGACAGATTTGTTACTGCTCTTGATTGGCAAAGAAAAATATATCTCACAAAAAATTACGAGGCCTTTAAGCAAACAACATCCTTGCTGAATTTCTAATTCTGGAAGGTAAAAATAAAACATAGATCCATTGCCCACAAATGGATGTTCCAGGAGATATCAAAACATAATAATCATGCATGTTCAAGAAGGCAATACTTAGGATAGGGTTCTGTTCCAGGACTCGCATCGTAAGGTGAAATTATCACAAGTTGAAACGATATCACCCTCTACTTTTTTAAAATTTAAACGCTGAAAACCTTTCATACCACACAATTTAAACCGGAAAAAAAAACATTACTGCAATACACACAAGTGCTTTTTAATTTAAATTTTATTTAAATGCTGAAAACCTTTATTTTAACTAAATTAAACTGGGGAAAATATCATTACAAAGCTGTGGTGTGTGTCACAAGTGCAGGGAAACATCATAACTTGAAACCAAAAGTAATTGATTCTGACTAACATATCTCTGAAATATCGCAAGTTGGGACGTCATAAGTCGGGTTATCTGTAGTGATTGGAGTAAGAGTGGTCTTTCTTTGATCTCCCTAGGGAAAGCCATCACCTGGATTCTCCTTAACTGTGTTTTCCCTCCATTGGCTGAAGAACAAGATCAGGATTCTTTTATTGTCATGTAATAAAGCAGAAAACTTAATATTACACAAATTTTTCATAAGTTTACCATAAGGCGCAGGAGAAAGAAGCACAAGAGAGACTCTTCAGAGTTGCAGTGTACTTGGATTCACCTCCAGCTCCCTCACTAACCTAGCAGCCACACAAACTTCTGTTCAATCCATTTAGTAACCCGAGCACCAGAATCCAAAACTCTGATACGATCAGGAAGTCTTCTGTGCCCAAAGCCCTTTGGGAGCTCTTCTTGCACTAGGCACCCGCATGAATCCCATTTCCAATACCCGGTTCTCATTACCCAGCTCCCCGCAGCCTGTGTGGGTTCTTCAGATGCTAAGCCCCTCCCTGGTCAGCTCACTAATCCTTAGAGTTGTCTCCTCTGCTTCTCCTCAATATGGTGAGGGGGCAGAGTGGGGTGATATTTCTCCCCATTTTAGGTGCCCTACACATCAGAAAGGAACAGGAGGTGTCTGCTCCACCATTCAACAAAATCATGAATGATTTGGCTACGGATTCCTCCTACCTTTACCATAATCCTTAATCCCTTTGAAATAAAAAAAACCTATCAAACTGTCCTAAATCTATCTAATGAGATAGCTTCTACTGCTTCCTTGAGCAGAGAATTCCACAGATTTAGTAAATGCTGTTCCTACTCATTTCCATCTTAAATTTACTCCCCCAAACTTGAGGCTGTGTCCTGTAGATCTCATCTCAGCTGCTAGTGGAAACAATTTTTCTACCTGAACTTTATCTACCCATTTCATAATTATACATTTAGAAAAGATCACTTATTTTTTTTTCTGAATTCCAGCAATTATCATCCATGAGGTAATTTAATTTCTCATTAAGGGCTAATTCCTCATTTAACATAGAAGCCCACAGTATAAGCCTTTTGGCACTCAATGTGGTGCCGGCCTATATATTCCTACCAAAAATAACTAAACCCTACCTTGTAACACTCAATTTTCCTTTCATCCATGTGCCTGTACAAGAATCTCTCAAATGCCCCAATATCCTAGCCTTCACCACCACCACCACCCCTGGCAAGGCATTCCAAACACCCACAACTCTCTGTAAAAAGCTTACCCCCTGATTTCTCCCCTAACATTTCCTCCCATCACTTTGTACTGATGTTCTCTGGCTTTTGCTATTCTAGCCATGGGTAAAAGGTACTGGCTCACTACCTTATCAATAGACCCTATTAAAGAGTAAAAAGATGCAACTGTAAAGGCGGAGATTCTCCACCCTCACATCTCTGACCTTACCTTCGTAAATGCTCCATGAACGGCTCCAAGGTGCTGACTCCGATCCTTCTGGTGATAGTCCAGCGATGGAGCGGAGTGCTCCACCATGCTTCATAAATATACTGCTACTGCAAGCAGCTGGCTAGGGGCGGGATGAAGATAATGCTGTCAGACAGCGACTCAGGACCAAGTCGAGTCCAGTGCTGATTACTGAAGAAACACATCAATGTTTACTTTCTGTTATGTACATAAATTAAACTGTTAATATTTCAGGAAGGGTGTGGTGAAAGAGCCCTACAGTATTTACCTGCATGTTTACATGGGATTGAAAAAGCCACTTCTCTGCTTCCAGCACCAAGCTAGAAGGGTAGAAGAATGATCAATGGCTGTCTTCGTTACCCATATGTATTGGGAAGGATTGTGGCTGACAACCCCCTACCTAGTCAGGAAGGGTCATGGCTGCCCCCTACCTAGTCAGGAAGGGTCATGGCTGCCCCCTACCTAGTCAGGAAGGGTCATGGCTGCCCCCTACCTAGTCAGGAAGGGTCATGGCTGCCCCCTACCTAGTCAGGAAGGGTCATGGCTGCCCCCTACCTAGTCAGGAAGGGTCATGGCTGCCCCCTACCTAGTCAGGAAGGGTCATGGCTGCCCCCTACCTAGTCAGGAAGGGTCATGGCTGCCCCCTACCTAGTCAGGAAGGGTCATGGCTGCCCCCTACCTAGTCAGGAAGGGTCATGGCTGCCCCCTACCTAGTCAGGAAGGGTCATGGCTGCCCCCTACCTAGTCAGGAAGGGTCATGGCTGCCCCCTACCTAGTCAGGAAGGGTCATGGCTGCCCCCTACCTAGTCAGGAAGGGTCATGGCTGCCCCCTACCTAGTCAGGAAGGGTCATGGCTGCCCCCTACCTAGTCAGGAAGGGTCATGGCTGCCCCCTACCTAGTCAGGAAGGGTCATGGCTGCCCCCTACCTAGTCAGGAAGGGTCATGGCTGCCCCCTACCTAGTCAGGAAGGGTCATGGCTGCCCCCTACCTAGTCAGGAAGGGTCATGGCTGCCCCCTACCTAGTCAGGAAGGGTCATGGCTGCCCCCTACCTAGTCAGGAAGGGTCATGGCTGCCCCCTACCTAGTCAGGAAGGGTCATGGCTGCCCCCTACCTAGTCAGGAAGGGTCATGGCTGCCCCCTACCTAGTCAGGAAGGGTCATGGCTGCCCCCTACCTAGTTGGAGGACAAATCTGCTGCCAATCAAGGTTTCTTCCGCTGACCTATTAGTGCACACGTTGCCATTGGCTCCACATAAATTACCTGGACGGGACTCTCCAACCACCTGTACTTGGCCTGTTGTAATTGGATAAACTCTCCTGGCACCAAGCCATTGGTTCCTGCTAACAACCTGGGCTGGACTCTTCAGCACTATAAAGATGTCATGTGTTGTTTGTGTTTTTTTTTCTCTCTGTCTTTGTCAGCTTGGGACCACCCTGCTTCACTCCAAGCTATAAATGTGGAAGGGCACTGGAGAAACTGTTAGTAAGATGTGCACTGTTAAAAGGGTTGGGAGCATTTAATTAGTGTTCCTTGGAGCATAGAGCAGTGCCTGCACTGAGTCAAGGGGTGGTGGGGAATTTTTGATCATTGTATGTATCGGTTCATTGTGTGTGTGTGTGTGTGTGTGTGTGTGTGTGTGTATCTTGTTCCCACACTACATTCATTATTAATTGTCCACTATTACTTTCCCATGGCTGCTGTAAACTGTGTGTGGGTGTGGCATCTGTTACTATTTCCCACACTTGCCATCTGTAAATAAAATCCTTCCCTATCAAAACTGTGTCCAGAGTCCTTGTCTCTGAGATCTACCAAACCTGTTTCCTTACAGCAACGCAATCCCACACACAGCTGGAACCACTCTGCATTACCCAGAGAAGTTCTAGCTCTGTGGGAGATTATGCTGTCATGTTGATGGGTGATGCCATGGCAGCAGTTGCCCCGCCTCCCTTTGCTCCAGAGGATGAACTGAGGTGCCACTCTGCATAAAAGTGAACCTGGAGCAGCCTTTCAGGGCTGCTCTATAAAAAGGTAAATTCAGATTTGTCTCTGCCGATGGAGCTGGCTTCAAAGTGGAGGCCTGGCATAAAAACACCCAATGCTTCTCAGAATCAGAAATCATAGACCTGGAATTAATCTGGTAAACTTCCTTCCTGAATCCCAATGTGGATTCTGTCCACTGAGAAGCCTCCCTTTGTCTTTTTCTGTGCCCCTGTCTGTTTCTTCTATTGTACTGATCTATCAATGTTTATATTTGGACCTGCCACCATCAGGGCTTTGAATTTATTGTTTTTCTAACCCAATAACATTCTTAATCATCTATTTTGTTATCACCCAAAAAATTAACAGATTCAGTGCATTCAATTTGCAAAATGTGATTTGAAGTTCAATGGACCACAATTACATAATTGTATTCAATTGATGTTAATTGGGTGGCTTTTGTTTTGCAGATCTTTAAATTCTAACTAATAATGAGATTTCTTTGCAATGGTCTTCTTTAACCTTGCAGGTCAACTTTGTGTTATTAAACTATTAAATGACTGATTTCTTGTTCATTTTTAAATATCAATTTGAATGATGCATCAACACGCAGCTGAAGTGCAGAATCTAGAAATCATTGTTGAAGAGTCATCTGGGATTGCCCTTAGATGTGAGTTTTGTAAATTTATAATGGCTCAGTGGTTGGCAGAAATTTAGAAGTCATTTATGGTTAAAGGACAGACAAAGGGTAGAGTTGTAGGATTAAGTTTTTATTCAGTGATCTAAAGAGTGTTATGAATATTGTACCTTTCTGTTGATTGGCTTCAGTGGTAATGCTTTATGATCGTCATTGGACCACAAAAAGAGAACCAGGCACTTTCCAACTTCAAGAGGATTTATTTATAAAGTATATTAAATCTGCCTCCAGTGTGCTGTTAAAATCAGTAAGTTGTATATTATGTCTACTGTTTTTCTTGAAACTCTGGTTTCATTGTTAGTCGAAATATTGTCTTCTCAGTTGTAGCTGACACTTTTACTCTTTAAAATCAATCCAAAGTAGGAGAGGAACAAGGTTTAATTCTATGCTGTGTGTGGAATTTCTTCTGAAGGAAGCATGGAGAAAACAGAAAATAAATGATTCAGATGTTCATTAGTACTTGGTTCACTAGCAAATGGAATAATTAAAGAATGTCCCTCCCTAAGTTTGTTGCAAAATATTTATGATTGCATGTATGTATTTATCTGTCAGCACACAGGTGGAAAATGTCACGAATGCAATAAATTTATTGCGGTTTAAAAAAAATCATCTGCTTGAGTCTGTTCATGCCCTATTGAATGGAAGGAAGGAAGTGGAAGAATTAAAGTTGGGAATCTGGGTGGAACATGTTGCTATGAGGCCTGGCATAAATAACGAACCAAATCCGGCATAACTAGTAAAATTGCATTCCATAGTTGTGAGCTATCTAATCAAAGAAAATGTTGTGGAATAGATTTGTCTGCTAAAATGCATGACAATATTTTCGTTCAATCTAATAGGCTCTATTCCCATCTTTGATATTAAACGGAGCCATTAAAATAGTTCAAATACTATGGAGTAAACCCCAAATTTTTCTTGCTTATTGAGTCATATTTAAAATAAACTGACAAGTCAATGGGATTTAACCATTTATTTAAAGCTTGATATTATTTGCAAATGAAAGCAATCTACTTATAATTTGTGTAAGCCCATGTGCAGAGAGGCAGAATTAAAGAGAAAGAAAGGAACATCAAGGAAGTCATCAGTCTTATAGTGACCAGACTATAGTTGTAATTTGGGCTTCAGCCAGGCTGTTCAGTGACTATAATTATACTTCTGCTGAGCTGGAGTCACATTGATCATGTCCATAAAATAGTACCTGACTGCACATTGAAAGCACACCCCCATAGCTCAGAAATGAAATGTTTCCTAAACATTGACTGGGGAGTCACTTTCATTAAAGATTTACATTAATGCCGTTTTGCTTTAAGAGCATTGACTCCAGGCAAACTAGATTTAATTGTTATATCGAGCTCAAGGATTGTGGGAATCCTTTTTTGTATATCTCAGTCTACTTTATTTTAAGCTCAGTTTTTTTCAATAAAAAATTAGATATAAAACAAGGTTATCAGGCCTTTTCAGACCATGCCCAATTGACCTACACCCTGGTATGTTTTGAATGGTAGGAGGATGCCAGAGCACCCAGAGGAAATCCTCGCAGACATGGGAAGAGCATGCAAACTCATTAAAGACAGCATCAGATTTGAGCCTCAGTCACTGGCACTGTAACAGCGTTGTGGCAATTATTATGCTAATGGTGTTTTCCTAATTTAGCATTTGAAGGGTAGAAAATTATTTCATGTCAATCTGAACTTTCTTTAGTGATAAGACCTCAATAGATATCCTTGGAATGATGTGCAGATACTGGTTTTATTTCAATGACAGTAGCTATTTTTCCTTCAAGGTATAGATTAGCAATCGTAGTGGCCTCCAACTTAAGTTGTGTGGTTAGCAGTTGGTGACACTTTATTTTTTTTCTCTCCATTATCTTTATTGTATAACTCTGGACTTTATTCATTGTATGGATGTTGCTGGCGAGGCAAACAACATATCAGTAGTCCATGACCAGTTGATGATCGTCAGAAGATGTTAAACAAGAAAGGCTACAGCTGCTGGGATCCAGTACAATACAATATGCTCTTGAGAAACTCAGCAGGTCACACAGTATAATCAAGGAAGTAATGAGAAACAAATATTTTGGGCCTGGGTGAAGGGCTCATGTCTGAACTGTTGGTCCCTTTTGACTTCCTATGGATGCTGTAAAAACACAAAGCTGGAGAAACTCAGCAGGTCAGGCAGTGTCCTTTATGTCTTCTTCTTTGGCTTGGCTTCGCGGACGAAGATTTATGGAGGGGGTAAAAAGTCCACGTCAGCTGCAGGCTCGTTTGTGGCTGACAAGTCCGATGCGGGACAGGCAGACACGATTGCAGCGGTTGCAAGGGAAAATTGGTTGGTTGGGGTTGGGTGTTGGGTTTTTCCTCCTTTGCCTTTTGTCAGTGAGGTGGGCTCTGCGGTCTTCTTCAAAGGAGGTTGCTGCCCGCCAAACTGTGAGGCGCCAAGATGCACGGTTTGAGGCGTTATCAGCCCACTGGCGGTGGTCAATGTGGCAGGCACCAAGAGATTTCTTTAGGCAGTCCTTGTACCTTTTCTTTGGTGCACCTCTGTCACGGTGGCCAGTGGAGAGCTCGCCATATAACAGGATCTTGGGAAGGCGATGGTCCTCCATTCTGGAGACGTGACCCATCCAGCGCAGCTGGATCTTCAGCAGCGTGGACTCGATGCTGTCGACCTCTGCCATCTCGAGTACTTCGACGTTAGGGGTGTAAGCGCTCCAATGGATGTTGAGGATGGAGCGGAGACAACGCTGGTGGAAGCGTTCTAGGAGCCGTAGGTGGTGCCGGTAGATGACCCATGATTCGGAGCCGAACAGGAGTGTAGGTATGACAACGGCTCTGTATACGCTTATCTTTGTGAGGTTTTTCAGTTGGTTGTTTTTCCAGACTCTTTTGTGTAGTCTTCCAAAGGCACTATTTGCCTTGGCGAGTCTGTTGTCTATCTCATTGACAATGACAATGAGTCCTTTATGTAGCAAAGGTAAAAATACACAACTGACGTTTCGGGCTTGAGCCCTTAATCAAGCTATGGAAAAATGTCAGGCATCTGAACAAAAGAGTGGGGGGGTGGTCACAAAGGCAGGAGGTGATAGGAGGGGGAGGGAGGGGACAGCAGAGATCAAGGAGAGGAGGGATGGTTAGGTGAAGGATGGGGGAAGGGATGGAGAACTGGAAAGGAGAGAAGGGAAGAGGGGAGGGGCAAGAGCAGAGCAGGTTAGCAGAAACTGGAAAAGTTGATGTTGATGCCATTTAGCGGGAGGGCGCCCAGATGAAAAATCAGGTGTTCCTCCAATTTCCGGGTGGTCTTGGTGGGACAGTGCAAAAGGCCGTGGACAGATACGCAAGTGTGAGAGTGTGATGCAGAGCTGGAGTGGTTGGCTACTGAGAGGTCTCTATTACTGTAGCAGATGGAGTGAAGGCGCTCAGCGAAGTGATCTCCCAATCTGTCCCTAGTCTCTCCAATGTAAAGAAGGCCATAAAGGGAGCACTGGGTGCAGTAAATAAATTCTGTGGATACACAAATAAAGTGCTGCTTTAATTGAAAGGCCTGTTTGGGGTTCGGACCATGGGGAGAGATGAGTTGTGGGCACAAGTATGGCACCTCCTGCAACCACAGGGGAAGGTGCTGGGGGCAATTGCTGGAGAGGGATGAGTGCACGAGGGAGTCACGGAGGGGGCGGTCCCTATGGGAGGTCGAGAGAAGAGGAGAAAATGTGTCTGGTGGTGGGATCCTGTTTAATGTGCCAGAAATTCCAGAGGATAATGTGTCTGATGTGGAGGCTGGTGGGGTGATCGGTGAGGATAAAGGGGATTCTATGTTTGTTGTGTCTGAGGGCAGAGGGGGCCAGGGCAGATGAGCAGGAAATGGAGGAGATGCAGGTGAGGGCTGAGTTGATGGTGGTGGAGGGGAAGCCATGTTTGTGGAAGAAGGCAGACTTTTTAGAAGTTCTGGACTGAAAGACCTCGTATTGGAAACAGATGTGGCAGGAGAAAGAATCCTTGCAGGGCTCAGGGTGTGAAGAAGTGTAGGTAGTTGTGGGAGTTGGTGGGTTTGTAATACATGTTGGTGGAAAACTGGTCTCCCGAGATGGAGACAGTGATCCAGGAAGTGTTATTGGAGATTGACCAAGTGAGTTTGAGATCGGAGTGGATGTTAACTGAGAAGTATATGAAGTTGACAATATCATTGCGGGTTCATGAGGCAGCTCTGATGTCTTGCCTGTGTAAGCTTGCAGCATGGATTACTCCACAAAGCCCACATTTTATTATGGATGCTGTGTGACCTGCTAAATTGTGTGCGCGCGCCCCTGCGCGCGAGAGATTTGAACCTGTATTGCTCATGCTGAAAGAGTGTTACACTAACCACTGTGCTAACATGCTCTTGCAACTGGATGCAAACATTGTTATTCACAACACACCCGATTTTTTCTTGAGGTGTGAATTTAGACTGATTATTGCTGCAAAATGGAATTTGACATTTTCATCATGGATGTCAATCTCTGTACAATTCTATCCCTCACCAGGAACATCTCAAAGTTCTCTGCTTTTTTATGGAACAACATTCTGACTGGTTTCCCTCTATCAACACTCTCATCTCTCTGGCAGAACATCTTCTCAATACTTGTCTCTCTTTCTCCTTTTCTTCAAATCAAAGCTTATACATTAGAGGCATTCACACGAGTCCCAACTATGCCTACCTTTTTGTTCGCTACTTGGATCAGTCACTGTTCCAAACGTATCTAATACTGCCTCCAACCCTTCCTCTGTCATATTGATGACTATATTAGGCCTCCATCCATGCAAAAACTATCAGTTTTATAAACTTTGCTACTAACCTCTACTATGCTCTGAAATACACACAGACCATTTCTGACACTTCTCTTCCCTTTCTAGATCACTCTGTCTCCAATTCAGGAGACAAACTATATACTGACGTTCACCTCCTTGTCTACATTTACTCCCATCCTCTCTCCGGTCAGGGTTCCATGGTTTGTGCAATGCTATTACAGTGCCAGAGACCTATGTTCGAATCCAGTGCTGTCTGTAAAGAGTTTGTATGTTCTCCCAAATATCTACATGCATTCCATGCACTCTTCAAAAACTTGTGGGAATTGTAGGTTAATTGGGGTATTTATTGGAGGGTGCAGTTTGTGGGCTGGAAGGGCCTGTTACTGTGCTATATGTCTAAATTTAAAAATAGACATTAAATTTAAAATTTTTTCTTGGTTTCTCTACCTTTACTGCATCTGCTCTCAAAATGAATCTTCCCATTCCAGGACATGAGAAACGTCATTTTTTTTTCAAGCAACCCAACTTCCCCTCAATTGTAGTCTGTAGAATTATCTCCAGCATTTCCTCCTTCTCTTGGGGTTCTATTCTTACCCCCTCCTCCCTCCAAACAGAACAGGTATAGGGTTTCTCTTGTCTGCACCTTTCACCCCTCAAGTGTCAGCATTCTGTGCATCATCCTGAGCATGTGGTTGTATCCTATTTTCAATCCCCTTCTCAATCCCACACTATCAATGCCCTTCTCCACTTCAAGAGTGAGATCCCAATGTAAATTCTGCCTGGGCGGGCCACAGCCTGATGGGGTAAACAGTGAACTTTCTAATTTCTGGTAATGAGCCCCCTCTCTCCTTCTATACCCTTTCTGCTTTTCTCTTCTTTTCACAGGGGGAGAGGTTGGCAGCGGCTGTGCTGAAGCAGGAAAGGGAGGTGCTATTTTACGACAACCTCCCTACATTATTGACCCCCCCGGGTCATCGATCCTCTGGATGGTCATCAATAGCGACCACTTTGGAGACCCCCAGTTTAAATAAATCTTTTGCTTCTGTAATGTTACCTTTGATGCAGCAGGGGGCAGTAACGCATCATGGTTAGTCTGAACAATTTTCATAAGTCATTTTAAAAAAATTCTGGCAACCAGATGGTGCTCTGGATTTATAAATGATACAGTCATGGCTATTTTCTCAATATGAATTGCTACAACTGCCTTCTTTGTGTGTTTGTGAGCATTACTACGAAATATAGGTTTTTATCCAATACCAGAGACAGCATTGCTGCTAATTTTAAATTTTGCATCCATGACTCAGGACATTCTAAATCAGTCCAAAAAATTGTTTTTTTTTAAAAACTTGGTCATTTCAGTGTGTAGATAATGTCAATCTCCATTTATGCCTAGTCAACTCCTACAAACAGCAAAGATATGGTTAATTTGTAAAATATTCATAATAGTAAGATAAAAGTTGAAATTTATAAACCTAGTTGAAATAAAACAAATGTATAAATTATTATAAAACCCATTTTATGTTGAGGATAAACAATCCCCACAAAGGAAGTTGCAACTTTTGGGGCTGATTAATTTAACTGATTATTATGGCTCACTTTGCTATACCTTACAGTAGGATTAATTTTTCAGCATTAGAATTTTTTTTATTTATTCATCATGTTTCTTTTGATTTGGATAATGAAGGCTGAAAATTAAAATGTGCTTGGAGGGAGATTAAATTTTAAAAAAATAACCACTATTTTTCATGTTAAGCTTCGTATGTGCCAATGTTCCATGTATTAATTGAGGAAACTGATACCTCGTCTTCACATTCATTATCATACAGACTGAACCACTGTATAATCAGAAGAAATGCAATAAAACACTAACAAAGAGAGGTGCTGTTTCAAGGTCCCACGCTCTCAATTTCTCCACAACTTCCTCTTTCCCGTAACAGGCTGCTTCAATTTAAAAACTGCAGCCAAGCCTTCAGCTACCTCGTGTGTCTGTTCCTCAGTTGGACAAGAAAGACCAAGATTTTTTTTAAGTGATTTGTTTACTTTTGTTGGTGAGAAAATTCAAAATGACCAATATTGCTTCAAATTGTAATGTCTATGGTCATTGGCATTTCAATGCAATAAACTAATTTATCAATTAATATAAATATTTTAGATGGACATCAATATTGCGGCATCAAATTATTTTTGTAATTGTCAATTTTTTCACCAAATTAACCTATGACAAAGATTGCAGTTAGTGTGTTCACCATCAGTTAATCTGCTTTTGATGTTAGCTGGTGGGTCATTACAAAGGATGAAGGCACAATCTGCTGGTGGAACTCAGTGGGGATAAACATCATCAGATTGAGATGAGAGTTGGCATTTTGAATGGAAACAAAGCTTGACTGGGGAAATTCAGGGGGAAAAAAGGCTGATGTAAAGAGGAAAGGTGGAAGGAGTGGGACGGGCTTGATGTGGGATTTGTGAAACATGGACGGGGGAGGTAGATAGGCAGGTGCTACGCAGGTGGAGGTGGACGAGTCAAACAGGGTGGAGTGGGTGATTAGAAAACAAAAGGCAGTCAGTGTGGAATTTGTACTCTGAGAAGGTGGAAATAGTCATTTAAAGAGAGAGCAGGGGGAGCTAGAAGGAGGTTGGGTTGTGGGGGGGGAGGGGGTGGTTAAAAGGTAAAAGGATGGGAAGAAAAATTCAATGGGCAGATGGTGTAGTGAGTTGAATTACAGAGGAAAAGGTGTGGCGGTAAGGTGGAAGTGGTTGGGAAAAGGGTTCAGAAAACTGGAGAGCAAAAGCAGCAGGGGTAGCTAAAATTCATTGGGTTGTAGACTGCCCAGGTGGAGTGTAAAGAGTTGTTTTTTTAGTTGGGCGTCATTTTGGCAGTGGAGAAGTCCCGGTTCAGGCAGGTTACTGTGGGAATGGGAAGGAGAGTTGAAATGGAGCTTGGGATAGTCATAGCAGGCAGAACATGGATGCTCTTCAGACCCTAAATGTACCTTTGGTCTCACCACCCTGTAAGAGGCTAAATTGGACCACTGACTGCAGTAGTCATGATTGGAGGGGGTGCATGTGAACCTTGGCCTTGTGTGCATGGGTTATCTCCAGTAAATGTAAGAACTTTCCTGCCTTCAAATTTAAGCATGGGATCTGAAGACAAAGGCTTGGCATAATGTCACATACAAGGTGACATTTCCAGACTGCAGCATCGTTCGATACTATGCTGAAAGAGAAGTTTGTTCTTTGCTCAAGTCCTGCAGCAGTCCACCACAGCTAGACACGAATGTCAGTGGTAACTTGAGTATGTCACATAGATGGCATGATTGGTGTAGCAGTTAGTGCAATGCCTTTATGGTGTTTGGGATTGTGGTTCGAATCCTGCACTGTCTGTAAGGAATTTGTTTGTTCTCCCTTTCTGTGTGGGTTTTCCTGGGAGCTCCAGTTTCCTCCCACTATTTGAAATGTGCCAGGGGTGTTGATTAGTTTGGTGTAAATTGGGCGGCACGGACTCATGGACTGAAATGGCCAGTTTCCATGCTGCATGTCTAATTTTTTTTAATTTAAAAAAAATAATTTAATATGTTTAATGATATATGAGGATATTTATTGCTGTGAAACATAGTTTTGAATGACTGGGTAATTAAATGGAACAGTTTTATAGATTTCATGAAAAAAAGATACATATTAGGAAAAAATGAATCCTCATTTTAATGCCTCTAATTGGGAATTCTTCCCTAAAAAAAATCTTACTGGAAGCCAGCTTTGGGCTTGGAATGAAAGTGTCACTTTGGTTCTGTGGTGCCATGTCTTCCTTTTACAGTTTCCACTTCAATGTAAATGGAAGGTGGTTCGGGTATGTTAAACCATGTTTCTGAGGTGGTAGGATTTAATCCTTGTGCAATAAAGTAGCAATCACCAGGATTTAATACTTCTGGAATTGGGGTCTGTTTATGCCATTGGAACCGAATCCTGCAGAATTCAAAATATCAATTTTTTTGACCTGCTTGCTTGAGTGATTATGAAGAACAGGAGATTGTCCAGACCAAATATCATCTCTTAAAAGTTGTCAATAACAGCTGCTTAATTTTTGATTCATTCGTGTGCTGTTTGTGGGACCTTGTTGAACACGATTTGCTCCATTGTCCTATTTCACAACTGACTACACTATAACTCATTGAATATTCAGAAGCATCCTAAGGCAACTCATAAATACCATAAACCCCCTTAAAACATTTTACTTTATTTTCAGTCACCTTCTTTGAAAACATTTAATCATCGCTGCATCTGCAGTTTCCTTCCCTCCATGGAGCTGTCTGAAAGATCAACAATAATAATTAATCCCCCCACCCCGTGCAGTTTATAGATAAAACCTTTCTAATATACTTACAATATGCTAATAAAGATAAAGTTGCTTACTAAGCAGGGATAAGGAGACACTCTAAGAGAGTCACCCCAATGGTGAGTGGCATCAACTTGCTCTTCATTCTGGGCAATGCCATTTTATTCATACACAACTTTATTCAAACACCTGCCACAAGCAAAGCATGACCAAGACACGCCACTGGCTGAATATGAACTCCCATCTTCACCAAAGGTTTGTGCTACTTTTTAATTTTTAATTTATTTTTTTTTTTTTTGCTAATTGAGATTGCCATTTGTTTGAATTCTGGATAACAGGTTTTTACTGTACTTGTTTATTGTTTTTTTTTTAAAGCTATATGATTAGAAGTAACATCTTCTGATTTGCAGTCTGACTTGGACTTCCCATTATTTTGTGCGAATTACCTTTGGTCATTGATAATAACTTCACATAACTGATGTGTGGATCTCTCCTTTCATTCTCAGGCCTGGGAGATGCCAAAATAATAGTGGAAAATAAAATGCCTATGATTCATTAATTCTTAAGAATATTTAGTAATATGGGAATTGAGTTGTCCCTGCTAAGCAGAGCAATGTTGAAGTGTTCCACAGTGGCAGCAAAAAAAAAAACTTGGAAGCTTGAGGGTCACTTCCTATATATGCAGCATGACCTGCTGAGTTTCTCCAGCACCTTTTTTTTTAAATACGCTGATGCTTGAGGAACTCCTTTTCCAGTAGTTTGCACACAATTATTGTCCAAGTGCGAACCAAAGTTTCTCTTGGTAGCCATCAAAAGGAGGTTGAAAATAGAGTCATCAAACAATTTGCAAAGAGTTCATCAGGCCTCTAGGCTCACATAATAAATAACCACTAAAGCTTTCAGAGTCCAGAGCATTAAGCAGATGCCCATCTGCCTTTATTTTTTTTTCAGTGAGAGAAAAATGAAACCAGAAAAAATAAACAAAACAGCTGAGTTGCTCTTGATTTCAAACTCCAAGGAAATATGGTTTGGAGGTCATCTGTTGATATCATTATTTAGCTGCAATATCACTCAACTTTCGGAATTCCATTTGAGTTGTATCTTTGCCTTTGACCACACACTGACCAATTGGTGTATTTAATGCACAATTATACTTAGTGGTGCCATTATTTAGTCATTGCTAAATACAAATCATCTTTGTAGAGATTGTTCCAAAACAACCCACTCATTTTTTTATTAGGCTTGTCAAATCAAGAAAGGTGCATATTTGTATCCTTTAGTGTGAGAGTGTTTGCAGCAATGTAGAAATGGTCTTTTTGAAAGCGATATTTGTTCTAATGATCAGATGTTGTTTGTTTGCAACAATTCACACAAAAATATAGGAATGCTCTTGTAAAATTCATTATTTTTGTTAGTATGTTGATTTTAAGCTGACGTTTTTCTTACTTGCCCAATCCTGGACAATACTGGGCATACCAGTTAAATCGGGAATTTATTTAGCCATTCAGGTTTGTCTAATCTCAGAATCGGAATTTAAATGAACATGACATATAATTTGTTGTTCTGAGGAAGCAATACATTGCAAATATTGCAATAAAATTACTTTAGAATAAATAAATCGGTGCATCCAGAAATCTGATGGCAGAGGGGGAGAAGCTGTATCTGCACCATGGGCTATTAATCTTCAGGCTCTTGTGCCTCCTTCCTGATGTAGCAGTATGAAGAGGCCATAACCTGGTTGGTGAGGGTCCTTAAGGTTTGAAATTGCTTTCTTAAGGCACCACCTCTTGTAGATGTCCTTAATGGTGTGGAGACTAATGCTTGTGATGGCGCTGGCTGAGCTCCTAGCTCTCTGCAGTTTTTTTTTTCCTTGGGCAACATTTATTTGGCCATGTAGTGCACCATATCAGCAAAAAGTCCCAAACCTTCTCCCAGGATGAATTGCTATAAAATGGTTCAGAGGACAATTATTCTTGAGACATGACTCTGTGATTGTCAGATTTTAAAAAAAATACTGCAAACGTAGGGAACTGAGCAATCAAGTAATAATTTGTTTTCAACTGGCATTTTGATTATTCATGAAATTCCAGTAATACTTCTGTAATGTTTTCACATGCTGTCTTTGTTATTTAATTGGTGATATTGTTTGTATCCTTTGGAAGAACAATTGCTCATTTTTTTCTAAAAATCAAATTGTGGGGGGTTGGGGGCGGGGGGGGGGAGGAGGAGGAGACTCATACTGGAGTACAATAAGCCGGAGTTCTCAATCTGCGGCCAATTGTCCTTTATGTAGTTAGTGAGAAGCTACAGTTTAAGGTATATGCGGGTCTTATAAAATTTGCTCATTTGAAATTAATGTTAGAATTGCAAAGCACAGTATGTCACTTTTGTTTGCTGATGTCTAAAGCTGATTTAGTTATGGCCTGGGTTTGAGGTGAACATTATTGCCTTTCAACAGATACAAGCAATACATTGCAAATATTGCAATAAAATTAATTGTGTAAAAATGGTTCTCCTGATCGTCCCATTTTTTTTTCCCCAATGCTCACAACACAGCAGCTTTGTCAAACTGAGTAGGTGATTCTAAAAGGGGAAAAAAGTCAGATGCTGGAAATAAAAATGGAAAACAGTATAATAGTCAGTCCATGTTTCACATTACTGTCCCTTCATCAAAACTAAAACATGAACTGACCACTTCCACCTATATTTGCTCAAGATTCTAGCATCTGCAGTTTTTATTTTCAACATTAAATTATTGTTTGACCTTGGTACTCCTGAAAAAAAAATCATCATGTGGCAGGTTTGTACTGAAGAGATAAGAAAATTGGAATTGCTAAAAGATTGTGGAATCTGGGGAAATTGGAACTTGAGACTAAATAGATTTTTGTTTGATAAGGATATCCAGTATTGGCTGAAGATGTTGAATGATCTACCACTGTTCTCATTCCCAAGTTTCTATGAGGAAATGAGTAAAGCTATATACATACTATAACTTACCAAATCTTCCCCATAAAACACTTTGTTTTTTACCTCCATTATTTTTATCCAACGTGTTTTATACAAAGTGTTGTAGAAAGACAATGTGGAAACAGGGCCTTTAGTTCAGAGTTTGCACTGACCCTTAAGCAAACACTTGTTCTTTATTATCCCTACACTTTCACCAACTCTTCTCAGATTCTACCATGCACCGATAAACTAGAATGTCTTTGGGTGCACTTGGCAGAATCCGATGCAATCAGATGGAAAATGCGCAAATTCCTTTTAGCACCTCAAATCAGGAATGAACCCAGGTGTCTGGTGCTGTAAGGCAGTTGGTTACGTAGCTGAGCCACCAAAATGAACAGAAGGTTGTGGGATAGTTTTTGTCACAATGTGCTGGGGTTAAGTCATTGCTCTTGAGTTAGTAGGCAGTATGCAAAGGAGTTGAAACAATGGGCTAGTTTCATTTCCACTGAGGATTTATTCTTGGATCTAATCATAGGAAATTATCAGCTGCCGTCTGGCTCTGTTGGGTAATGTTTGCCAGATTATTGCAGTGGTTTAGGGTAAGGTGGTGATGGGCAGTATTTTGGAACTGTTTGCAGTGGATGATGGTTCAGGAACAAGTCATAGTGCATGCAGAATATCATTAGTTTAGTGGCAGGGGCCTAGATTTGATCACGGTGAGAAGAGAACTAGTGTCCTGCTATACTAGATAGGGTGAGGTTATTAGACAGCATCTGATCACAATAGCTGTGGATTGATCACATGATTGTAGAAGTAGTTTAAGATTGACTTGCAGTGAGGAATGACTAAAGGACCTGCTAGTACCAGGTCATGTTAGCCTAGAATCTGATCACTGTGGATAGAAGATAGTTCCTTGGGTCAGGTTACAGCTGGCAATGATCTGACCAATATTAGAGCACCCATTCCATTTAGTGTGACTATCACTTTAAGGGCGAGTACTGGCTGCAACCATTCACAGCTGTGGAGAAACTGGGTGGCAACAACTATTACAAACTGGACCCAACTTTGCTACTTTTGAGAGAAGAACATTTGTTGTTTTTTTCAAGGACACAGGTGGTGAAAATGTTGTGGGTGAAACACTGAAGAAACAGGACATTATTGACTACCAGCCATCTCATAGAACACTGAAATGGACAATTCGGCTGATTCTCCCTGTCAGGGGAATTATTGAACCTCACCTTGACTAAAGGAAATGTTACTTTGACCCGTACCTGGGTTTTGGATGCATCACGGAAGTTACTTGTTTCCCCTATGCAAGGAAACTGTTCATACTGTAGGATCTTTTCTCAAAGAAACTCGACAAGGATTTGTGAAGTTTTGGTAGTTTGGTCACTCAGACTCTCCCATCTCATTTGTGATTACATCTGTGCATCAGTTTAAAAGCCCATGTTTCAACAAGGGATTTCTAAGACTGAACTTTGGAATGATTTTCCAGAATTGTCCTTAAGCTGTAATGGTTTGTGTAAAACCTGCATGCTGACCAATGGTACACATTTAAAAAAAAAATGATTACAACAGACTATTAGAGCTGGTGTTAGTTGAGGAAAATAAAAGGTTGTGTTCCTAACAACATAAAAGCATATTTAAATGAAAAGAGAGTGGAAACTTGGCAGGAATCTTCTAAATTAGCAGATAAGTATTCTTTAACCCACATGGTTAAGTTTGTGCGAAGTAAAACCTTCCAAAATGATCATGTGGACTTGGCAACTAAGTTAGAAAATACATTGGGGAGTAGTGCTGACGGTAAAGATGAAGAGAAGCAAGTAAAAGAAAAACCTTTGTATCCCCTTTGCCACTATTGTAAAAAAAAACCTGGTCACGTAATAGCAAATAGTTCTGTGTTGAGGGGGAAAAAAGTAAAAGGAGGCAACCCCAGACCTATATGTTCAAAGGGTTGAAAAACATAGAAATCAATAAGGTTCCAGACCTGCTGATAACATGGATGAATTCAATTTTTTTTTTGTCAGAGGGTTTGGTTTCAGTTAAGGAAGGGTCACTACAAATGACAGTAAAATTCCTTTGAGATACTGAGGCTACCCAGTCACTAATGTTGGATGGTGTTTTGGAATTTGGCGATGAGCTTGCCACAGGTGAAATAAATTTGATTTGAGGTCTGCTGGGGTGGGGGCAGGGGCTGGCGGGTGGAGAGATTGATCCGAAGTTGATCTTTCTGCACAGGATAGTGTTAAAATCAGCATTAGTTGGACCTGTTACAATGGGGAACCAATCAAGTTTTCCAGTGGAGGGAGTTTCATTGTTATTAGAAAATGACCTTGCAGTGGTTCAAGTTGTCCCTTCTATGTGGTTGACAGCTAAGCCCGTCGTTGATGAGACAAAGAATCTGTTTATACATCCCCCCTGTGCAGTGACTCGGGCTAAGGCTAAAAATGTTTGCCAGTGCTGATGGCCCTGTGCAGACTGATATCACAGGGACTGGAATCTGTGATGGTACAAAACAGCATTTGGGTTGTAATGACCTACAAAGACTTTACCTCTTTCATTATTGGGCCATATTTCTGGTGTTTAAACCCAAGTGTAAAGATTTGATATTATTCCATAAAGTTTATAGTGAGGCAGAACATAGATTCTAATCTTACTGAAGTGAAAGATGAGGCTCTCTCTGATGATGAAATTAAGAAAGTGCCAGTTGGCTATTAATTTAAGGAACAATGGGTTAATGAGGTTGTGTTTCAAAGTTTAAAAATTGTTTGCAGAACGTCTGTAAATTAGCTCAAGAGGATTTGAAAATGGCTTAACGACAAATGAAGGTCTGGTATGATTGAAAAGGATAGTGTGAGAACTTCTAAACTGGGAGATAGTGTTAATCGTTTTTCCAACAAATTCCAATCCCATTAGGGCAAAATTTTCAATCCTGTATGAGAGAATGAAGTCAGCTATGTAGTTGGAACACCTGATCAGAGACATAAAACGCAGTCGCCATGTCAACATGTTAAAACTTTGGGAATTTGGCTTTAAGCAAGGAATAGCCTTCACCAGCCATTTTGCTTGTTGATAGAAATAAGGGGTCTAAGGACCTTGAAACAGAACAAGCGGACTCTGTGAGGGTCATCTGTCTAATTTGATCGTTTTCAGAATTTGGATGCTAAATTGGCTCATCTTCAGCCCCAGGAAGAAGAACAAATGAAACAGCTACTTTTAAAATTTAGGAACACGTTTCCAGATGTGCTTGAGAGAACCCCAGTATCTTGTCATGATGTTGATGTTAGAGATGCCAAACCTACAAACAACATCCATATCTGAATGAATGTTGAATAGTACAAACTGGTAGATCGAGAGATTGAATATATGGTAAAGAATATTATTAGATATTCTACATCAGATTGGAGCTCACCTTGTTTCCTGGTGCCTAAACCAGATTGGACGGTTAGATTTTACATTGATTATAGAAAAGTTAATGCAGTAACAAAGACAGATGCTTATCCTATCCCTAGGGTGGATGATTGTGTGGACAAGGTTGGAAAGGCTAAATTTCTTATGAAGATGGACTTATTAAAAGGTTACTGGTGTACTCCCTTAACAGACAAATGTAGGGAAATTTCTGCATTTGTGACCTCATCAGGATTATATGGATACGATATTTTACCATTGGAATGAAAAATGCTCCAGGGGCATTCCAAAGAATGATTAATTCTGTGATTCAAGGTTTAGAGCCTACAGATGCTTTGAATGATGATTTTGTTATGGGGAATGATCCCTGGGATGCATGTATCTCTGAGTTAGAAAAACTATTTGACAATCTTTGAAAGCAAATCTTACTTTTAATTTAGCTAAAAATGAATTTGGCCATGCTACTGTGACTTGGTTATGTTTTGGTCAATGCAAGTTGGTGCCTGTTCAGGCAAAAGTTCAGATGATTTCTGAGTTTCCCATTCCCACAATTTAAAAGCTGTTAGGAGTTTTTTGGGGGGGAATTGTAGGGTATTATAGAAAGTTTTGATTGATAGATAAAAAAAAAAATATTGCCTGTCCTTTGACTTCCACAACCCAGGTACAGGTCAAAGTGAGCTTTCCTTTGGTTACAGTGCAGGAGTTTTGGATCTGGGCCTAGTTTCCTGATGGTTTGAACTGAACTGGAGTCTTGTATGGTTTTAGAGACTGCAGGAGTGCTGGAGATGAATTCAGAGGAACTCAGTTTCTCTGAGAGGACTCTCTTTTGCTTTCTTTCTTTGACTAAGGGACACCAGGCAATGCTAAAGGTGAATCTTTGTCTGCCTTATGGAAAACTAAAGGCAATTTAGTGTAATATTACATTTCTGTTTTATTCCATGACAGTAAATAGGATCTGATCATGGTAGCTGTTGATTTGGGACCAGTGGACTAGGGGATATGGGTGGTAGTGAAAGCAAGTGGTCTCACAACATTTAAGGAATTCTTGGATGAAAATTTGAAGTGCAGCTGCATCAAGGACTACTGACTGAATGCTGGATAATGGAATAAGAAAACATGGGTATTTTATGGCCCATATGGATTTGGTTGGTTAAAAAACCTGTTTGTGTGCTGTACAACATAACAGCAGCCCATGAGCGAGTAAATATTGGGCTAGGGATTGGTTGAGTGGGAAGTGTTGAGGATTTAGTGACTTTGCAAGAAACAAAGTATCAGGCCATGATGGTCGGTGAATGTCGAGATTTGATGACTCCTCTCCCACCTATCTGAGGTAATTACATGTAAAATGAAAATATTTTTTTCTGAAGAAAATAGTGAAATAACTGTTTTCTAAATTCCTACAGACTGAGTTGACTATAAATGTAATGAAGCAAAAAAAAAGTCAAATGGTCTGCTCCTCTGCTAAAAATGCTGTTTCTTGGCTTTGCTGTAATTCTTTAGGACAGCTTCAAGTTGCTTCAGGGCAGACGCACTGACAGCATGTGCATGCACTTGTCCAGCTGATTCAACAGAAGGAAATCACAAGGGAGGCAATCTTTTGAATGCTGAGGGCAGATGTGCCCAGATTGGTAATAGAGATCTCTCTGATAAAAAAAAAAATTAATGGAAATCATGCAAACAAAGCCTAGGTTATCTGAAGGGCACCTATTATTTATTTAAAGATTATAGTATTGAAATTAGTTCTTGTATTGTTCTGTACATTGGGTGTCAATGTTTAAGTGATGTGAAATAAGCATAAATGGGAGTTAATATTGCTGAAGTGTCCAAAACTGTTTCATCCACAGTATAATTAGTTCCTAAGTTCCTAAAGCTATAACAAATATCACTACATTTCTCATAACTTCCAATGATCTGATGACTTTTATTTGCAGTGTACTAGTTTTTATGTTCTGTTTGATGTTTTGACCAGACACATGGTCATATGAATTAGATATTGTGACAGATCTTTCCAAGGCTTGTTGACAATTATTGTTCTTGCCTGTCTTCTAATTTGCTTCCTGTCATTCCACCAGGGACTGTGATGCTGAGCTCTCTAGAAAGCTCAGTATCTCTTTAACCTGGCCCTAGCATTTTTGGATTGTCCCAGATTTCAGGATGTGCTGACCTGAGTTTGTACTTTGAGTCGGTGTGGAAAATATTTGTAATGCATGGTGACACATCATTATCATAGATATCTAATCCCTGACATGAAGATTAATGGGTAGTCGTCAGGTTTATTATGATCCAATTGCACAAGTATAACTCGACCAAACAGTGTTCTCTGGTTCTCAGTGCAAAACATGCAGAATCACAACCAGACATTAACACACATACAGACAAGCAATACTTGTGCAGGACAAGTATACCTATGCAGTGCCCTCCATAATTTTGTTTCGTGGCCTACACTTTTTTCCTTTATTTGCCTCTCTGCTCCACAGATTAAAATTTGTAATCACCATTCACATGTAATTAAAGGGCACCTTCCAGATTTTATTCAAGGTTAGTTGTTTACATTTAAGTTTGATTTTGTAGAAATTACAGCACTTTTTATACATAGTCCCCTCATTTCAGGGCACCACAATGTTTGAGTCATTTGTGATTGCTCAGGTAAGTTTAATTGCTTAATTGGTACAGATGTAAGAGAGGTAAGCTTGCTTCTAAGCTTTTGATCACCTTTGGAGTCCATAGTTACCATTTTATTTCAAATGAGGACCAGAGTTTTGCCAATGAAAGTCAAAGAAGCCATGATGAGACTGAGAAACCAGAATAAAACAGAGACATCACCCAAACTTGAAAGTTAACAAATTCAACAGTTTGGAACATCTTTAAGAAGAAAGAGTGTACTGGTGAGCTCCATAATCACAGAAGGATTGGTATTCCAAGGAAGACCTTGCTAAATTCTCATCATAATGAAGAAAAATTCCAAAATGCCTGTCCGACAGATGAAAAACACTATTCAAGAAGCAGATGTGGCTAGGACTACTCTCTGCAAAATTCTTCATGAACGGAAATGGAGACTACACTGCGAGATGCAAACCATGGTAAAGGTGGTATGCCTTGGATCTTGGGCATTTCCTTCATGCTCATGGGTTAGTACTGTGAACACAGCCCAGAGGTATGTCACCTCCTCCTCCTTTTTCCAGCACTCAATACATATAACTATTGGGGAAAATTTTGAGCCAATATCTGGGCAGCTGGGGCCAATTAGAGTGGCTGAAATTGGCTCACTGTGAAAAGCTGGGGATAGTATCTGGGTCTTGTTGCCACAAGAGATTTGATTACAAGTTAAAACCCAAAATGCTTCTTATTCCATAATTTCATGAATTCTTAATTTTAAATTAGGGATTTGACATTGGCTAGCTATGTGGGAGAAGCCAGAGAGTGGTGGTGGATAATTGCTTCTCAGACCAGAGGCCTGTGACTAGTGGTGATCCTCAGGGATCAGTGTTGGGACCATTGTTGTTCATCACCCAGATCATTGATTATAGATGACAATGTGGTAAATTGGATCAGCAAGTTTGCTGATGACACAAAGATTGGAGGTGTTGTGGACACCAAGAAAGGCTTTTAAAGCTTGCAGATAAATCTGGACCAGCTGGAAAAATGTGCTAATAAAATGGCAGATGGAATTTATTTCAGACAAGTGTGAGATGTTGCATTTTGGAAGGACAAATCAAGAAAGGGCATACATGGTAAATGGTAGGGCACTGAGGAGTGCAGTAGTTCCTTGAAAGTGTTGCCACAGTGTTGTAAAGAGAGGTTTTGGCATATTGGCCTTCATAAATTAAAGTATTTGGCACAGACTAGTAGGGTTGAAAGGGCCTGTTTCTGTGCTATGGTTCTATTGAGTATAGAAGTTGGGATGTTGGGTAAAGTTGTATAAGACATTGGCGAAGCCACATTTGGAGTATTGTGTGCAGTTTTGGTCACCTAACTACAGGGAATATAATCAATGAGATTGAAAGAGAATGGAAAAGATTTACTAGGATGTTGCCTGGAATTCACAAACTGAGTTACAGGGAAAGGTTAAACAGGTTGGAACTTTTTTTCCTTGGAGTGTAGAAGAATGAGGGGAAATTTGATAGAAGTAAAAGCACAGAGAAGCTCAGCAGGTCAATCAAACAATGTCCTTTATGCAGCAAAGGTAAGGATACAAAACAATATTCATTAAAGTATGAGAAAATGCTGGCAAGTGTCCAAACAGAAGTGGGGGGGTGGGGGTGGAGGAAATGCAGGAGATGATAGGTGGAGAAAGGAGGGAGGGGACAGCAGCAATGAGGGGGATGACTAGCTGGATGGAGGAACTGGAGAAACAGGAAAAGGGGGAGGGGAAGAAAAGGCAAGCAGGTTTAGTGAAAGACAGTAACGTTAATGTTAATGCCATCTGGCTGGAGGGTACCCAGAGGGAAAATAAGGTTCCTCCAATGTGTGGGTGGTCAGGGTGGGATAGTACACAGACGTGAGTGCGGGAATGTGACTCAGATATGAAGTTTGATAGTTGGAATTTGATAGAGGTATTTAAAATAATGAGGGGTATACACGGGAACATTCAGGGGAATGTCTTTGGGCAGAGAGTAGTGGGAGATGCCAGCTGAAATGGTGACTGCAGGCTCAATTTTTCACATTCAAGAAGAATTTGGACAGGCACAAGGGTAGGATAGGTTTGAAGTCTATGGACTGGGTGTAGGTCAGTGGGACTAGGCAGAAAAATAGTTTGGTACGGACTAGAAGGGCCAAAGGGCCTGTTTCTGTGCTGCAATGTTCTACGGTTCTAATTGATTTGCTGATTACTGGGACCACCTTTTAAAAACTAGTGGATTCCCATTGGAAAACTGAGAAGCTGGGAGGGACTCAGCAGGTCCGTATCCATGGAGAGAAGTGGACAATCAACATTTCATTTTGTAGACGGGGTTTTTCTCTATTGTTTCTCCAGGCCAGGGGATATCTTTTTTCCCTTGCAAGCCTTCTCTTGATTGTGTCTGGGAGACATGGGTTCAGCTTCCAGGCACTTGTGGTGTGGCAGACCACCTAAAGATGGAATACACTTGCATTTCACAGGGTCTTGTCAATTACATAGGGATTGGCTAACTGTGGTACGATTGCACCCAGGAGCACACTGGAGAAAGGCACTAAAACAGTGGCAAATATCTGGGGAATTTGGACACCTAAATAGTCGATGAAAAGTCTGCCACAATTGTATGTTTAGAACACATTGAAGCAGGCAGCTTAAAAATCATTAGTGCTTGATCCTGGGGCATATTTGAGTTGAGCAGCACACCTCTGTATTGTGTGCTCCTCAGGAGTTGTGTCCTTTTAGAGCTTTCTACGTCACCATCAGAAGCTGAGGAATGTTCTGAGGGATGCGAGACAGTGGGGCTGTTGGTAGGGAAAGGCTGTTCCAATAGGATAGAGCATGGGGTCCAACATGAGCTAGCTAATTGTATTCATAGTTGGCTCAGCAGTGGGAGATGTTATGATGGTGGATTGCGACTTGCGTTAAGTGGTATTCTGTAGACATTTGTGCAGAGCCCAGCTTTTTTCATAGTGATTTGAATGAGCAAACAAGTTGCACCGTTAGTAAATTTGGAGTGCAGCTGCAATTCAAAGCCCTGGAGAATTATCATTGACCCTGACTGTCAAAACCTTCCAAATCCTTTCTGATGAGACGACATTGAAACAAGGTTTCCTTCTGCTGAATGTTTGCAGCAATTTGTTTTTTTTTAACCGACCCATACATTGGACAGGTAAACTGATGTCCGTGTGTCCTTCTGGCCAGCACTTTAGATTGAAGATTTTATCATGGTAAGCAAGTTCCAGTGAAAATTGTCCATGTGCCTGATACTGTAACAGCGCTGATTTACCACAGCTTACAAACAAATACGGAATGCACTCACTCATTTTTTTCAGGGCATCATGAAGTCAACTTTATTTATTATTCACGTGACACCCCAACTCCCCAAACACCACCCAGCCAAACCCCTCTGACCTTCTCATTGGCTCACTGCTACATGGGTAATCCTGAGCTCTCCCTCTCCTCCTCCGGCATCTCAAGTCGTCAGCTTCATTTATCATCCATACCATGCTTGCACAGTAAAGATGAGAAAATGTTTCTCTAGGACCACAGAACATATTTATATAAATACAAGTTAGAATTCTTAAATATGTTGAAATATTAAAATATTAAGACTTATACAGTGGAAGTCCACAAAACACTTCCCACATATGTTCTGGGAATTCAGGAGCCTGGTGGTTGGGTGAAAGAAAAACTTGCCCAATCTGGACGTTAGGACCCAAGTGTTCTCCTACCAGATGGCAGAAGGGATAAGTTTATGTGAGGGGTGTGTGAAGTCCTTAACAATGTTTATTGCCTTTCGCCTGCATCAGGTGTCCTTCATGGTAGGAAGAGAGCCCCCAGTGATCTTTTCCGCTATCTTCTGCAGGGTGTTGCAGTCCGAAGTGGTGCAGCTTCCAAACCAGGCAGTGATGCAGAAGCACAGGATGAGATCCTTGTACGAGATCCATCACCTGTGTACTGATGCTTAACTCATGTGCGCTATTACATGTGTTGCATTCCTTAAATCATCACCGGCAGCTGGCACTGCTCCTAACATAGCTAAGTATGTGGCTGCGACTGGTTTACCCGCCTCCCTCTTCAGCCATACAAGGAATTGACTGATTGGAACTATTCCGCTACGTAAAGGTCTGGAGGGCTGACAGTTTGGCCCAACCTCATACGATAGTGCAAGACAGCTGATGCACAGTCTAGTCCTCTGGTTTCAATGCAGATCATGGACCGTCGACATAAGCCGGCTTGAACTTGTCCATGGAAACAGTGTTAGGTTTTCTATTCCTGTCGATCACAAAAGTCTTTGAGTGGTGTCATAAGACCAGAAACCGCCATCAAAAATGGGCTGAAATGTTTTGCAAACTGCTTCATGCTGAAGAAGCATGAGTACAGCTTTGTAAATCATTTAGTAAATACACTGGGTGATGCCTGCTGAGTAGGTTGGAGTAACTCCTGTTTTCCCAAAGACCATCAACATATCTGTATCATGGAGTGTTGTGCCTGGACTTGGATTCACAAACTCACCTGGCAAGGTTAACAGAACCAAATGCTAGTTCTCCTGAATATCCAAGATCTACATTAACAGCAGTAAGCACACCAAGGAGAACCATAGGCAAATGTTTACTTGCCTCCGGCTGTTGATGCTGCCTTCATTTTCGATGGAAATGTTCATCATACCATTGGCCTGCAGATGATAAGCAGTAGTGCGAATATGGGTAGTGCCCAGAAGATCGGTGGGAGTTCGGAACAACACCAACTCAAACTGAGACCCTTGATCCATTTTAATAGTGAAGAACAAAGAAAGATGGAATCCAACAATCCACGAAAGCTCTAGAGACGGTCTCTACAGAGATGTCAGTGATAGGAATGCCCTCATGCCACTTGATAGCTCAGTGTTCACACATGAGTAGATAAGTATATTCTTGAGATGGCGGAAGTGGGCCTAACAAGTCAAGGTGCACATCCTGGAAATGGGAATCCAGAACAACAAAATCCCCCAGCTTCGAATTAGTCTGGAGAATTTGGAGTGTAGACACAGCAATCAGATCCTTGCCCATAATCAACATCCCATTTAACATGAGGCCAGGCAAATTGCTCCTTAACTAGTCTGAGTAATGCCCTTCTACCAGGATGTCATAGATTGTGAAAAGACACAAAAATCTCCTGCCTCATAGCTGCTGGCACAAAAGGCCTTAGTCTTCCTAGGGAAAAATTGCAGATTCATTGATCACCTGCTTCATCCAGGGTCACACCTTGAATATGGAGACCAGAGTTGATCCAGTGATACCCGATGAGATCAGGACCAGTGCGCTGTGCATAAGCCATGGCAGTGAAATTGATGGCAGCAATTTTGTGTACTGAACCAATATCACACCTCGGCAGGGTTTTGGCTACAGTTCTGTGTAATGCACGAACATCACACCTTGGCAGGGTTTTGGCGACAGTTCTGTGTAATGCACCAACATCATTGGTGGCCTGGGGGTAATCTATGAGCCTGTGCTAAAACTTGAAGATCCAGACTCTCTATGGTGGGTTACTGTATGTTTACCATCTTTATGACAATACAATGGGTTCACTAGGTGAGGGGAACCATTTGAGCAAGGCTCGGAAAGAGAAGTGCCAGGTGGAAGGCTCATCAGGTGGCTGACAACATTGGAGGCATGACGGATGCAGCTCACTTGCATACAAGGACAGAAATTTTTATTTTTTTTCTCTCAAATCCACCAACAAAGAAAAATGTGACAACAAATCTGCTCCCAAAATGGAATTTGCCAAGTTTGCAACTGTGAAAACCCACCAAAAATGTTTCTTGAGACCGAAATCCAACATGAGTGACCTCTGCCCATATGTTTGAATATGAGAATCATTTGGATCTGAAAGAACACAACAAGTTGGGTTGTCTGCGCTCCTCCGTGGTTGGAGTGACCACTAAAATCTTTGCACTGGAATAGACAAGAAATTGAACTCCTTAAAGATGGTCTTTATTGCTAGCCCTGGTTATTCCCCAGCTGCCATTTGCAAGGTGGCTGACAGGATCAGGCAGCAGCACCCAATCTCCAGTGCTTCCAACATGTATGCCATTTGTCATCTCTGCCATTTCCTCGACCATCACGATTCCAACCTGGTGGACAGAAGGAATTCCGTTGCGTGCCAGAAGTCTGGGCCTGCATAGTTAGTGCTGCCATTTGCTGCTCCAAATTTGTTATCTTATGATCGATAAGTGGCTGACGCTTCACAAGGCGCAGTAAGCAGTTTTCCCTTTGCTTCTGTTGACTAGGGGGAAGAAGCCAATTCTATGTCCAACTGATCAAGGGTCTAGATTCGAAAGACACTCATCAAATGCTCTTGAACATGATGAGATAAACATTGAAGGATCCTCTGTTTCTAAAAATAGCCTTTGACAGGGTCTGTTCCAGCTCGCCTGTGCCATCTCCTCAGCATCTGATGCTTGCCTATTGCTTGGGCTCATAATTGGGCAATACACGTCTCCCTAGATGGTTAAGTACACTGCAGAATAGCCTCCTTAAGCATGTTGTATGAAAGATTATCATCCAGATCCACTGAGGCACCCTCCAATTCATTAGCAATCTGCTCTGGAAGGCGCTCCACCAATAAATTGTACTTCATCTTCGGACTCTTCACACTAAGGACAGAGAAGCGTGCTTCGAGAATCATAAACCATGCTGGTGCATTTTTAATAAAAAAAAGTGGGGGGATCTTTTGTTTGACATCCCCAATTGCTCCTGTAAGGGGTTTATCCTAATCTCTACACACTTTAAACTTGAAGGTTTTGATCTCATTGGGGTCACCACTTACAATGCCACTGATTTACTACAGCTTACAAACTAATCAAGAATACCCTCACTTGTTTCTTTCAGCACACCATGAAGTTGACTTTCTTTTATTATTCACGAGACACATTGCATTCTTCAACTCAGTGAACACCACCCAGCCAAACTCCTCTGACCTTCTCATTGGCTCACTGCCACATGGGTGATCCTGTTGTTCTCACTCCTCCTCCTGCATCTGAGATCATCACCCGTATACTGGTGGTTAACATCACTTCAGTCATTGGTGGAAGACAGGCCACTCCTGTCGTAGGATGACATGTAACAGTACCCGACTGGAACAAGATGGCGATGTTGTAATTGCAGCTCTCCGGACTCCAGGTGCACATTACCTTAAGTATGTAGTCATGCACAATGTCTGAGGCACTGGAATTGGCAGACGAGCACCAGAGAGTGTCTGAGGGATCTATGGTGGCCTGAAAAATGTGCTGGCGGCGACTCTGGCTTTGTCTGAGGAGCGTCCATTGCAGAGGTCCCGACAACTGAGGTGGACACCTGGAATATCAACATTGAGGCTTGGAGGACAGCGGTGTGACCCAAATGTGACCTGCAGTCGGGATGACTGAGGTAGAGCTGAGGGTTTGTTGCTGGGCAAAGTTGGCAGACGTGTTTGAAGGGAATGCCTTACCGAGGTTATGGAGCTGAATTGTGGACTGTTTGCTGGACTGGGATTCTCCATGCTGGTGGGATGCTCCTGAAGGGGTGCATTGTGGGGCAATGTGGGTGCCTGTGGGGCATGGACATGCCTATACTAAAACCCCCAGGAACCTGAACGGAGAGACTTCTTACTTGAGCCACTGAGGGCTGGTGTGGTCTTTCAACCCTTATGGAGCTAGTGTTGGTTTCTAGTCAAAGTATTGGTGGCACAGATTTTTCATTTTTTTATATAATTGCAACTGAGTGTATAATTAATTTAGTTTAGCTTGTCATTTAATTAATTTTATGTAATGTTTTGAGTCTAAAGTCTAAATTGTGTTTAGTCTACAGTGTCTTGTGTTTTACCCAACAACGCACCAGTCTCCAATAGTGTTATCTCATTTTTATCTTCCTGCTGCTCATTAGAATGACCTCAGTTTTTTTTAAAAATAGCTTTGAATTTGTATTGATTTTTCTGATCTCATGAGAATCTTGGCCTCTCTTCTGTCATGATTTTTTAGGGAGCTGCAACGTACACCCAGATAGTTTGGGTGTGTAGGGCACAGGCTTGAGTCGGCCATGCCATTGTGTTTAGGCAGCCTGTTGCCACCCACGTGTTTCTCCAACTGATTACTATTCTGTGAGATGACTCTCTTGTCCACTGTCTAGTCTTTTGTGTTTGTTGATTTTGTGCTTTGTGTATTTTTTTGATTAATTGATGTAGAGCTCTTTGAAGCAACATTCCATAGCATTTGGAATGTGCTATATAAATAAAATATTAAACTAAATTCCATTCAATTCAATTTAAAATAAAGTAGTCTGCTCTGAGATGTCATACTAAAGATGTCCCAGAAGGCAGAACAGTTGTAGGATGCCTTGAAAGTCTCATTGAAAGTGTAAAAGTTCCTTGAAATATATGGAATTTATCTACATTGAGTTCTGTTTCTATTACATGGTGTGAAGCTCAGCATTTCTATTTTTAATAGCAGGTTGAAATGCTCCAAACAATCTATTGTACCAATGGATGTCATGTTATTTAAAACACCTTTGTGCATGTGTCGGTTAAAAGATTGTGTTTTTAGTTTCCAAAATATATCTGTCAAGTAGCCTCCTGCTGTGTGCCAGTAATCTGTTCTCTTCATAAATGTGTAATTTGTTTATGCTGGTGTCTTTTTCAAGACGGATTACTGCTTTTAGATTACAATTGAAAGCTGTTGGATGACAGGCTATTGTTTGCATTTAATGGCTACACCACCATATCCTGATTATGACTTGTACTCCCTCCCATTTTTCCCCTTGGTCTCCAAGGAAGTACTGGTTAAATAGAACAACAAAAGCCATCATTTAAAAATTCTGCCTAAATGTGCAGACTCTTATCTATGCTATTATTCCAAACAGACAACTTTCAGAAATGTGAGGAAATATTCCAATCGAGATTTGATAGCGACTACTTTCCTTTGTAGTTGCTTGGAGGATAAAATCTTGTTGTCTAAGACTCGTTCTTACAAATTCATACTAAAGTTTTCCAAAGTTTATTAAACATTGTTACAGGCCATTGTTAAGACAGTCACTAAAATAATGCCAGAATGTTCTGCGTCCTCAATTTCACAGAACAAAAGAAAACTAAATCTAAAAATCTTATCTCCCTAACAAGCTGAGAGACCAGCTATGACCCTGGCTCAAAGATGTTGCTTGGAGACAGCATAAAAATGTTAAGCAAAACTACAAAGCTACAAACACAGCTTGCGAGCATAAAATAACTTTTCACCCCTACATTTTATCCCAGTTTTACCCTTCTGCAGCATTTGGTTACCCTGGGGAGGGATGAGCTCTGGTGTGCTCTGCATTTTGTTCACAATACATCTGTGGCTGTGCTCAACACAACAGTCTCCTGTATTTTCATGTTCCAGTAACAAATAAAAAGAATATTTGCTCTGAGTTCCTTCATCTGAGCCACTGAGCTCATGATATTCTGTTACATTCCTTTTTATATGGAATATTTCTATAATAATGCCCCATCTGGGCCTTAATGCCAAGATTTTCATTTATACATATTTTATTTTAATATTTTTAATTTTTCACACTATGAACCATACTAACCAAAATACACACAAACATTTCCCTCTTGAATATACACAGTGTCATTTTTTTCCCCTTTTTCCCCCTCCCCACCCACTCAACGTTCAACCTATATGATACATTAAACCCATTAAACAATGTCATCACACAATGAAAATAAAGAAATTTGTGTCTTCTTCTTTTACATACTGGGTCAGTTCATTTTGTTCAAACACATTTTTACAAACATCTTACTTTGGAAGTCTCACTGATGTACAGATATTCCCTGACTTGCATATGACCAATTTTTTTTGAAAAAAAAAATTGCATTCTTATGGGTGAAAATCAGACCATCTATGGAAAATAACACATCTCGAGAGTTTGGCAGTGGTGGTCATCCTCTTGTGAGAGCTGGCTGGAGGCAATTTGGATGTGTCCATTTCAAGGTATAACTGGTTAGTGAGCTTGGAACACTGGCATAACTTGAGTACCTGTGTACAAATTCCCTCTGATATCCTAAACAGTAACCCCCACCCCCTGCCACCTCAGGACGATTGATAGCGCTCATCCTCAGGATTGATGATGGAAATGTCCTGGATTTTTGTCGAACTGTAATTGTTGAGCTGTTGTTTGATGTCTATGGGACAGCTATCCCAATATAGTCTTCCCCTTCTAATATTTATGTGAAAGTTGTCGAGTTGGGACCACAGAGTGAATCTTATCCACTTTGCTTCTGAATTGGGTTCTGGGGCTTAAGCTGGCAGTGCAATACTTGCAGTTCATATCATAAAATGCTGGAATAGCCTGCTCGGTCATGGGAGTTAATAACGTTGGGGTGGGCCTGGGTGAACATTCAATTGGACTTGGTAAGGCAGAAAAAAATCCTTCCTAAAAGGGCATGAGTGAGCAAACAGGCTTTATGACATTGTTGTTGATGTCTACTTTTTTTCATATTTAATTAAATTCCCAACTTGTGGGATTTAAATTTAAATCACCAGATCATTAGTCATGGTTCTGGATTATTACCATAGTAATGTAATGAGTATGCTGTCTTCTTCCGAGTGAGTGGGAAAGAATCTGGCAGATGGAATGTAGTAGACGAAAAAAACAATCTTTTTTAAAACCTCAGAGGTGGAAATTGTTATTTGATGGAATTGTATTAAAAAAAACGTAGTGGAGCTAACAGAGAGGGAAGAAAGGTGTGTGAGCCTTTATTCATAAATCATAAAAGTGTAGCAGCGCTATAGATAGATTTGAACTTCCAGAGGTCTAGCGAACCGGCACAGGACATCATGACGTGGCGCATATGTTTCAGTGTTTTAATGAATAGGCATGTGACTCAAGTGAAGACGTTCTGATTTACCTGCAACTGTGTTGTTATTTTGCATTGATCAGCCACAACAACATTTTCAGTGGCGACAAGAGAATAAAATAGGATAATCTTGTGATTATTTGAAGGCTTTACTGAAATCATATCTGTACAATTATGATTCATTACCAAAAGAAGGACTTCTGTGTTTTCCATCGCTTTACTGCTATGATCCTGTTCTTCCTCAGACCTGACGACTTTAACCATATCTACTTTGATACCACCTTGATATCCAGTTTCATTTTCAAGGTTCCCAGGTTGGCTCCTGCTAGATCTCTGGTATCTAAATTTAATTCACTACTTCACCCATTAGTTCTCCATCTGTCTGATTCAATATCTTTTGACTCTTTCTCTCCCATATTTCTGGGCCTCACACTTCCAACAATGTTTTGGTCCACAATTCTTCTACATCTATTTCAACAGGCATCTCTTTGTGTTTGAGACCATCACAAAGAGTCAGAAATGCACACAATTTCAGGCTCTCTGTGAGTGTCCCTTTGAATCCAGGCTCCAGAAGAGCCACCTGGATTCCTCACTCTCCCACATGATGTTAGGTTTCCAATCATTTGGTGCCACCTCGGTTTCCTTTTTTCCCAGGCTCCTCACAACTTGCTGGGTCTTCCTCCATCCTCCAACACAGTTTTCACCATTGCATTTCGTCCTTTGACCTCGCATGTCATTTCCCAGCCCCAACAATATTCTCGCACTTCTTCCTACCCTCTTTCCCTGACCTGCTACCTCCATCACCCTCTTCCTTCGGTGACCCTGTGCTTGGCCTTAGCTTTAACTTCTACTGGAACTTCACCAATCTCCCCAAATTTCACACTCTGATGCTGAGTAGACAGGCTGTAGCAGAGGCCTCAGTTTTGGTTCTCCTTAACAAGGCTTGGCCCCATCATGATGCCAACCTCTTCAGTCCCCTCTGGCACTGTGCTCTCCTCCCTTCTGTTTGGACATGTCCTCTGGTTTTTTTTACCATTACAACATTTTCATTTCCAATACTTTTGGAACTTCTCTTCTCCCTCTGAATTTATCTTGTGAAAACTTGACTCTATTGTCTCCCAATGTTCAGTCCTTTCCCATCTACCTCCAGGACACTTCAGATGTGCTACCATTTTAATAACTTCCAATTTCCTATTCCCTCACTGACTCAACTTCACCATTAACAACTAGCATTTATAAACCTCCATACCCATCAGGAAGTGCTAAAGTCTTCTACTTTCTGGAGCCTCAGCATGGCCATCTGAAAGCTTACTAGGGGTCACAGGTTGGGGGAGGGGTGAGTCCAACCTCAGGCTTCCTCTGAGTAGGGGTGAGAGGAAGGGGTGAACCAGATGAGGCCAGATCTCTTAGGGGTACAGTGTCAGTACTCCCGTCTGGGAATTTAACATGAGCATAGTTGGGGGTTAGTATGCAGTAGCTGAACTGGTTGAACTAGGGGGTCTGTTTTATGTGCCCAAGTGTGGCTCTTCAGCAGACGGTTCCAGGCTCAGATAAACAGGCTGGCCAGTCCATCACAGTTCCTGATTTCCTAGGAAAGGCAAACCTACTTTCATGAGGTGTTTGATTTGTAGCATTACACAATAAAGAATGAGTAGAATGTAGTACCTCAGGTAGCACCTCTGCCACTAGGTTACAGGGTAACCATGAGTTTTTAAAGCAAGATTAACAGTTTTCCACTCTGTAGCATTAGCCCTTTCAACCTGCCCATTGCCCTGTGGATTGTAGCTCGTGGTATGGCTGGTGGCAATCCCCTTTCATAGCAGGGCTCGCCGCAGTTCAGTGCTCATGAATGCTAAGCCTCTATCGGTATGAATGTAATTGGGAAAACTAAAAATGCTGAAAATTCTGTCAAGTGACTTAATGACAGATGCTGATGAGACGTCAGGGCAGGGTATCGCAAAGGGAAACCTGGAATATTCGTCAATGACAGTAAGGAAATAAATATTTTTGTTGTTGGAAGGTAACGGCCCTTTAAAATCTAAGCTAATCCTCTCAAAAGGTCGGGTTGCCTTGATGAGAGTGGCCTCTGGAGCTTTGAAGTATTGCGGTTTGCATTCTGTGCAAACAGGACAGCTTTTAGTCAGTTTCCTGATTTCTTCCAGAGACTAAGTAAGGTTGTTAGCCCTTGTATAGTGGAAGAATCTTGTGACTCCTGCGTGGCACAGTCTGCTATGGATCTCTTTTAGCCCCTCCAGCTGAGCACCAGCAGCAGACTGTAACAAATGCATCAATGGGATCATTTAACCTGCACGGTCTGTACGGATAATTATAAGTTGAGAGTTCTATTCGCCAACGAGCCATCTTATCATTCTTGATTTTACTTTTGTGTTTAGTACTGAACATGTTGGCTACAGATTTCTGATCAGTGACAAGCGTAAATTTTCTGCCAGCTAGAAAGTTGCTCCAGTAATGAACAGCTTCAATAATAGACTGGGCCTCTTTTTCAATGGCAGGATGTTTAAGTTCAGGTCTGCATAACGTGTGGGAGAAGAATGCCACAGGTCTACCCTTTTGATTAAGGGTTCCTGCCAAGGCACAATCTGAGGCATCAGTTTCCACTTGGAATGGGACATCCTTGTCAATGGACGAGAGTGCAGCTTTGGCAATATCAGCTTTAATTCTCTCGAAAGCCTTCAAGGCCATTGGAGAGAGAGGAAAAGATTTAGTGTCAGAGGGCGTCCCTTCGTGGCGTAGTCCCGAACTCATTTGCAGTAGTAGGAAAAGAATCCCATACACCTTTTAAGGGATTTTGCTGATTTTAGGGGTGGTAACTTCTTAAAGGGGGGGGGGGCATTCTTTCCGGGTCGGGGCGGATTTTGCCCTTGCGGACAAAGTAGCCCAGAATGGGCAGCTCTGTCGCGTTGAACACACATTTGCCCTCGTTAAACGTAAGGTTGAGTTCTTTAGCTGTTGCTAAAAATTTCTTTAAGTTGTTGTCGTGCTCATTCTGTGTTTTCCCACAGATAATGACATTATCCAGATAGGGAAACGTACCCTGTAACTCATACATCCTAATAATCTTATCCATTTCCCTCTGAAACACTGACACACCATTAGTGACTCCAAAAGGTACCCTTTTAAACTGGTATAACCCCCCATCAGCCTCAAAGGCTGTATAGGGTTGTTCCTTTTTTTAATGGGGATTTGGTGGTTAGCGGCTTTGAGGTCGATAGTGGAGTACACTTCGTATTGCGTTATCTGATTAATCATTTCATTGATGCGTGGCAGGGGTTAGGCATCCAGCTTAGTGAAATGGTTGATTGTCTGGCTGTAGTCAATAGTCAGTCATTTCTTAGTGTGATTTTTTTTTTTCCCCCACTACTATCACCTGGGCTCGCCACGGACCCTTACTGGGTTCAATTACTCCCTCTTTAAGCAATCTCTGGGTCTCAGCTTTGATAAACTCATGATCTTCTTTGCTGTAAGAACGGCTCTTAGTTGCAATCGGCTGACACTCAGGGGATAAATCACTGAAAAGGGAGGGTGGTTTGATCTTTAATGTGGACAAACTGCAGTAACTAGCGGAGGGGATGCTAAATGTGGGTAGTGGCCCACTGAAATTTAACACTACTCTGTTCATCTGAGATTGAATATCTAACCCCAGTACCACAGGGGTGCAGAGCTCTGGCATAATAAAGAGCAACACATCAGCCAGGCAATGTCCCTGCAAATTTAAAGTAACTTTACACTTGTCCCGTACAATTTTTGTAAGTTCACTACAAGCCATCGATATATTTCGGTTCGCTGGATATCTCCGCAAATTTAAGGCTCTGACAACTCTCTCATGGATGTTGCTACCAGCACTCCCTGAGTCTATTAGACAATCAAGAGTCTCACCATTCACCACCCCTTTCGTAGTCTGTAACATCCCCCAAGCTTTGGAGTCATTTGAGCTATCACAGGAGATTTCACCTCGCCGTCACTTGAAGTCGATTCAGCCTGGTCAACTGAAGATTTCCCCTTTTCACAGTTGTCTTCCATTCCTGCAGCTCCAGGATGCATTTTCTTGGTGTTTCTTATCAGTGGGAGTACTTTATGCCTTGGACACTTTAGCAAAGTGGCAGTGTTTCCCACAATAGCTGCAGGTAGCAAATCGAGCCAAGCACTTCTGTCTTGGGTGCCAGCTCTTATCACAGAAGTAGCATTTTTCAGGAGTTTGCCTTTTTCTTTCCTTAGGGGTTCCAGCACTCCTGGATGTTTCCTTTTCCGTTTCTAGCATTTCACTGGACTGCATGGCACTTCTCAGTGTTTTGGCTAGAGTGACTGCTTGGTCATAGGTTGAGGACTCCATCTCCAGCAGCCTCTGTCGGATGTAACTGGAGTCAACCCCATTGACTAAAGCATCCAGCTTCAAGGCATTGAGGTGTTGTTGCACATTGACTGCCCTGACATCACATTCATTTGCCAGTGAGTTGAGAGCCAGTGCATAGGCAGCATCACTTTCCCCACGTTTCTGACATCTAGTCAGCAACTGGTGTCGAGCAAGTACCACATTCCGTGGCCCTGCATAGTAAGCAGTCAGACGTTTCCGGGCTATAGCCAGAGTGGTGGCTCCTTGCGTTACGGCGAAAGGGACCTCACCCAGCAGAGAGTTCAGGTGACCCCACTGTATCGCCTCATCGACCATGTTGTTTCAAGCCATGTAGTAATCGAAACAAGCAATCCAGTGGTTGAAAATTTCTCTGGCCCTCGGGGCAGACTGGGCGATTATCAGCCGCTCTGCCCTGAGGGCTGCATCCATTTCTGCTCATAAAATTGAAGTACCAGTTGATGAAGTAGACAAAGACGATGTGGTCAAACAATAATCATGGCTTTTATTAGCAGAAACTCATCGTACAATAATGAAAGACAATAGGTGTATATACAGTTATACCCAAGCGGAGTGTCCTTAACAGTAGAGATAATGCACAGCCAATGTTAGTACAACAAGGCTCACCAGAGGGGAGACAGGCAGCTTGGCAGACATTCACCACAGGCCCCATAACAGGCTGTGATGCAGGCATTTAGCACACTTTCCCCTTCATGTCTGTCAGTTCTTCAATGTTTTCGATATTGTAAGCAAATCTCTGCAAACTCATGATGACATTCATGTGCTGGGTCCTGGAAATGTCCTTTGAAATAGTGACTCCAAGGAATTTAAATTTGCTCATCCTCTTCAGGTTTTTCCACTCACAACACCTCCCCCCCCTCCCCCCACCCCCCTCCAGTGATCACTGGGTCGTACATCTCTGGTTTTCCCTTCCTAAAATACAAAATCAGCTCCTTGCTTTTAGAGACATTGAATGTGAGATTGTTGTTAGTACAGCACTAAGCCAAGTTTTCAGTCTCCCTCCTGTATGCTGTCTCATCACTGCTTTATATACAATCTACCACTGTGGCATTGTTAACAAAGACTGCCTCAGTGTCTCTCAAAGGCCTGGGTGTCGACATCAATACGTGCGAGACCCTTGCCCTTGACCGTCCTGCCTGGTGCAATAAGATCACTACAAGAGCCTGTGCAGCTGAAGTCAGGTGCATCACCGAGGTGCAACGAGGACGTGCTGTGTGCAAGGCCAAAGCAGCATCCAAGCCACAACAGCACCCACCCACTTGTGTCCCTCATGTGGGCGAGTCTTCAGGGCCTGGATTGGCCTCACCAGTCAGCTCCAGACCCACAGCCACCAACCTCCAATTTGACTTTAAAGCCATGGCCATATTCAACTATGAAGGATGAACAACAGAGTAGAGCTCGTCGAAAGAACCAAAGACTTGTTGATCCAAACCAAGGCTTTTATTAGCAAAAGACAGGAGCTCATCACAGGTGGCCGACCAGTCCGGAATGATCCGACCTGGCTAGGGACACAACCCTTTAAGGCCCAGACAGTAGGCGTGGCTAAGTTCTCAGCCAATCGCTGTAAGCACAGTCTAGATACTGTAACTATATACATTATATACATTGGTGATAGGCCTGTTCTATCACACACAGCAACAGCAAATTTATAGATGATGCTATTGTCTTACAGTCATAAGTGTAAAGCAAGGAGAGCAGGCAACCTGTGAAGCTCGGGTGCTGATGGAGATTGTGGAAATGTTCTTGCAATTCCTCCCTTATTGTGGTCCAGAGATGAGGAAATCCATGATCCAATTACACAGTGGGATATTGAGGCCCTGGTCTTGGAGTTTGCTTATCAGTTTTGAGGGGATGATGATGTTGAATATATGTAGAGCCAGTGAGATGGCATCTGCTGTAGGTCTGTTGCTGCAGTAGGCAAATTGGAATGGATCTTTGTTGCCACTCAGGCTTATCTACCAGCCTCTCAAAACACTTTAACAAGGTGGATGTGAGTGCCACTGATCTAAATCTGATTTCAGTAGGAATAAAGCTGATCCAACAATGATCAGGTCAATAGTAATCTGCATTGGAACAGAGGATGGTAAATGGGTAGAGAATAAACTAATATTGCAAAGAATGATGGAGCAAATGGTGAAATAGTGCAGATAACAATGGACCTGAATAATAAACTACAATGAAATGAAAAGCAGATTTTGAATCCATCTTGGACTACAGCAGAGTGGGGAATGTGTACCATACGGTATAGTTAGGCAGGTAGATTTTTAGCTTTAACAGAACAGAGGGTGGTACTGCTCTGTTCTCGCTGCTATCTTCAGAGGTATAGGTGGTACAAGACTCGCACCACCAGGTTCAGGAACAGAGGCTCAGACTCCTCAATACAGACTCAAACAGGTCCTCATTTAAGGACTCTTGTGCACTATATTGATTTTATTTTCTCTGTATTGCAGTTTATTTACATTTCTTTGTTTACATGTGTACACTGTATACAGTTTTTCTTTGCTTTACAAATAAGAGGTAATTTTGCCTTCCTTGCAGGAAAAAGAATCTTAGGGTTGTACTTGATGCCATGTAGGCACTCTGACAATAAACCTGAGATATGAAATCTACCTGGGTAGTGAGTCAGCTTCTGTACCTGGGTAGTGAGTCAGCTTCTGTACCTGGGTAGTGAGTCAGCTTCTGTACCTGGGTAGTGAGTCAGCTTCTCTGTGGTGGTAGATGGTGAGAAAATTTATCATGGAATGGAAAGTGAAGGGGGGGGTGTTCTCTTTTTTTTTTCTTTTTTCTTTTTTTTCTTAAGGGGGGGTTTCTTTTTTTCTTTCTTTCTTTATATATATATATATATAAAATATATCGTTCATGTTTAGTTTATTGTTATATATATTACTTATTATCTGTATTTTGAACGAATAAATAAAGTTTTTTTAAAAATGGAATGGAAAGTGGATATATCACTGGGGGCTGACCAATTGTATTTTCAGTCATTGTGGGAAGCAAGAGAAGAAATTGCAGGGGATGAGCGGAGATGTTTGTATCTTCATCAGATCAAGGATGAGTTATTGGAAGTGCTTAATTTTGCAGATTCTTTTGTAAATTTGTGTTGTGCTGTGAGGATTTGTGCTGGTTCTATTATTTGTTATCTATGTTCATGATTTGCAATGAGAATGTCGGTGGCAAGATCAGCAAGTTTGCAAATGATATCAACATTGATTGTGTGCTGGACAGTTTGGAGTGTTTTCCAAGGCTACGACAGGATCTGTAATCAACTTGGAAAGAGGGCCAAGGAATGGAAATGCAAAGTGATGCATTTTGGGAAGTTGAACTCTGGCAGGCCATACAATAAATGATGGGGCCCTGGGATGTGCAGAAAAACAAACCTTGAGGTATAAGTAAACAAATTTGTGAAGGCTTATGACATACTTGCTGCTATAGCTTGGGGCATCGAATGCAACAGTCAGAATGTTATTCTTGGGCAAACAAGATACTGTATTTGTGAAACTGTAGCTGGGGTGTTTTGTGCAGCTCTGGTACCTTAGTCTCAGAAGAATGCGATTAGGCTGGAGCTGGTGCAGAAACAATTCACAAGAACGTTTCTGGGACTGGACAGCATGATCTATAATTAGATTAGGCTGCCACCGTTTTTCCTGGAGTGAAGGAAGGATTAATTTGGAGACAAAAATCACGAGAGGCAAAATAAAATGGATTTTCATGCTTTTTCCAGGGTAGTGGTGTTTAAAATTAGAGGGCATAGGTTTAAGGTGAAACAGACAGATTTAAAAGTGATCTGAGGGTCAACACTTTCACACAGTAACATGGGTTCTTGAAATGCGTGGCCTGAGGAAGTGATAGAGTAGGTAAAATTAGTGTTTAAATCACATTTTGCAGGTACATGGACTAGTTATGTTTAGAGGGATATGGGCTACAGGTAGGCATCAAGAACTAGCTCCAGAAGCTACTTTGATTGGAATGGACAGAGGAACTGTTTGTGTTTTATAATTTAATGACTGTGGTGGTGAGATGTTGGTGGGTGGGGAGATGGTAATCTATTGTGGAGTAAGGATATATCTGTAGGTGATGTATGGAACAATGGACCAAGTTGGCTTGGTGGAGGAGGAGTCGCTATAATCAGAAGTCAGGACCTAAATAATGATTAAGATATAGCAGGAGAAAACAGGGTGCACAAGGTTTTGTAAGCAATTTGTGGTGAGCAAAGGCTTACATGGAATTTTAAATGAAGAATTTAAATTCAAATCTTTGGGTCATATTTCCAAGAATGCTTGGTGAAAGGGTTTGGTGAAGTGAGGCTTTTAAAGTGCAAATGATTCTACTATTGTTAATGGAAATTAATGGCAATTTAACAACATTTATGGACATGCATGCACTGAATATCAACAGCGTCTTTTAAGCTGCAGCACCTGGATAATCCTCTTGGGACCCAGGAGTGATTACTGGGCCAAAGGTACTGGAAGCACATTTAAATTGTAGGGGGATCTACCCATTGAATCGCCAACCTGGCAATTTAAGGGCGAAGTACTGATGGATGTTTGGATGCTGGCTGCTAGGTGATGCACGCACACAAGCGCTGATGCCACTGGAATAAGCGCGTCAATCATTTTTTTGAAAACTTTATTTAAATTTTTTAACAAAATCATAAAAACAATATAAACGAAAACTACCCCCTAATATCTCCCCCCCCCCCCACAAATCTCCCACCATTGGAGCTTTATATAAAAAAAATTGCAATAAAATTAATTTATATAGGGTGTTGTGTGGTGTGCCATCTTTTTACATCTTTCATCACATATAAAGCCATCATTTAACCCCTAAACCCATAAATTTCAAATATAAACTCCACATTTCAACAAAGAAAGAATAATTATTTCACAAACTATAAGTTAGCTTCTCCAAATAAATACATAATTGAATTTCATTGTGCCATTTTTGTATACTCAATTGAACATCATTTTTCCAAGTTACAGCTACACATTTTCTAGCAACCACCAATCCTAAACATATAAATGCAATGAGGTTTCTCCAAATGTAAATTTGCTGCAATTGTATTCATATATCCCAATAAACATACCCAAGGGCCAATGTATAGATCTATTTTAAATAAATCTTGCAAAAATTTAATAACTTTTTCCCAAAAAGGCTTAATCTTTATACAATCCCACACCGAATTTAAAAAAAATATATAAATTCCTGGTATAGCACTCGGAATAGACTGAAACTAATATTGAATACGAGGATATATATTCATTTTAATAGTTTACATGTCCAATCAATGTTAACGGTAACTCAATCCATCTATTTAAATCAGATTTAATCTTAATTGATAAAGGCACATAATTTAAACTATACAAATTTTGATATTCTTTATCCACTATTATGCCTAAATATTTCATTTTATTCAACCATTTAAACTTCATAAGTTGTTTACAATCTGAATAATCTCCATCCGATATTGGTAATATTTCACTTTTATCCCAATTTACTTTATAACCCAAAATTACCTCCTATCGTTTCAACAAATTTTGTAATGGTTCTAAAGAATTCTTGGGTTGAGACAAATATATCAAAACATCATCTGCAAACTGATTGATTTTATATTCAAATCCACCAATTGTAATTCCTTTAATATTCACTTCTTGCCTAATTGCTATAACTAATGCAAATAAGGCTGGTGACAATGGACAGCCCTGTCTCGTTGATCTGAACAAATTAAATACCGGTGAAATCTGCCTACTCATCACCACCCAAGAGGAAGGATTAATATATAATGCCTTAACCCAAACTGTAAAGAGTGGTCCAAATTTAAATTCTTCCAACACCTTAAATAAAAAAATCCCACTCCACATGGTTAAAAGCCTTTTCCGCATCTAGTGCTAGTATCATTGGCTGGTTGAGTTGCTTTTTGTTTAATTATTAATTATTGTAATTTATTTAGTAATGTTATCAGCTGAATACCTATCTTGATAAATTCTGCTTGATCCACATGTACTAATTTCGGTAAGAAATTAGCCAATCTATTTGCTAAAACCTTTGCTACAATTTTATAATCAATATTCAATAAAGATATTGGTCCGTATGAAGCTACTTTTAATGGATCTCTATGCTTCTTTGATATAACTGTTATTAATGTCCTTGAAAATGATTCTGGGAATAATCTGGTGTTTGTGGCTTGTTTAAGTACATCAGTTTCTACAGGAAATAACAAATCATAGAATTTTTAATAAAATTCCATTGTAAACCCATCTTCTCCAGGCAATTTCCCACTTGACATAGATTGTAATGCCTCCTTAAGTTCCAAATCTGTAAATGGACCAACCAACACTTTAATATCCTCTTCCTCTAACAAAGACAAATTCAAATTGTCCAAAAAATATCATCGTCACTTCAGATGTATATAAATCCTGTTTAAAATGTATGAAATTCATCATTAATATCCTGTGGTTTATGTTATCCCTAAACTTCTAATTGCATTAATAGTTCTAGAAACTTGTTCAGTTTTCAATTGCCAAGCAATAACTTTGTGTGCTCTTTTACCCAGCTCATAATATTGCTGTTTCAATTGCTGAATCATTTTTTTTCATAATTATAAGTTTGCAATGTGTTTTAATGAAGTTTCAAGTTAGACAACTGTATTTTATTGTCCTCAGTTGCATTTTTCTGTATTGTCTTTTCAAAAGCTACAATTTATTTTTCCAAATCCTGGATCTCTACCATATATTGTTTCTTCACTCTTGGAGTATAACTAATAATTTGGCCTCGTAAATATGCTTCTAAAGTATCCCATAACCTAAACTTACTTTGAACTGGCCCTTCATTCTTTTCTTAAAAAAACCTAATCTGATCTCTTACAAGTGTAACAAATTCAGTTTTTTAAACAATATTTCATTAAATCTCCAACGATAGCTAACTTCTGCCATCTCCGCAACACTACATGATATTAACTATAATGAATGATCTGACAAAATCCTACTGTTATACACAGCTTGTCCAATTCAACCCTGCAAATGTGATGATACCAGAAAAAAAATCTATTCTTGAAAATGACATGCAGAATAAAACAAAAAAAATCTCTTTTGGTCAGATTCATCAGTCTCGATATTTCCATTAAATTTAAATCTCCCATCAACTCAATTATCCTTTTTGCCATTTTTGGTTTTCTTCACAATTTTTGGAGATTTATCCAACAATGGATCCAAACCACAATTAAAATCCCCTCCCACCATAATTTTATCATTTGATTGATTCAAACACAAAAACGCTTCAGTAACAAATTGTACATCATCTTCATTTGATGCATACAAATTCACCAAAGTCCACGCTTCTGAAAATAATTTACAATTAACCTTCACAATCCTACTTGCATTTGTCCACCTTCATCTTTTTGATATAGTCCAACACATGTTTCCTTTTTATCGGACGATTAATCTCTTAAACATTAAATGTCGCAAAGTTCAATTTACTCATTATCCCCTTCTAAGTGGCACCCAACACAACAAACCCTTACACAAAATTAAGCTCCTTAAAAAAACCTCTTAAACTACCAATATAGAACTAAAATTTAAAATAAAACACGGGAGATGGAGATACTATATGGAGGGTATAATATGTTCCACATAATCCATCCTCTCTGTGTATCTTTCCACTTTATCATTACAGTCACGGAACACCCACTTAATTTCTTTAAATGAATCCTGGACCACATCCACTGCTCGCAAACATTTTAATTGCAGACTCTTGTTCTCTCAATTCAGTTAGTTGAATCTTGTCCTTAAATCCCTGCATAACCTGTATCGCCATATTATCCATCAAATGCATAAAATCTTCAGACACAGATTGTGTAGTATCCCCTTCTACAGTTACAGTTTTAAATGTCTGCAAAGGAGGAGATTTAAATCTGATGCCTACCTTCTATAATTCTTTCAGCCTGTAATATTGCTGCTGCTTCTTCTTCAGGAGTTATTTGCAGCTCTTCTTCCTCTTCTGTATCCAGGGCCTTTATCTCTGCCTGTACCAGCTGACTGTGGGTCTGAACTCCCTCCCAACCAGGCCAACATTGTCCCTGTGCATGCCCAGTCCAGCTAAGACCCAGAGGCGCAGATCTTCCGACTCTGCACCTGAGGTCACCATGCTGCCGGCTGCACACCATTGTAGTGAGAACAAGGACCCTCATGTTCTCGGGTGGGCGACCTGAGACACGCTCGTGCCCCTCTTTCCCAAGATATGGCTCACCATACCAGCGCCATCTTGCATTGTTAAACATGAGGAGGGTGCCATGGTAACAGAATTCCTGGCCTGAATGGTCATCTATGTCTTCAGAGCTTCTGAAATTGACACCCGTGGATCCTTCTGGAAGGTAGGCCTCAACTCCTCCGCACTTTCAGTTCTTTTAAATTTTTTCCCAGGCTGAGGCTTCGATCCCTTCATTATTGTTACAGTTAACTCTCAAAGTTGTTCAGAAAAAAAGTTTTAAACATTTTTAACTGTCTTTAATTTTTGGGCATTAATTATTCAGCTGGGGAAAGGTGGTTTTACACGTTCTCTTCCTACGCCATCTTGCCACACTCCTGGGATCAGTCATTTTGGTTTTCAAGTCACGTGTAGATGTGACCTAGGTAAGTTTAACTGGGTTCCCTGTCTACTTCTGAGGTAGGTCAGGGACCCGATTGGATTTCGACAGGTTTGACAGGGTCAGACCCTTTCTAATTGCTGTGTAACTGAGGCACTAACTAGGCAATTTGCCCGGTTAATGCCATGATATGGACTATCATCACATTCACCCCCTCTTTAAAAAATACAAGACCCAGTCCTAGAGATTCAGCCAATCAGGTAGCTTCCTCTGCCTCTGTGACCTGTGCAACTCCGCCGGGGGTGTACTGGTTGGCTCCATTGTAGGTCAGCTATCTTGAGGTGGGGGAGGGGCAAGGCTGTCTCCGTAGGGTGTGGGGACTGTTTGTCTGTGGTGTTGGCAGTGTCGGTTGGCTTGGCAGGGCGAGGGTTCTGGGCATGTGGTGTGGGTGCCTGGGGAGCATTGATAGCCTGAGCCAAGTCTCTGTTGGGGTGGGTGGGTGTTTGTAGTGGTGGTCGGGGTTGAGGATAGGTGGGTGTCTCTGGCACATGCCTGGTCCTGGACAGAAAGTGTCCTCATGGCTGTCAGGGTACTAGATGTACGAGTATTGTGGATTTGCATGCAGGAGCTGCACCTCTTCCACCAATGGGTCGTCTTATGGCCCCTCACATGCTTCCCCATGAGAGCCAGGGTGGCAGTGGTTCCGGTCGCCAACCTCATGGGGAAAGAAAACATGTATTCATGTGGGGTCATATTTGTAGCAGTGGATCGGATGGCATGGAAGTGAGACACTGTCAGACCTTTTGACTTGAGGGGCAGGAGGATCGCCTTCCAAATGGTGATGTTTTCTCGGTCTACCTGGCCATTTTCCCTGCGGTTATAGCTCATAGTCCTACTACTGCCTATGCCTCTGGCCAACAGGTACTGTCGCAGCTCGTTGCTCATGATCGAGGACCCCTGATCACTATGAATATAGTAAGGATATCCGAAGAGGGTGAATATGTTGTGGAGTGCCCTGATAACTGTGGCAAAGGTCCTGTTGGGACAGAGGATGGCAAACAGGAATCTGGAGAACACGTGTATGTTGTCATGGGCAGGGGTCCCTTGAAATCAACACTCAACCATTCGAAAGGTCATGTGGCCTTGTGGGGACTGAAAAGCTGCAGTTTACATTCCGAGCAGACCTGACAGTGTCTGGTCAGGGTCCTTGAGTCCTTAATGGAGTATGGGAAATTCTGGGCCTTTATGAAGTGGAATAACCTCGGGCCCTTATGAAGTGGAATAACCTCATGATTCCATGGTGACACAGGTTATCACGGGGGGACTGGAGGTGGTTGAGATGTGCGTTGGCACATGTTCCCTGGGATAGAGCATCTGGAAGATCACTGAGTTTGCCTGGCCAGAATAGGAATTCATAGTCTTTGGTGGAGAGTTCGATTTTCCAGCTCAGGATTTTATCATTTTTTGATTTTACCCCACAGTTCAGTGATGAACATGAAGGTGAAAGCCCATTGGTCCATTAGCAGGGTAAATCTTTTCCCGGCCAGGTAGACACACCGGTGGTGCACGGCCTCAACGATCATCTGTGCCTCCTTCTCGACTGAGGAATGGCGTGTTTCAGGGCCGTGGAGGGTGCGGGAATATGCTACTTGCCTGCCTGGTTGAGAGTGGCAGCTAGTGTGAAGTTGGAGGCATTGGTCTCCACCTGGAATGGGATGGATTTGTCCATGGCATACATCGTGGCTTTTGCGTTGTCTTCATTGATTTGGTTGAATGCCACCTGTGCTTTTTCCATTAAGATGAAGCTTGTGGACCTTACTTAGGGGTAGGCTTTATCAGCAGATTTAGGCACCCATTGGGCATAGTAAGAAAAGAACCCCAGGCACTGTTTCATTTCTTTGAGGTTGTGTGGTATTGGGAGCTCCATAAGGGGAATCATGCAGTTGGGGTCAGGGGCAATGACACCATGCATCCAAGGAGGACCAGGTGAGTGATACTAAACACACATTTCTTAGAAGTCAGATTCAAGAACTTAGCTCTATGGAGAAATTTCACCAGGCTTGCATTGTGGTCTTGCTGGTCATGTCCACAGATGGTTACATTGACAAGGTAGGGGAACGTCGCTATCAGTTTATGCCAGTCTACCATCCAATCTGTCTCCCTTTGGAACACTGAGACTCCATTGGTGACTCCAAAAGGGACCCAGAGGAAGTGATAAAACTTGTCATGCGCCTTGAAGGCAATGTATTTGATGTCCTCCGGATGAAGTGGGAGTTGGTGATATGCTGATTTTAGGTCAGTCGTGGAGTACACTTTGTACTGGGCTATTTTATTGACCACATTTGCTTTCTGGGGTAGGGGTAAACATCTAGCTGGGGGTGAAGTGGTTGACCATCTGGCTGTAATCCATCACCATGCAGGGTTTGCTTCTGCCCCGACCATCACGACTTGGGCTCTTCACGATTCTCAAACTGGAATCTGTGAACCCCTCTGCCAGGAGTAGTGCACTTCGAACTTTATGTGGTGTTATAGTGCTGCTTTTTGTCACATTGGGCTGGCAGTCCGGGGTGAGATTCTCCAATAGTGACAGAGGGGATATGAGGAGGATGGGGAGGCCGCATGATGGGGGGGGAGGGGTGGCTGCCAGGGGGAGGGGGTTCCGAGTTGGGAGTTGTGTACAATTGTGGGTTTTGTGGTCCTCTGAACGCATCATCACACTCCTAAATTGGCTCTGGAAGTCGAGGCCCAGGGTTATTGGTGCACAGAGCTGTGGCATCATAAATAAATGAAAGTTATCATAACATTCACCCCCCTCCCCATCATTAACAATGCTACACGGTACCCTCTGATCTCAGCGGATTGGTCCTTTGCAGCCATAGAGATGGTGCTGCTTGTGGGTCTGACGGAGAGAGGGAGTTTCTGGGTAGTGTCCGGATGGATAAAGCTCTCTGTGCTCCCACTGTCGAACAGGGACCTTGTCCATTTTCATTTTACCTTGATCTCCAACATCGAGTGGGCGATCGGATGAGGGCTGTCCTGGTTCAGGGTCACAGAAGTCAGGATCAGGTCATTGTCTTCGCTGTCGGAGGGGAGGCCCAACTGGAAAGATGGAGGCCTCCATATTGACCACGTTGTCGCATCGGATGAAGTGACGCTGACCAGGTGGCGGAATGTGGAGATGATGTTACCCAGGAAGGGAGAGGAGACGTTGGATAAGATGGCAGCTCCAGGGTCGCCCATGTGGTTGAGCCAGATGTGATGTCAGCAATGCACTGCTCACTCGGGAGGGTTTTGATGACCTACAGACACGTTGGTAATCCCCTTTCTTTCCGCACCCCGAGCAGGTCGTCTCCTGAGCTGGATAGTCATCTGGGGTGCTTCAGTAAGTGTCCAATCGCAGTGGGGTCATGGCTTGCTATCATGGAGGCCGTCTGTGATGCTGGGTCCCAACAGGGCGGCACCCGCGGTCCGCACGTGGAGACCCCATTCGCATCAGCGATCTCGTCAGCACTGTGCTGGGCCGAGTCAAGGGTTTTTGCAAGCTGGAAAGCTCTCTTCAGGGGCAGCTTGTCCTCCTCAAGCGGTCGCTGACTAATGTAATCAGACCTCACTCCAGCCACACAGGCATCTCAGACCAGCTCCTCCACACATTGAACTATGGGCACATGAGCTGTAGCAGTGCCCCAGTAGTCTCTCCCCAGGTTCTACAGTGCTTGGAGGAACTCGTCCATGGTTGCTGTCTCCTTGAGGCCAGTTGGTACTGTGAATACACTTCGTTCACCCAGGGTCGGTAGAGGTTGTGGTGCTCAGCCATGGCCTCCGGGTAGGTCATGCAGCTATGGATTGCCAGGTATGCTCGGTGGCCAACTCTAGCTTGCAGGACCTTGAGTTTCTCTTCAGAGTCCGCCAGGTCCACTGCAACTTTGAGGAAGTTTATGAAGCAACGATCCATTGTTCATACTGTTCGGCAGCTCCAGGCGTCCATGGATTGATTTTGAGTCTGTTGGATCTCAGCAGCTTTTCCATCCCATGTGGAAAATTAATGTGTATTAAATTAATTTGCTCTATCAATGACTCTAAAGACTGAAGAACGATAGGCTTTAATACATTAGATTTTGGCTGCCCTACACCATGTGCTCGAATGAATGGAAGGGGGCAGGGAGGTTGACCTTTATGGCCAGGTTATAGGCAGAGTGGTTACATGGGGTCAAGTCTTTAGTGGGCGGGCCAGCTAATTGTACACCGAGCAGCAGCAGTTTGTAAATATATACATATCACTACACCCCATTTAATACGGCAATTTGAAAGAGCCTATTGTGGCAAATAATTAACTTAAGGAGGCTTAGAACAGTAAAGGACAAAAACAGGTCCTGAATTCAGAATGTCTCTGCCAAACACAATGCCAAATTAAATTAAATCTCTTCTGCCTGCACATGGTGGTATGCTTAGGTATATCCAAGTCTGATTGTGAACAGGTTATTTTATGGCTGCTAATATAGCCCACCTCACTGACAAAAGACAAAGGAGGAAAAACCCAACACCCAATCCCAACCAACCAATTTTCCCTTGCAACTGCTGCAACCGTGCCTGCCTGACCCGCATCGGACTTGTCAGTCACCAACGAGCCTGCAGCAGACGTGGACATTACCCCTCCATAAATCTTCGTCCGCGAAGTCAAGCCAAAGAAAAATGTAGCAGTGAACAAATCATTCTTTCATTCTGACTTTTATCATCAGCGCAAAACAAAAACATTAACATGTTCCAAATTTTTAGTGTAATTTTCAGTTATTTGATACATTGTTTTGTAGGTCTACCAATTTAACTAAGGTTATTTATTTTGATTGTTCTTCAACAGTTATCGCATTTTGACTTTCCAGCAATAAAATTTTAAAAAATTATGAAATTTGCATGTAATATAAACCCACGCTATGACTCAATTAACTATGATTAGATATAGGATACATGAACATGAGTAAAGAGTAGGCGTGTAACATGGATCCATGCTCAATTATAGCTGTTTAAATGAAAAGTCGGCTTAGTGGTGAAGCTAAACTCCACATTGTTCATTAAGTCAGATGAGCAATTCATCTGCATGGCCTAAATTTTGTCCTTGAATTTTTTTTTTGTATATGCAACCATCTTAACGGCATTCAATATTTGCTGTTTTGCTTGGGATAATGAATAATTGAAGCATGAAAAATCCTATTGTTGACTACATTGATTTCTATGGTAGTTGATTGACAGAACAATTTAAATTGTGAGGGGAGAAAGTTTAAAGGAGATGCGTGGGGCAACTTTTAAAAAAATACACTGGTAGATGCTTGGAATAGGCTTCTGGAGGCAGTGGTGGAAGTGGGTATGATAATGCCATGTAAGATGGTTTCAGAGAGACATTATGCAGGGATTGGAGGGACAAGGATTATGTGCAGGCAGAAGAGATTTGGTTTAATTTGGCATCGTGATCAGCAAAGATGTCATGGCCAAAGGGCCTTTTCCTGTGCTGGGCTTATGTTCTCACTTTTAACTGGGGAACCAGCTCTCAGTAAAGGAGATTTTTTTCTTTCTTTGGCTTGGCTTCGCGGACGAAGATTTATGGAGGGGGTAAAAAGTCCACGTCAGCTGCAGGCTCGTTTGTGGCTGACCAGTCCGATGCGGGACAGGCAGACACGATTGCAGCGGTTGCAAGGGAAAATTGGTTGGTTGGGGTTGGGTGTTGGGTTTTTCCTCCTTTGCCTTTTGTCAGTGAGGTGGGCTCTGCGGTCTTCTTCAAAGGAGGCTGCTGCCCGCCAAACTGTGAGGCGCCAAGATGCACGGTTTGAGGCGTTATCAGCCCACTGGCGGTGGTCAATGTGGCAGGCACCAAGAGATTTCTTTAGGCAGTCCTTGTACCTTTTCTTTGGTGCACCTCTGTCACGGTGGCCAGTGGAGAGCTCGCCATATAATACGATCTTGGGAAGGCGATGGTCCTCCATTCTGGAGAACACTGCTGATAAATTAATTGCTTCCAGTGCATTAGTACAGCCTTTGGCTGTCTTAAGAAAGTTCATTTGGGGAAAAAAAAGTTCTTAACCCCACTCCCCCACAGTGTCTAACTCAGGCATCGGGGATACATTTTCTTCTACAAGTTTGAGTTATAGATTACCCCCAGCATGTATTTTAAATACTATGAAGGTATAATCACAAAATTACCTAGAACCTTGGCTGGAGAACTGAATAATCATCTTCTGGGTCAACGACTGAATGGATTTGGGGCTGCTCTTCTTACAGAAGGAAAGGGGTAGAACAGATACTCCCCTACTTGCAACCTAAGCAACTTGTATCCATCCGCACATATGACTAATTTTTTTTTAATTCCGACTTTAGTCCATCTCGAGATATGGCTGATCCTTCTGACCCAATTATGGTCAGAAGTCTAGGAGTACCTAAAGTAGATAAAGGTTATTCTGCCTGGAGTTTGGTTACCACTGGTGTTTTGCAGGAATTTGTTATGGGATCCCTGCTCTTCATAATATTTATGAATGACTTAGATGAAGAAGTGGAGGGGTGCATCAATGAGTTTTCAGATGACACAAAGGTTGGAGATGCTCATGATGTAGAAGGTTGTCATAGGTCACAACGGGATATAGACAGGAGGCCGATTTGGGTTAAGAAGGGCAGATGGAGTTCAATTCAGAAGTGTAATGATGCATTTTGGTAGATTGTACATAGTTAATGACAGGATTGTTAGCAATATTGAGGAAGAGGGTGATCTCGGGGTCCAAGTCAACAGATTCCTTAAGGAATCTCGAATGGGTGATTTTAAAGGTGTATGGTGTGCTGATCTTTATTATTCAGGGGCGTTCAAAAGCCATGAGGTAATGTTGCGGCTCTATAAAACTGTAGTTCAACCATACTTGAGAGTTTAAGTGTTCATTTCAGGTCGCGTCACTATTGGAAGGATGTAGAGATTTTAGATAAAGTGCTGTAACATGAAAGAAGGTTGAGCGAACTTGGACTTTTTGAAGTGACGAGGATGAGAATCTACTTATTCGAGATTTTTAACAGGCCAATTCAGCCTTAAGAGTCCATGCTGCCCAATTTACACACCATTAACCTATACCCCCTGTACATTTTGAAGGGTGGGAGGAAACCAGAGCCCCTCAGAGAAAACCCACACAGACACGAGGGGAATATGCAAACTCCTAACAGCGTGGGATTCAAACCCATGTCCTGTTCTGATTGCTGGTGCTGTATCGCCAACCATGCAAGATAATAAGAGCCACATGGTGGACAGCCAACACTATTTTCCCCATGGTCACAATGGCCATTACCAGAGGGGATCGGTTTAGCGAGATGTTGGAAGTAATTTTTTTTTTAAAGTGAAGCACCATCAATGATCACTAAAGAGTTGTGAAACTATCAGATTTTTATTAAATACAGACTGGAACAGCCATGAACCTCATTGACTGATCAAGGCAGAGTGAAATGGGGAGCATGCAAAGGGCTATGGGTAGATTGGTCTCAAGAGGCATGTCCAGCTGGCAGCAGCCAATCATCCATAACAGTGGTTTACCACATTTACCCTCTTTTTTAAGAAGAGTCCTGCAGGTGAGAAGAAAATGAAACAAATATACATATATACATTTTACAGATTCAGTGTGTCAGGGGGTCTCCACTGCCATAGCAAACAACGTGGTAATGCTTGGAGTGCTGCCAGAGTGCCCTGAGCAACTTGTGGGGTTGGCCTATCATCACTGGTTACAGTTAGTTTGGGGGGGGGAGCACAGAACAGGTGAAGGGGTAAGCGAGTGTAATGGTGATGCATCATGGGTGACAACAGTAGCCAGTTGCCGGCTCAGGGGCCCTAAGGTAGCAATGGGGGGGGGGGGGAAGGGAAGTGTCTGTGGTGGTCAGTGGTGATTAGAGGGGTGCCCAATTATGTCAGATCCCAAATTGAGACAGTGTCCTCATACCTGTCAGAGAAAACAATGTAGACAAACTGGGGGTTAGTGTGGAGAAGGTGGATCCTCTCAACTAGTGGATCACCCTTGGGTTGTCAGATGTGCTTTCAAAGCAGGACGGTCCTGGAGAGGTAAGTCAGGCAGTTCCTGATGCAGACTTCCTGGGTTCATGAGGCACATTGTTAGTGGCCATATATAAAAGCGACCTTATGGAGTGGAGTGAATCTGGGAGGACTTTTTGCCATTGGGAGCCAGATGGGCCCCGTGACCTCAGTGCCAGGAGGAATTTTTTCCCCCCATGATGTGGCAATCTCCCTTTCCTCTTGCCTATTCCCTCTAGAATTGTAGCTGGTGCTGCTTGCTTGTGGTGAAGCCCCTGGGCAGCAGGTACTGCTGCGGCTCATCACTTATGAATGAGGTCCCCCGGTTGTTGTGGATGAAGCTGGTTACCCAAAGAATGTGAAGATATTGCAGAGGGCCTTGATATCTATAGCCGTGGTCATGTACAGGCAAGGGATGGCGATAGGGAAACAAGAGTATTCATCAATGATTGTAAGGAAGTAGATGCTCCAGTTGGAGGAGGGGAGGTGTCCCTTGAAATCAATGCTTAGGCACTTGAAGGGACGGGTAGCTTTGATTATCTGTACCTTCCCCAGTCATTAGAATTGTAGATTTGATTCAGCAAAGACCAGGTAGTTTCTTTAGTCATTGTCCAGAATTCATCAACGGAGTATGGTGGGTTCCAAGCTTTCATAAAATGGAAAAACTGAGTCATTCTAGAGTGGCAAAGGTTATTATAGAGGGTCTGCACCACAAGTCCCATAGGATAGAGCATCTGGGTGCTCATTAATTTTCCAGGTCAGTCGTGGATGTCATAGTTGTAAGTGGACAATTCAATTCTCCACCTGAGGATCTTATCATTCTTGATTTTTTCCCCCCTCTGCTTACTATTAAACATGAATGTGACCACTCGGTTATTCGTGAGGAGAGCGAATTGTTTTCTCCCGAGATAGTGCCTCTAGTGGCATACATCCTCTATGATGGCTTGTGCTTCCTCAATGGAGGATTGGTGAATTTCAGGGCCTTGTGAGATGAAGGCAACAAGTTTGCCTGCTTCATTGAGAGTGGAAGCCAGGGCAAAGTTGGATGCATTGCTCTCCACTTGGAATGGTGTGGGCTCTTGGTAATGTCATCCCTGATTGCAGTCAAATATAGCTTGGGCCTCTGGCAGTAGGGAAAGCATGGTGGCTTTGACGAATGGGTAAAACTTGTCTGCTTATTTAAGGACACATTGAGCATAGTATGAGAAGAATCTGAGGCATCTCTTCAATGCTTTGTGGTTATTTGGGAGAGGTAGCTCCAGCAACAGATGTATGCGGTCGGGGTTAAGGCCAATGACGCTGTTCTCAACCATGTAGCCGAGAATGGCTAGTTGTGCCTTCCAGAACACACATTTGTCCTTGTTATAAGTAAGGTTCAGGCATTTTGCTGCCTGGAGGAATTTATGGAGATTTGTATTGTGATCTTGCAGGTCATGGCTGCAGATAGTTACATTATCTAGGTATGGGAAAGTGGCCTGCAGTTATAGTGATCCACCATGTGGTCCATAGACTTTGTTGATGCCAAAAGGGACCCAGAGTAAGTAATAGAGCCAGCCATATTCCTCAAATGCAATATACTGGCAGTCCAATGTGTGGATCGGGAGCTGGTGATATGCTGACTTCAGGTCTGTTGTAGAGAATAGTGGATATTGGGCAATCTGGTATGAGGGGAAGGGGATGCACATCGAGCTGTGTGTACCAATTGATGGTCTGGTTGTAATTTATGACCATACTATTCTTTAACCCATTCTTTACCACAGTCTCTTGGGCTCTCTGAGAGCTATTGCTGCCCTCAATTATACCCTCGCCCAACAAATGCTGAACCTCTGACTTAATGAATGCCTTGTCTGTGACACAGTAACATCTGTTCCTGGTAGCCACTGGCTTGCATTCGGGGGTGAGGTTGGTAAACAGTGGGGAGGTAGTCGACCTTGAGTTGAGAGGCCACAGTTCCCACACAGAGGGCCATCTGTAACTGTTCATTGCAAATGGTAAAGGGGAATGGGGCCTATTAAATTTAAATACAACTTTCTGAAGTTGGCACTGTAAGTTCAGCCCCAGTAGCAAGGGGGCACTGTTTTGTGGCATGACAAGTAGTCTGAAATCTTTGTAAACTATGGTCAGGGTCACTATGCAGGACCCATGGATGGCTGCCGTGTGTGATTTGGACATGAGTGGTACCTAGCATTTGGTGGGACGTACCTTAAGAGATAGGTACTTAGCAGTATCGGGGTGAATAAAACTTTCTATACTCCTGCTAGCAAATAAACAGTTCATAATGAGCCCATTTACCTGGACGGCCATCATGGACCTGGTGAGTTCTTGTGGTCCTTGGTTCAGGGTGATAGAAGTCAATATAGACTCACTGTCTGAGACCAATGGGTGCTCATGATGCCAAGATGGCCACCCTCACTGTTCCCCCGTGGTGTTGCAGGCCTGAGATGTTTGTCATGTGGCCCAAAATAGCGGCTGCCTTGACTCATACATGGCATCGCTAGTTCACAGAGGCGATAGCTCCGATTGCACTGTCCGAAGTGGCAACTGTCCGCGTGCACTGCTGCTAGGTTTCGTGGATGGTTTGGATTGGCAGACTTTGGCGTAATGTCCTTTTTTCTGCACCTAGCTCATACTGCCTCTTTGGTAGGACAACATTTCCTTGGGGGATAATCCTGCTCGTAGAAATAGGAATTGTGGTGATCCCCTGCAATGGCGGCCCAGGTCAGGTTACTAGAGGAGTGGGATAGTGTCAGTGACCAGTCGCTCACGGCATGGGACGATCTCTCTTCCCAAGATAGCAGCACCTGAGGTGGCCGGGTAATTATCTGAGTTTTGGAGAGCCACTTCCAGCATCTCTGTCAGCTCAACTCCCCTCTGTTGATCAAGTATCTTTTGTCTCGGGAGTCTTTGCCTTATGTACTTGGAGCAGATAAAGACCATGTAAACATCCTGGATGAGGTCCTCAGCATTCTTGGTAGCCATCATGACTTTCAGTTACCCACTCTGCATAGGTTCTGGAGGGCCCACAAATACTCAGCGCTTGACTCACCAGGTTGCTGCTTTCTAGTGGGCAGGAGGTGCCTGGGGTGGACCTCATTTATCTTCTTCCGATACTGGGCCTCAGTATTTCAATGGCCTTTGTGTCTGAGCTGGCATCGCTGATCATTGGGAATACCTGGGATATGACTTATGAGAAGAGTGCCTCAGTCAGTTTTCACTTGTGATGATAACGTTTGCGGTCACCGCCAGCTCGAAACTGCTAAGCCAATGTTTGAACATGTTTGGTGGTCGATGTTGAACTTCTCGTATTTCAGGTACTGCACAATCTTTCCTGAAAATTTATAGCTACTAAAATTGATGCACTATTAATAATCACAAAAGACTGAAGTTGTGAAACTGATAGGCTTTTATTAACTACAAACTGGAACAACCGTCAACCTCATTGACTGATCAAGGCAGAGTAGAATGGGGAGCATGCAAAGAGCTATTGGTAGGATCAGTCTCCAGCCAGCCAGCAGCAGCCAATCATAGAATAATAGTGGTTCACCACATAGTGTGAAATGGGTGTCTGGAACATACTGTTGGGGTTGCTGGGGAGGCTGATACAAAAGGGGTATTTTTTTAACAAAAAGAAAGATACACAAATGGATGTAAACATGAAGTGTTATGGGCTGAGGGAGGAAAGGGTCAGATTGATGTTGGTACAAGTATAGGGTTATATAGGTTGTCACAGCATTATGGCTTGAAATACTTGTACTGTTCCATGACATCCCAAGCATGAAGGCTTTAATTATATTTGACTGAAATTTTGACTCCTACTTTGAAGGAGGCATGGCCCAAAACATCAATTTTACTGTATTTATCTTTAGTCCATATGGACACTGCAGCACCTGCTCAGTTCCTCCAGCATTTGTGTTTTTAATTACACTTGACCAGTCAGCTTGGGTGGGCTTATTTGACACCAGACTTTCAATGCCTACACTCTGTTCCAAGCTCCATCACAGTAAAAGATCGCCAGGAAGATGAAGAAATTGCTGAAACTCTTATCTTAGTTCTCTAGGTAGAAAACAATGTTTCTTCTGTTGGTATGCTATCACTATTTACCTGGTTCATTTGCCTTGCTTTTTTTCCCCCCGGTACTTATCTATCCATTTGTTAAACCTCGCATCATTCCCACTGCAGTGTCTTTTTTAGCTTTTGCATTTTGATGCTGTAACCGAGTTTCGGGGGTGATGGGAACATCTGCAGGGCATTAGCAAGTGATTAAGCTGATCAATATCCTCAATCTTAAGGCAATTTCCAAATCCATTATTGCAGTCAATTACATTCGGTTTTTAAGATGCCAGACAGTCCCCACTTCGCTGAATTGCATTCAGGTTGACTAATCTGACATGTTACAATACAATAAGCAGGAAAGATGATTAAAAGAATATTGCTTTTTCACAAAGGATGATAAGCAAATCAGTTTGCATTGCTTTATGTTAACATCAGCTTTCAAACCCCCCTTAACAGCTAGTCTCATAGCTCTTGCTGCTGAAGATGGCTTATTGTTGCGTTGACCTCAAATCTTTCCTTCGTCGGCATGGAGATGATGTATTTGGTTTTCAGGAATCAATTTTAGAATTGAACTCTATTAATTTCAGAAGGAAATTAATAGAGGACTTGCATAAAATGAAGGATCTTGGAAACAAATGCACTGGATATTAATACCATGCAATGCCTTGTCACTTATGAAGGCTGCAGTACAACATGCTGTGATCTCTTACACTGGACTGGAAAATAAAGCAACTTGAGAAAACCTTGAGGCCATTTCTTGAAGTTTCTCAATGTCCAGCTGAAACAATTGTCACTGATCAAGGAAACAAATTCCTGATTTGTGGTAACATATTGGCTAATTTCCTTTGTGTTATTCTAAAATGTGCCTGTGAAAAAGAAACTAAAATGCTAAATTTTGCAACCGTGAATTTGAACTTTACTGCACCTATAGTTCAGAGAGTTAAGTGAAAGCCACAACTTGTGTATGTTCCTCATTTTTCATTATGCATTCCCTCTTGTGTGAGAGCATTACACTGAGCTGTACATTTAGTTGGAAGGTAAGAGTTGCTATGAGCAGACTTAATTGCATCAAGTATTCTGTCTTCCTCTTGCAATGAATACATCAGTAAGTGATACATTCAGGTGAACATAACAAATCCAAGATTGCTTTGACAGTAGCCCCACAAACATGATGATTGTGTCTTTCATGTAGGAATTGTTAATTATTACAAAACCCACTGTCTGTAATTATGTTTTTTTAAAATGTTATAAATATGACAAGATTTGGATGGCAGACTGAGCATAGCAGTTAGCACAATATTACAGTGCCAGTGAACTGGGTTTTAATCTGGAGCTGTCTGTGTGGGTTTCCTGTGGGTGTTCCAGTTTCCACCCATCTTCAAAAAAAACATACAGCGTTCTTAGATTAATTGGTCACATGGGTGTAATGGGGACATGGGGTAGTGAGCCGGAAGGGCCTATTGCCATGTTGTATCTATAAATTAAAAGAAAATTAAAATGACCTTCTGAAATGGTTAAACTCATGTTTTGTGAACTAACAACACAGGAATACAAATGAAGAAAATTGTATATTATCCTAATAACATCTCTTTCATCAAATCTACATCTCTGAAGTTTCCTTCGATCAAGAAAATTCAACATACAAAGTGCACTGATGTTAGATAGCTGACGTGTGAGGTGATTTTTTGTTTGTCCAACTAAGGTCTTTCTGTACCTTTGAGTAATTGATTATGTTTGACAAAGGTTGAAAAGGGCATATACCAGATTTACATGATATATTGATACAAATAGCCCCGATCACTTGTATTTGTATGTTTCAAAATGTTACTTTGTCTTCAAGCCATCCATTTTCCACAATTCTTTTCAGATGTAAATGTGCTTCACCATTTGCCTGCCATCTGTTAAACTTTATTCTCTGTTTTGCCTGCTCCTTTCAGTATGCTGTTCATTTTTAAACTACTCCTCATGAAAATGTTTGTCATGTATGCATTGAAATTCTTGCTGCAGCCAATCAGCTACTTTATTAAAACAACTATGGTATTTATTGTTTTTTTTTTAATATTAAAGAGAGGGAATCAAATTTTTCAGTTGTGCAAAAAAAATTGGTGTTACAATAGTGCAGTCATCTTGCATTGTTGGGGCATACCAAGAGCCTGATAGCCATTGAGGATTAAAAAAAAATCTGTTCTTGAACCCAGAGATGCTGGTCTTCAAGATTCTGCACCTTCTACCTGATGGCAACATTGAGAAGAGGTTGTGACTAGAGTCCTTTTGGCTTGCCTTCCTTGGCTGAGACATTAAATATAGAAGTTGGGTTGTTACATTAGATATGAACAAGTCACTGGTAAGGTTGCACTTGCAGTTTTGTGCACAGTTCTGGCTATTGCACTCTATGAAGGATGTGATTAAACTAAAGAAAATGTAGAAAAGTCTGTCAGGAATGTTAATAACATTTAAGAGGAGCATCAGATCAGGTAGCTAGTCAAATCTTTTTCCAGGATGTGGGAGTTTTGGAACAGAACATAGAACAATATAGCAAAGTACAGGCCCTTCGGCCCTCAATGTTATGCTGACCTATATATCTATATATATATATCTGTATAGATAGATAATAGATAGATAGATAGATTTCTTCCTTCCTTCCTTCCTTAACAAAATGCACGAAACCCTCCATACCCCATTCCTTTCTATTTTTCTTTCATCAATGCGTCTGTCTAAGAATCTCTTAAATGCCCCCAATGTTTCAGCTTCCACCAGATACCCACACCTCTGTTATGGGGGAAAAAAAAGCTTAACCCTGATGTCTCCCTAAATTTCCCTCCTTCACTTCATACATGCCTCCTCTGGTGTTTTCTGCTCCTGCCAGAGGAAAAAGGTGCTGGCTGTCCACCCTATCTATGCCTCTCATAATCTTGTAGACCTCTACCAGGTCTCCACTCATCCTTCTATGCTCCAAAGTGAGAAGTCCCAGCTTTGCTAACCTTGCCTCACAGGATTTGTTTCCCAATCCATGCAACATCCTGGTAAACCTCCTCTGCACCCTTTGCATAGCTTCCACAACCTTCTTATAATTGAGATGACCAGAAGTGAACACAATACTCTGTGGTCTTACCAGAAATTTGTAGAGTTGTAATATGACCTCTCTACTCCTGAATTCAATCCCCCTATTCATGAATCCCTGCATCCCATAGGCCCCTTAATTATCCTCTCAACTTGTGCAGTGTCTTTGAGGGATGTATAGATTTGCACCCCATGGCCCCTCTGTTCATCCACACTCTTAAGTAACCGAACATTAACCCTGTATTCAGCTTTCTGGTAAGTCCTTCCAAAATGCATCACCTCATACTTATTTGGATTGAAATCCATCTGCCATTTTTCTGTCTAACTCTGCATCCTGTCTATAATCATTTTTTAATCTTCGACAACCTTCAGCTCCATCCACAACTCCTTCATCCTTCATGTCATCTGCAAACTTACTGACCCATCCTCCTGCCTCTTCATCCAGGTTATTTATAAAAATCAAAGAAGCAGGGATCCCAGAACAGATACCTGTGACACTCCACTAGGCTCTGACCTCTAGGCAGAATACTTTCCTTCCACTACTACTGTTTTCTTTGTGAAAGCCAATTTTTTTTAACCATGCAGTCAAGGTTCCAATGATTCCGTGCCTCATGACTTTCTGGATGAGTCTCTCATGGGGGATCTTGTCAAATGCCTTGCTAAAATCCATAGAGACCTCATCTACTGCCCTATCCTCATCAATTTCTTTTGTTATCTCCTCAAAAAACTCAGACTAGTGAGCCACGAATTTCTTCTCACAAAAACCTGACTATCCTTGAGTAGACTGTACTTCTCCAAATGCTCATAGATCCTATCCATTAGTTTGCACACCACTGATGTAAGACTCACCAGTCTATAATTCTCAGGATTCTCCTTATTACCTTTTTAAACAAGGGACTACATTTGCCAGTCTCCAATCTTCCAGCACTTTCCCTGTGGCCAAAGAGGATTCAAAGATCATCGCTACTGCCCCAGCTATCCCTTCTCTCACTTCCCACAGCCACCTGGGGTATAATCGTGTCTGTCCCCAGGGACTTATTCATCTTGATGTTTTTAAGATCCAACACTTCTGCTTCCTTAATCTCCATATTGTCCAGCAGACAGGCCTGTTCAATTTTGACCTCATCGTGATTAAGGTCCTTTTCTCCTGTGAATACTGACACAAAGTATTCATTTAGGACCCCCCCCCCCCCCCCCACCACCTCCTCTGCCTCCAGGCACATGTTGCCTCCTTTATCCTTTACCCGCCCCACCTTCATTCTCATCATCCTTCTGTTCTTCACATATGCGTGTTCTCCTTAATTCTACAGGCCAAGGCCTTCTCATGCCCCCTTTGAGCTCTGCTAAGTCATTTCTTAAGCTCGACCTAAAAGGGGAGGCAGGCCTCTTCAGCCCGGTTAAGCAACCTGCATAGGAGAAGGTCACACTGATATAAAACCTACAACCCAAGGACCTCGCTGCCATGTCCCAGCTTGCTTGGCCTCGGCACATGAACCATGGGTGTAAAGGGTGGGGCCAGTACTGCGCACACTGCACTCCACCTAAAAGCTCCTTTGCGCAGGCCTGAGGACAGGTCCACATCCTCACCCTCAAAAGATGCACACAAACTCAAGCTAGCATGTTGGAACATCAGAACCATGCTAGTCAAGGCTGATAGCCATCGACCTGAACGTCGGTCTGCCCTCATCCCACATGAACTCCTCAGACTCGACATCGACATAGCCGCTCTCAGCGAAGTCTGCCTTGCAGATGTAGGCAGCCTCCAAGAACACGGCGCGGGCTACACGCTCTACTGGTCTGGCAAGCCTCAGGCTGAACGATGCCTAACTGGTGTTGGCTTCATGGTCAAGAACTCCATTGCCTCCAAACTCAAACCTCCCGACAGGCCACTCTGACCGGATCATGTCCATGCGACTCCCCCTTCATGGCTACTATATACTTCTCATGAGCCCCTCCTGTTTCCTGTATGCTTCCTTCCTCCTCTTGACTAGTTGCCTAATCTGTTTCATCAGCCACGATTCTGTTTTCCTACCATCTTTTCCTTGTCCTAATGGGAAAAACTGATCTTGAATCCTCCACAAGTAGTTCCTAAACTTTCTCCATATAACTTCTGTGGTTTCACCCTTGAAAGCCTTTTTCTAATTTATTTTTGCTAGTTCTTGCCTTAGCCCAGTTAAGCACTCTCAGTTTGACTATTAAATCCTTTTCCACAACAATGTTGAAGCTAAGGAAGTTGTGATCACTCACCAAAAAGATTCATTTCCCAGAACCTAATCCAGTATGGCCTCTCCTCTAGTCAGCTGGTTCACATACTGTGACAGGAATCGTTCTTGTACACACCTGACAAATTCAGCCCCATCCATCCCTCTTGTAGTCAGTAGATGCCAGTCACTATTAGGGAAGTCGCCCATAACTACAACCCTTCATTTCCTGCACCATTCCACTATCTGCCTGATTATCTGGTCATTGTCCTGAGGGCTATTTAGGGGTCTATAGACTACTCCCAGCACAGTGATAGCTCCCTTCCTATTTCTGACATCCACCCACACAGACTCAGTAGACACTCACTCTGCAGCGGCCTCCCTTTTTATAGCCATGAACTATCCTTGACCAGTATATGGTACTCCCCACTTTGCTACCTCCTATTCTTGTTAAAATACCTAAACCCAGGTACCTGCATTAGCCAAGCTTGCCCTTCCTCCTGTCAAGTTTCAGTATTTGCTACAACATTGTAGTTCCACATACTGATCCTTGCTCGAGATTCATCCTCTTTATTCCTAATATTCCTAGCATTGAAATAGACGCATTTCAAACTCTCAAACTGGCTACCTTTGTTTTGTTCTGTCTATCCTTTGTCACCAATTCAGAGCATATAGCATCAAGCTTTTGACCTTCTACCTTAATCTCTGCTTTCTCATTTTGATTCCAACCTCCCTGCCGAACAAGTTTAAACCTCGTCCACAGCTCTAGCAAATCTTCCTGCTAATTATACTCCTTATACTAGAAGGCACAGGTGAGATGAAAGATTCAGAGACTCTAGATTAAAAGAGGATCTGAGAGGCAAGTTTAGTGATCAGAAGCTGGTGGGTATGAGAAACGAAGTGGTCGAGGAAAACACAAATTTGCTCACCCTCTCCACCTCTGATTTTTCACCAATGATCACCTGATTGTATACTTCTGGCTTTCCTTTTTTGAAGTCAACAATCAGCTCCTTGGTTTTGGTGTTTTGGTTGTTGTGGGTGCACCATTAAGCCAGGTTTTCAATCTCCCTCCTGTAGGCCCATCACCTTTCTTTACAGGGTCAGCACCAGGAGTTTTAGAAGTGAGCATTAGGGTAACCAGGTGGGGAACAGTCCGACAGTCATAAACTTGGTCAGCAGTGGGCGATAGAGGTGGGTGGTGCTTCAGACTTCCTGCACTGTACGGTCATAAATTTAAGTCAGCAGAGAGAGGTGCATGGGAAAGGGGTTGCTGGTGGTGGCCGACCTGCCGAGAGGACAGATAGCAGCTGCTTTTATTGCATGGAGAGTCACTAGTGTGGTTCAAGATGCACTTGAGCGTTCTGGAGCTGACCCTGTAAAGAAAGGTGTGGGGGCACAGCACCTCAGAAGGTGAGGGCCCCCTTTGGTGCTGACCATGCTTTTTTTGTACATCCCACTACTGTAGTATCATCAGTAAATTTGTAGATAGTGTTATAGTCATACTGAGCTACACAGTCATATGTATAAAGTGAGTAGAGCAGGGTGCTAAGATGGTCTGAATGACTTGTTTCCATCCTGTATAACATAAATTTGTCTAATGCAGTGGTTTTCAACCTTTCTTTCCACTCACATACCACTTTAACTAATCCCTATGCCATAGGCACTCTGTGATTAGTAAGGGATTGCTTAAGATGGTATGTAGGTGGAAAGAAAATGGTTTGAAAATCACTGTTTTAATTGTAGCTAATTAACTAATTATGTGTACAGTTTCATATCTATAAAGGAAATGGGCTAATGACAATTTTTCTCAAACAAAATATTTCAGTAAAAATTGGGTCTAGAGCAATGATTCTCAACCTTCCCTTTCCACTCATATACGACCTAATCACAGAACACCAATGGCATAGGGATTGCTTAAAGTGGTATGCGAGTGGAAAGAAAACTGTTGAGAACCACTGATCTAATATGTGGCATCTGAATGCAGAGCTAGTATTAACTAATGGTATTTTATATATGACAATAGGTGCCATAAACATTGGTGTTGGTATTTCGAATTAGCATTTTAGTTATTTTTCTCTTTTCTGCACAATCTGGTTGATGATCCTAATCCAAGAATTTGAAAGTGTTTTCTTCTGGTCTATGTCTTGCAAAATGCTACTTTGACACGTACAAGCTCATGGAAAGAAAGAGCTATTGATCATTATTTCAATAGCCAAATGTTGAGCATGAAAATATTCCCTCAGGCTCCTCTTAAATCTCCAGCTGGGTGACAGCAGTTTAATGAAGGGATACTCTTACTGACAAGGGTAAAATACTATACTAACGTGGAGACAGAACAAAGGGTGGGTGGTACAGGCAGTTGTGGGGTATTGCTGTGGAAGGATTTGTCATATAATCCTTCAAAGTACTTGCAAGCATCTTTATAAATGCCCATTAATCTTAATTTGAAATCCACAATGGTTAGTGACAGGCAAACTTCTCAAGAAACAAAGGTATATATGGGAATCAAAATAGTGGAAAAGTTGAGAAACATTAATATCTATTTTAAACCAATGCATTGGTGACAAAAATGGCAATGGATAATTCATTAAATGTTCATACAGTGTTGGGTTGTCAATGGGCATTATTAGATCAGCATTAAATTCTCTAGTAATCCCTTTATTGAAAAAAATGTATCTTGATCTATTTGGTTTGGTAGCCTCTTTTAGTCAGCATTATAGCTTATTTTTCTGCTAACTGAACTAAGCCAAGCACATGGAAATGCTCGAGTTATCTTTTGGACTCCTGGAGGCCATCATTCAAACAAGTTGGCAATTTCTTTTGACAAATTATAGGTCTTTAAATTAAATCCACTACTTAATGGAAATATTTATGATGGATTAAGCATGACCAATTACAAAATATTTCTGAATTAGACTCATTCCTTATATCTGAAACTATCTGCCTTTTTCATTTGTTCAGCTTCCTACATTATTTTGAAATACAGTAAAAAAATTATTTCACTCATCACTGCAATGACAAAAAAAATAATATGGACAGATTTCTATAGATACAAATGAACATTTTTCCTTTTCTATTCTTCTTGTTTGGTTTTTCAACTTTTTCTTCTCTCCAGCCTTTCATTTGTTCTTTTCTCATCTGTCTTTGCAATTCACCTTACTTTGTCTTCATTCCAGAGGTTAAAAAAATATGCTTAAAATAAAAATCAAAAGGTGCCTATTTTAAGTATGTTCACTACCACATTTTATATGGTATCATGAGAAGTGTTCTTCCATAAGAGGTCTAGGAAATCAACTCTAACTTTCATATGTCAAAAGTAATGTCATAGTGAAAAGATCAATTGTGTATAGTAAGACAGCAGAACAGTTCAGTGATGGGGTCCATTCAGGGGCCTGTTGGCTGCAGGGAAGAATTTTTTTCACTCTGGGAAGAAATTTTTCATGATGCTCAACAAAAGTATATTATTGTTAAAAGCAAGGACAATAAGGGTTTGGGCAGCCAGCCTTGGATAACTAAGGAAAGCAATGATTCCCCATCAGTTGCTTGAAAGACTATTGTGGAGAAACCAACAGACTTTTATTCACTTAAGAATACAAGCACATTCATACTGTTCAGTTGAGCTGCTTTCCTGACCGATACAGAATATCATAATTTTAGGTGGACAATTCAACCCTTCACCTCAGTCTTTTGTCATTTTTTGATTTTTTTTTTACCCCACTGCTGATTGATCAACACGCAGTTGTGTTCATGCTTAACAATCAGCAGGGTGAATCTCTTACCGGGCAGGTAATGGTGCAATGCCACACTCTCAACCATGGACTGGGCCTCTTTCATAACAGAGGAGTGCTGAATCTTGAGGCCCTGAAGGGTATGTGGAAAGTGTGGTATGAAAAGAAAGCTACTGGCCTGCCTGCCAAGTCAAGGGTTGCAACAGGTTCCAGGTCAATGACTCCATTCTCCACAACACAGCCAAGTATGCACCGGGCCTTGTTATTTGTGAGGTTAAGGAGATTGACTGTTTTGAGAAAATTTCTGGAGATTGAAGACATGGTCCTGCCTGGTATGGCTGCAGATGGTGACATTATCAAGGTACGGGAGGTAGCCTGTAATTCGTACTGATCCACCATGCGGTCTATCTCCCACTGGAAGATTGATATGCCATTTGTGATACCAAAGGGAACCCACAGGAAGTGATAGAGGTGGCCATCGACCTGGAACACTGAATTCTAGTGGTCCTCTATGCAGTTGGGGATTTGATGAAATGCTGATTTTAGGTTGATGGTTGAAAAGACCTGATATTGGCCAATTTGGTTGACCATATTGGTGATGCATGAAAGGGGGTATGCATCCAATAGCGTGCATTTGTTGATGATCTGACTGTAGTCCTCTATCCCATTCTTTCCCCCATTCCGTACGACCATGACCTGTTCTCTCCAGGGGCTGGTGCTGTCTTAAATAATCCCCTCCTTAAGTAGGTGCCCTGTCCCCAGCACTGTCCTACCTACTTTTAGTGGTGATGGTTTTGCAGTTGGGAGTGAGGTTGGCGAATAGTGACGGGAACAATTTTGAGTGTTAAGAGCCTGGAGGACATGCGCGGTGAGTGGGGTTGTCTGTTCAAAAACTGTTGATTACATACAGTGAGGAGTGGATGGGGCCCATCAAACTCCATCGTCATGCTTTTAAGGTGACACTGAAAATTCAGTCCCAACAGTTCAGCGGCGCAGAGCTGTGATATTACCATTAGTCTCAAGTCTTTATATTCAGTACCCCGCACCATTAGAGTCACTGTGCAGAAGCCCTGGACATCCACTGTGTGCAACCTGGATGCCAAAGAGACCTTCTGGTTCACCAGCAGTACTGTGAGAGATAAAAAGATGCACTGTGACATGTGGATGAAGCTCTCCACGCTTCTACTATCAAATAAGCAACTCGCCACTTGGCTGTTTACCTGAATATCCACCTGGGGAGATGATGTGGCTGTCCTGATCGAGCATTTTGGAGGCCAGTGTTGGGTTGCTGCACATCCATGGTGTGAGCGATGGTGATGCCCAAAAGGGTGGTCCCAGGGCCTGCACGCAGCACTACTGGGTCCTGAAGATGGTGACCCCCACAGATTGCACATGGCACTGCTGGCTCGAGGTGATGGTTTCTGGGACATTGGCATCCACAATCTGCATATGGTGCTGCTAGGAGGGGGTTTGGACTTGCACATTTTAGAGTAGTGACCCTTCTTCCCAGAGCTGGAGCAAATTGAATTCTTTGCTGGGCAGCATTTCCTCTGATGGTTGTCCAAGCCACAGAAGTAGCATTTTGGGTGCTTCCATAGCACCACAGCTATGGCCGGGTCACCACCAGAGCTGAACCAAAGTGACGGGAGGCGGTCGCAGACTACTGCTGCTATGGATGAGTTGTTAGTGGCGTGAGGGGGTGGTGGCTCATCCCAAGATAGCTATCTTGTTGGAAGCATAGGCCTCCATGCTCTGGAGAGCCATCTCCAGCGTATCTACCAGCGCGACTGCTCTCCACAGACTGAGCTCCCCTTGATCCAAGAATCTCTGTTGGATGTCATTCAACTTGATCCCCGTGACATAGGCATCCAGCATCAGGTCCTCTGTGTACTCCATGGCGGACATGGCCTTGTATTCACAAGTCCTTGTATTCACAAGCCCTCTTGAGTGCTCGCAGGGCCCAGAGATATTTGGCATTGGACTCACCGGGTCATTGGTTTTGAGTCACTAGGAGGCATCTGGCATAGACAACATTGATCTTATGCAGGTGCTGTCCCTTGAGAATGTCCATGGCTTTCTGGTACATTGTAGCATCTCTGATCACGGAGTATACCAGGGTGTTGACCTGGGAATGCAGCACTTGCAGTTTGTCGGTCTCCAATCACACGATGGTAGGAATGCTTCAAAACAGCACAGTCAGAACTCAAAGTTGGCAGGTGCCTCAGGTGATTGAGGGTTGATCTCCAGCTTTTCTGGCTTCAGGATCTGCTCCATTGTTTTTTTTTAAATTAAGAGAAAATTGATCCACCATCACTTACTCGAAAGACTATTGCAGAGAAACTAATAGTCTTTTATTCACTTAACACAAGCACATCCATACTGTTTAGTTGTCCAGCACTGAGCTGCAGGAGGCTGTAGATTCTGAGGAGGGGCCACAGGTATAATCGGCCAATAGGTGTGCCTAACAATGCTTTAACCACAGGCATCAAACTAATGTGTACAAATTCACCAAGAGATTGGGAAACTAGAAGTTTGGGAAAATTTTAAAAAGCAATAACCATAAATTGAGAAATAAAGAGAGAAGATAGATTAATAAAAAAAAAATACAAACACAAACTATAAAAATGGATAGTAAAAGTTCTTATAATTATATAAAGCAGAAAAGGTGGTTAAAGTGAGAGTTGGTCCCTTGGAGGATGAAAATGGGGAATTTAAATTGGGTAATGAGGTAATGGTTGAGTCTTTGAATGACTATTTTGTGTTGGTCTTCATGGTGGAGAACATATCTACTGTGCCAAAGACAGATGTTATGGATGTGATGTGAGGAGCTGAATGCAAAAGCTGTAACTAAAGAGGTACTACTGAGTAAACGTGGGTCCAAAGATAGATATGCCCTTGTCCTGATGGAATGCATCCCAAGATGCTGAAATAAATGGCAGAAGTTATAGTGGAAGCTGCCACCCAATCAATAACTACAAGCAGGCTTCAAGTGCATGATTAAAAGCTTTAATAACCTGAAATGTCAGGCACATCTTTACATGCTGCTGGCCCAGATTCGAGGCTGATATGGATGGAGGAGATTAGGGCTATCAGCTGTTGTTGGGAATCTTTCAGGGAGGAGTTGCAGGGTCAGAGGCCTACACTATAGTGTTCCATCATAGAGGCTTTGGTGATAACTTACCAAGGTTCTCTGGACTGTGAGTAGGTCCTAGTGGATTGGAAGATAACAAATGATGCAAAAAGCAGGGAACTGTAGGCTAGTTAGCTTAACATCAGTAGTTTGGAAAATACTTGAAGCCATCATTAAAGATGAAATTGTGCGGCATCTGGAATGAAATTGACCCATCAGACAGATGCAGCATGGATTCAGCAAAGGGAGCTCCTATTTTCCAAACTTACTGGAGTTCTTTGATCTAATGAGTATAGTAGATAGAGGGGAGCAGATAGATGGTGTTTATTTGGATTAACAGAGGTGTTTGATGAGGAGCTTGTTATGGGTTATATAAAACATTATATAAAGGTCTTTAAAAGAGACTGTGGAGGTTCAGTGTAGGTCACTTCACAAACAAATACTTACACTTCACATCTCTTTTAAAGTGCAAGAGCTTTGCTGAAGCCAGACATGCAGGCACCAGTGGCTTTGCAGAGACAATGGAACTGCTTTGGAAGGAACTTCAGAAGTAGGTGCAAATGGAACAATATACAGGCAGAGGCTGAAGAGAGAAGAGAGAGAGAATGAACTGAGTTCTGCAGTAGCTTTTGAGGCTGCAACGTGGGAAGCTGGCAGGCTTGTTGAAAACCCCATTTTGAAGATGGGTTGTGAGTTCTGAATTCAGCCTGTTGAAAACCCTTTGTAGTCCTTACAAGAAGAAATAGCTGGCTAGAGTGTTTCTCCTGAAATAAGGGAAACAAGAGGAATTCTGTGGTAACCTGGAACAAGAGGTTATCATTTGGGAAAACCCATGATGGGGCAAGTTTCTTCAGCAAGACACTGAAGTGGCTGATCGGAAGAAATCAGTTTTTGTCCAATGAGCAACAAATCTCTCTCTGAAACCAACAAGGAACTTTCTGAGCAGTAACAATTACCTTTAAGCACCAGAGCCTGGTGAAAATTCATAAATGTTGCTTTCTGAGCACAGTATAAGAATTGCCTGAATTGGAGAAGGGAGAAGTGAATGATTGGACTAAGAACTTTCTTGAATGTGCTTTAAGTAATAATTTGTCTTGGTGAATTTCTATTGCTGCTGAGTTTTGGTGTCCTCTGGGCTCAACAGTGCTGCACAAAAGATATTGAGAAGATAAGGATGCATAGAGTTGGGATTGATGTATTAGCAAGGATAGACCATTGGTTAACCAATAGAAAGATACAGGGTGTTAAGTTTCTGCCTGGAAATCAATGGCGAGTGGAGTGCCACAGTGGTTGTTGCTGAGATCACTACTGTTCACCATTTGCAATAACAATCCAGGAAAGGGGCCAGTATAGTGTATCTAATTTTGCTAATGACACTAAATTGAGTGTAAAAGCAAATTGTTCAGAGGATACAGAGAGTCTGCAGAAACATATAGATAAGTTGAATGAGTGGGCAAAGACCTGGCAGATGGAGTACAATGTTGGTAAACGTGACGTTATCAACTTTGGAAGGAAAAATGAAAGATCAGAATATTATTTAAATGGCATGCGAATGTAGCATGCTGTCATGCAGAAACACTTGGGAGTGCTTGTGCATGAATTGGAAAAGGTTCATTTGCAGGTGCAGCGGGCTATCAAGAAGGTAAATAGAATGTTGGCCTTCATTGCTAAAGGAATTAAATTTAGGAGCAGGAAAGTTGTGCTGCAACTATACAAGGTGCTGATGAGGCCGCATTTGGCATACAGTTCTAGTCTCTTGATAAAGGATATACTGGCTTTGGGGGTGGTCCAGAGGAAGTTCACCACTTTGATTCCAGAGATTTTTTTAAACTTTATTTATTCATTCAAAAAACAAATGATATATATATGATGTATATAGCAATTAAACATGAACATGATAATATATATCTATATATATATAGATATATATAAAGAAAATAACCCCCCTTCAGCCAACTCTCCTAAGGAGAGCCAAAAAAAGAATATTAAAAATATTAAATATACATATTAAAATCTAATCAATATAAATTGAAATGTAAATATTCTGAGTATAACAGCCACTTATTAATAAAAAAATATAATTATGTGAAACATGTGTAATTTTTTCCATTATTAAACAATATTTCATCTCATTATGCCATCTATTAATATCAATCATATTTGTATCTTTCCATGAACTAGCAATACATTTTTTCACGACGGATAAAGCTAAATATACAAAATCAAGCTGGAACTTACCTAATCCCAAACCTTTCAAAGGTTGCAAACTACCCGATATATATATATATATGTATCTATTAAAAATACTGTTGGATCTAAAATTATTTTAATCTTATACAGATATTCTAAAAATGATTGAATTTTCTTCCAAAAAGTTTGTATATGTATACATGACCAAACAGCATGAAGAAAAGTTCCAACTGTATCTCCACATATAAAACACAAATCTGATTCATTAAAACCATATTTTTAAATTTTTTTCAAGTATAAAATATAATTGATTTAAAAAGTTGTAATTAATCATTGCATAACGTGCATTTATCACTCTAGTTACTCTATCATAACAGATATCTAACCAATCATCTTCAGAAAAAAATAAAACCAATATCTGCTTCCCATTTAATTTTAGATCTATCTAACCCTTTTTATCCATACCATCCTGTAATATTTGATACATAAATGAAATATACCCCTTCTCTGGTATCTTCATAAGAAAAGTCTCAAATTTAGTCATTTTAGGTAAAATCATATCTCTACCAAGCATACATTTTACCAAAGATCGAATTTGATAATAAAGAAATATAGAATTCTTATCAATACCAAAATCTTCCCTCATCTGATTAAAAGATAAAAACTTACACTCTCCCAAATTTTTTACACCTTTAAATCTCCAATGCAATAAACTTTGATTATGTATTGAAAAAGAAATAATTGATTATTATACAATGGAGTCAAAGCCAATAATTTACCCCTATAACCTATCATTTTATTTTTCTTTATCCATAACTTCATTAAATGTTTTAGTATAGGCACATTATATTGTTGTAACAAATTCATATTCCACCTAAACAAAAATAGATGTATTTCAAATTCAGAAATACTTGCCATCTCAATTTTAGCCCAACTAAGAGGCCGTATCAAATCCATCAATTAGCTATTAAGTTGGGCTGCCTCAATAATTTTGAAAATGTGGTAAATGTAATCCCCCTAACTCATATTTCCAAGTTAATTTATTCAAAGCTACTCTTGAATATTTACCCCTCCATAAAAACTCCCTAACCATTTTATTCAAATCTCGAAAAAAAAAAATTATCAAGTAAATACGGAATAGATTGAAACAGATATTGTATACGCGGGAAGATATTCATCTTAATTGTATTTATCATTCCCACTGAATTAATAGGTAAATCTTTCCATTTAATCAAATTAGTTTTGATTTTTTTCATTAATGGAGCTTCTTTAATTTATATAAAGATTGATAATTAACATTCAAAATTATATCCAGATATTTAATTTGGCCAATCCACTTCAAATTAATAATATTCTTATAAACTGAATAATCTCCTTCACTTACCGGTAATATTTCACTTTTTTCCCAGTTAACTTTATATCCAGAAAGACATCCATATTGTACTAAACATTCCTTCAAATGCAAAAGTGACTGAGCTTTATTTGTTAAATACACCAATACATCATCAGCAAATAAATTAATTTTATGCTCCTCATCTAAAAATTTCATATCTATATACATATCATATCTATATCAACTGTGCTAAAGGTTCAATCACTAACACAAACAAAGCTGGTGATAAAGGACAACCTTGACGAGTTGATTGAGTTAACTTAAAAGATTCTGAAATCAAACCAATCGTCAATACTCTAGCTACCGGTTTACTATATAGAGCCCTAATCCAACCAATAAAATAAGGACCAAACTTAAATTTCTCCAAAACTTTAAACAAAAAATTCCATTCAACTCTATCAAATGCTTTTTCTGCATCTAAGGATATCACCATTGGATGATCTAAAAATTGTCGAAATCTATTAATCAAACTAGTCACACGCAAAATGTTATATGAAACATATCTATTCTTTATAAAACTTGTTTGATCAATATGAATCAACTTTGGTAAAAAATAGCCAATCTATTTGCTAATATTTTAGCTATTATTTTATAATCTACATTTAACAACGAAATTGGTCTATATGAAGATACTTTCAAAGGATCTCTCTTTTTTTAGGAATTACTGTAATTAAAGCACTGGAACAAGACTCGGGTAATTCATAATGTTCTCCAACTTCACGTAATACATCCCAAAACACTGTAGATAAATCATCATTAAAAATTTTATAAAATTCAACCAAGTTGAATCGCCAGGTGATTTACCATTCGGCATTTCAAGCATAGCCATTTTAATTTCTGAATCAATAAATGGTTCTCCTAACTCCTGTATATCTCCATCCTCTAATATTGGTAAATTCAGCTGTGATTAAAAAAAAAAGATCAATCGATCCAGTTTCCTGTTTTCCTTCAGATGTATATAACTTTTTATAAAATGAATAAAATTCATCATTAATCTAACGAGATTTATAAGAGAATTCCATCTAACAGCATTAATAGTCCCCTATCTGTTCTTTCTTTAATTGCCACACCAATACCTTGTGCTTTCTCTCCCTATTCGTAATACCGTTGTTTAGTCCTATTAATCACACATTCAAATTAATAAGATTGCAAAGTATTATATTTCAATTTCAGCCTAGATAATTCTATTTTATGATCTTCTGTAGCATCTTTCTAAAATTCCTTTTTTAACTCTTCGATCTGTTTCTCTAATTCAAGACTCTGATTTAATCGATTCTTTTTTATTTTAGAAGTATTTGTCCTCTCAAATAGGCTTTCATAGCATTCCATAATACAAACTTACTTTGAACAGCATTAGAATTTTCTTTAAAAAAATTAATTTGTTTTTTCAAAAAATCAATAAATTCCATATTTTTTAAACAATATTGTATTAAATCTCCAACGATAAGCTATTTGAATTTTCTCAAAAGTTTCATATGTAAAATATTACAGAGAATGATCTGAAATCACCCTACTTTTATATTCCGCTTTTTATATTTTCCCTTGTAAATGTGCTGATACTAAAAAGAAGTCAATCCTTGAAAATTATTCATGTCTAGATGAATAAAAGGAAAAATCTTTCTCTGTCAGTTAAGACATCTCCAAATATCTTCTAATTTAAGATCTTTCATCAATGCTTGTACCTGAATTACCATCTTGGATTTTTTAACCTTCTTCAGAGAGTTATCTAATAAAGGTTCCAAAAGACAATTAAAATCACCACCAACTAAAATATTATCATTAGTCTGACGCAAACATAAAAATGCTTCCAAAATAAATACTTCATCATTGCATTTGGAGCATAAATATTAAGTTAAGTCAAAATTCACTAAAAATCTTACAATTCAATTTAAGAATACATCCTGCCTTTTTCTCTATTGATTGTAATTCAAAAAATAAATTTTCATGTATCAAAATTGCTACACCTTTAGCTCTAGAATTAAATGAAGAATATACCTGCCCAACCCAGTCCCTTTTTAATTTCATGCTTTCCTTCACATTCAAATGTTTCTTGTAAAAAGGCAATATCAATTTTCATTTTCTTAATATACGCCAAGACTCACTTGCGTTTAATCAGACTATTTAATCCTCGAACATTAAAAGTAGCAAACCTCAACATTGGCATATCTACTATTATTATTAAATACCAGTAATACCTTTATATAGAAACTCAAATCAATGTATATAGGCCTTCCAATGAAAAAATCACAAATTACAAACTAAAAAGATAAAGAAAAAAAATAAAATCTTCTCCTCCCCAAAAAAATCTACCAAAAGGTAGTAATCCCCTAAACAAAAATTGGGTGTGGGTCACCCACCAGTGGCTGATGACTAGTAAAGAACTTAGTGCAGATCTCTCCCTCCCCAGACAAACAGTCAATAACATCAAAATCTCATAATAACAAAAGAAAAAATAGAATTAAAAAAAATCTTTTCATTCAGAAGATTCCAATCTCAAAGATCCCATTTCAGAAGGAGTTAGATTTGATTCCAGAGATGAGGGGGTTAGCGTAGGAGGAGAGATTGAGTTGTCTGAGACTGTACTTACTGGAATTTAGAAGAATAAGAGGGAATCTTATAGGAACCTATTAAATTATGAAAGGCAAAGATGAGATAAAGGTAGGCAAATTGTTTTCATTGATGGAATAGACTAGAACTAGGGGACATGGCCTCAAATTCAGCGTAATAAATTTAGGATGGAGAGGAGGAGGACTACTTTTCCCAAAGGGTGGTGAATCTGTGGAATTCACTGCCCATTGATACAGTGGAGGCCACCTCAGTACATATTTAAATATAAGGTTGAATAGATTTTTACATACTGAGGGAATTTAGGGATTATAGGGAAAGGCAGGTAGGTGGAGATGAGCCTAACATCAGATCAGCCATTATCTCAGTGAATGGTGGAGCAGGTTTGATGGGCTAAATGACCTACACCTGCTCCTATATTTTATGATCTTATGTTCTAAATTGTCTTTAAGACTGGTGTGTGCTTTCACATTTTTTTTTCTTCTCCCTGATGGTAGAAGAGTGTGCTGAGGGTGAAATTAGTCATTTGGCATGTTGATAGCCTTTCCAAGGAAATGGGGGATGTAGTGATCCATGAAGAGGAGGGAGGTTTGTTTGATTTTTCTGAATAGCATTTACTAACTTGTAAAACTTCTGATCTTCAGCTCTTGTTCCACACTTGCATGCATTCATTTAGATGCTTTCAATGGTATATCAGCCGAGGTTATTTAGGGACATGGGAAGCAAGCTAAAGTTCCTTGACCTTCTCAGAAAGTAGAGGCATGGTGTGGTTTCTTGACCACATGTTATTGTGTTGGTCCAACTCAGGTCATTGGAAATATTTACTCACAAGGACTTAAAGTTACCCACTGACTCCACATCAGGGCCATCCATGTGGACAGGGAAATGGGCTCTATCCATTCTTTCACCACCCGTCTCCGTGGTCTGATTTTCAGAAAGAGAAATAAGCATTATATTGTTTGTATTTGCATTGAATTGAACATTGGTTTATTTCACATCCCTCCTGGTGAATGCCATAAATGGAGGAAAGGGAAATCCCAGTGATCCTGTTTTGATGATCATCTGCATTGTCTTTCAGTCCAATATTTTGCAGCAACCATTACCATATAATGATGCAGCCAGACAGGACACTCAATTCTGCTCCAGTTGAAGCTTGTCAAAATGGGGGCCAGTAGCTTTGCCCTCCTAGACCTCCTTAGGAACTTTAGGCACTGTTCTGCCTTCCTGACTAATGAGGAGGTGTTGTGAGTTCAGGATAAGTCATCATTTATATGCACATCAAGGAACTTTATGCTCGCCTCTCTCTCTATCCATGATGGAACCATTATTCAAATAACAGAAGAGTGAGCAGGCTTCAGTCAAACTGAAACACAGGAAATTCTGTAATGTTGTGCTTGAAGATCAAATCCCATCCAGTAGATTGTTAAAAGGGAGAGAAACTAAAATTTGAAACTTCATGGGCAGTTTTCTTATAAATAATTCACAAAACAATAGCACTACGATCAATAACCTACTCTAACCTGCAAAAATAATTCCATCGGATGGTAGCTGTTGTTTTGCCACCCACCCTTGCATCCCATGTCTGGTCAACTTTCGTCTTCCTGAAGTCCACAGTCATCCCCTTTGTCTTCTCCACACTAAAACTCAGGTTGTTGATCTCGCACCACTTTAAAAACCACTGAACCTCCTCTTTGTAATGCCACTCCTCATTGTTGCTGATGCGGCCAAGAACTGTTGTATCATCCCCAAATTTGATCATTCTGTTTGAAATGTATCTGGCAGTACAGTTATGAGACAGCAGTGGGCTGAGCACCCAGCCCTGAGGTGCATGATGGGGCTTGAGATTTTGTTGCCAACCTATATTGATTGCTTTCTATCAACAAGTCCAGAATCTATTTTTAGAAAGGATTGTTTAAAACTGCTTTGTCATTTATTTTCATCCGAATCAATTCCGTGTGTGAGTGGTATAACTGGAAGATGAGGAGCTGATCATTTAAAACTTAGGTCTGCAGAATTTTTTTTCCAGATTATGGTGAATTTTCTATCCTAATTGATGGAAAAAGTGAAATCATTAGAAATACAGTATTTAAAGTTGAAGTGGCCAAATATTTGACCATAGAATAGAAGGGTGTTGAGAGGGATTAGTTTAGAAGAGGTAAGCATTGATCAGTCATGACCATATTGAATATTTGGTGAAACATGGAAATCTGCAGACACTGTGATTGTTGTCAAAACATAAATGCTAGAGGAACCCATGGACGCTGTGATACTGGCTGAGTTGCTCCAGCATTTCTGCGTTTTGTCATATTGAATATTGGAGCATACTCAAAGGTCCTGAAGGTCATCTCATGCTCAACTTGTGTTCTTGTTTAAGAGAGGGCTGTAGAGTGACTGTTTAATGACTGGGAGTACTTCCATTAGGGGTGACCAAGATAAACATTTTTTAAACACAAACCAATTAGAAAATGTGAATTATGGAAAAAGATCTGTCCACTTTGCCATGTTGTTCTGTGGTAACTGCATCTTTGATATCAGTCAAGATATTTTGTCATTGTGTGTTTTACTGCAATGAGGTTATAATTTTTATCTTGCAGAATTAGGGCTTTGTTGGAATATGACCTGATTAATAAGGCACTCTCAGTTTTTACAGACATGGAATGCAAGGGTGGGTGGCAAAACAACAGCTACCATCCGATGGAATTATTTTTGCAGGTTAGAGTAAGTTATTGATCGTAGTGCTATTGTTTTGTAACTTATAAGAAAACTGCCCATGAAGTTTCAAACTTTAGTTTCTCTCCCTTTTAACAACCTACTGGATGGGATTTGATCTTCAAGCACAACATTACAGTATTTCTTTTGTTTTAGTTTGATTGAAACCTGCTCACTGTTCTGTTGTCTGAAGAATGTCCTTAGTGACTTGAAGATCTTGTAGGGAATGCTTCAATCAAATCAAAAGTTAACTAATAGTCTCCTGGGAGAGGTGGATTTGTCTGAGAGATTGGTGGGAGATGGTCCTTGAGTGAGAGTGTATCAGTCCAGAATATGAACACCTGAAGGTATCTCTAGGCCTTTGAAAAACAATAATGTAATCTCACACTACCATTTTTCCATCTCCTGGTTGATGCCAAATCCTAACATCTGGTTCCTGGTATCTTCACATCTCTCTTTATAGCTTTCTATTATTTGTAATAAATGGATGGTCCTCAGGTTAGCAGGACAGCCCAGGCTGTCAATGTTGGGTTTGGTTCTCGGGCTGCAATTATTCATAATTAGTTTTTCATTTCTAGTTGCCCAAGCACCTAGACTTCTACACTCCCTTCATCCCTTCCAAACTTGCAGCACTCCATTCTCTCCCCACCAATCCCAACCTTGTTATCAAACCTGCAAATGAGGGGGATGCCCATGTGGTATGGTGAATTGATCTCTCAGATACCTCCTCGTACCTAGTCCTGGACCATGACCCCACCAATGAACACCAGGCCATTGTCTTTGCACTGTCAACCATAACATTGTACCAGAATTTCACCCCTTCATAGCCTCCAATCTGAAGATGCCCAACCCTGCATTTCTCACTGCTTTTTAACCATATAACATCTTACAGCACAGTCTTACACAAGATCCACAATCAGGACTGTCCTAGCAGCTCCATTGCTACTGCTGGTCTTGTCGCACCAAACCTCTCTCCTCACATTTTGACTCCATCGTCACTCCTCTTGTTTATTCCCTTCTCACCTACATCCTGTATATCTCCCATGTTCTTCACCATTTTGATAACCTCAGATCCCTTGGTCTGCACCATCTCATATTCACTATGGTCTACAGTCTCTGTACAGCTCCATTCCCCTTCAAAGGGACTCAAAGCCCTCTACTGCTTCCTGGAATAACATTCTGATCAGTTCCTCTCCACCAGAACTCTCATCCACCTTTCTTTCAACACCCTTCATTTCCTTCAAATCAAAGGTGTAGCCATGGGTACTCACATCGGTCCCAGTTATGCCTGCCTTTCTGATGGATATTTGGAACAGTCTTTGTTCCAAACCTACCCCAGCACCATCTCCAACTGTTCCACTGTTACACTGATGACTGCACTGGGGCTGGTTCCTGCACCCATGCAGAACATGAATTTTATTAACTTTGCTACTAATCTCTATCCTGCTATGAAATTTATTTGAACATTTTATGACATTTTTCACCCCTTTCTCTGTATCTCCATCTCAGGAGCTATATTGTTACGATCCTAGAGGACCCCAAAACCTAGCAGCAATAGACATTCACCAAGACAAATGATTACTTAAAGAAAAGTTGCTTTTAATTATATTTAAACATGAAAACAGGACCAAACTTAAACTTATTACTATTAACTTAAACCTAATGTAATCCCTCTTCTAATTCTAAGTGTACACGTGTGTAAGTTTAGAAAAGTTCTTTGATTCACAGTCCAATCTGACTTCTTATTCTTCCAAGTTCACTGGTTTCAAGCAATTCTTTTACTGTACACAGAATTTAACATTTATGAAGTTCACCAGGCTTTGGTGCTTGTAAGGTAGTTACTGCTCAGAAAGGTTCTTGTCGGTTTTCAGAGAGAGATTTGTTGTTCGCTGAACACAAACTGATTCCTTGTAATCAGTGTTTTGCTGAAGAAACTTCCCCGATCAGGGTTTTCCAGATCGTAATATTTTTTATTTCAGGTCACCTTTTTGTTTTCCTTATTTCAAGTGAAATAAGTTAGGCAGCCAGTCCTCTCCTTGTATAGACCACAAGGGCTTTGACCAGGCTGAACTAAGCAGTCACAACCTGACTTCAATATGAGGTTTTTCCACAAACTTGTTCTGTTCCAGTCCCTTCCACTCACCCCCCAGAGAAAAGCCTGTTTAACTCTCTCTGTTTTAAAAACCACATGATTCCCCTTAGAACAGCAAGCTGCCATCAGACAGCCTGCGGCTCCAGACCTAAACGTCCTAATTCTTTCATATGTTGCTTTTGAAAACAATAATCCATCAATAAAGTCTCTTGGGCACTCTCAAACGTTTTTGCAAAGGCATGCTGAGCCAGCCTGTCTGGCTTGAGCAGAGCCCCAGTATTTTAAATATTCTGTTACAATATATTGACATTCATTACAAATGAAATGATTCTCACTACCTTGACTACACCTACTCCCAACTTGTCTTCTTTAAGGATACTGTATATTCCTCCCATTTTATTTTCCACCATTGCATCTTCTCTCAAGGTGAAGCCTTCCATTTCAGGGCACCTGAAAGATCCTCCTTTTTTTCAGCCATGTGGCTTTCCCCAACATTAGTCCCCTCTTACATTTCCTCCTTTTTAGTTTGGTCTTGCTCCACTTTTGTCCTGTCGTATTCTTCCACCTCACCAGCCTTTACATTCAGCACATCAAACTCAGTCAATTCCACAAGATGCATCCACTTGTTACAGGGGCCACTCCCTTGTCTGCTCACCAACCCCACCACCACCAACCCACCTGTTGTAATTCCCCTGAAACTGCAGGGAGTGCAACACTTGTTCTTGCACCTCCTTCCTCACTACCATTCATGGACACATTTCAACAGTTTAAATTTAAATATTAAATTAATTTGACTTTAATACAAGAATGTGTCTTTCAGAACTGATGGATTTTATTCTGTGTATATAAATTTCATTAGAAAATGTGCCAACAGTGAAGAGTCCGCACAAAAGTACACTGGAGTACAAAGTGGAAAATCCATCCATTACAAATTAATATGTGGAAAATAATACATGTAATTTCCTGGGTCATACACTTAGCATGACAAAGCTTCCTATCAGGATCAAACAAGCTAAGTCTTTGTTCTTAATTTTGCAGACACTTGTTTCTGCAGTGGAATAAATCAGAATCCATATTTAGTGTTGACCAGCAAGTATTTCTTGGAAACACATTGAATCTGTCACAGTACATTTAACTAATTGAACTTTCAAACCTTATTTTCTTATCAAGTTTCAATTGCTGCATTTAAATGCTAAACATGTGAAACAGCTCAATTACCTTCAATATGCCCAATTTTTTGAAGCAGAGTTCGCTGATGTAGTATCACCATTAGTTGAGCTTCTGCCTCAGTTCACAAATCCATGATCTTAACCTTGGATGTTGTCTGTGTGGAGTTCGTTCTTTGTGAATGCATGAGTTCCTTTTGAAGCCAAACTTGGCCATACAATTGTGAGTGTATAGGGAACATACTGATTATGTCTGTTAATAAAGAAGTGGAGGATCTGATTGCAAAAGGGTTAAAGTCCTGGATCCGAGTTTGATTATAGGCTTTGCTGATATATTGAAGATATTGGTGAATATTATCTCACTTCAGCAGGTGTGACAGAGTATTTAGAGGTGGTTTGGGAGGAATTGCTGGAGTAGCTTGCATACAAACACATTTTAAAACACAATTTTTGCAGGACTTTTGCAGAATGCTTTTTGCAAAGAAAGCAACAAAGTTCCAGAATACAGCTTGCCTGGGAGAGCATGTGCTTTTTGCAGGCAGACTAAGAACAGTTTTGCTCTCAGAGAGGGAGGGTGTGAAACAGAGAAAGAAGGAGTCACAGTAATCTGTTCCAGAGGGACAAGCTGGCAAACTTTGGAAAGCTGCCTGGTCAAAGGAGAAGACTAGCAGTTTGAAAGGTGACCTGAAAGAGAGAGGATTATCTGGAGAACCCTGAAGGGAGTAAATTTCGTCAGCAAGTCTGATTGAGAAGGAATCAGTTGTGAGTGTCCTGGAAAAGGAATCTCTCTCTGAAAACCAGCAAGAACCCTCCAGAATGGTAACCATTTGTCTGTTAAGCACCAAAGAATGGTGAACTTCGTTAATGCTAATTTCTGTGCACAGTACAAGAATTGCCTGCAATCAGTAAGATTGGACTGTGATCTTAAATATACATTACACACACCTGTGCTTAGTATTAGAGTCGGGGGGGATTAAGAGGGTTAGGTAGGTCAAGTAAGTTGATAGTAGTAAAAGTTTAATTCTGTGTTCTTGTTCAATTATAATTAAAGACTACTTTTGTTTAAGTAACCCTGTGTTGTGGTGCATATTTATTGTTGCTGGTTTTTGGGGTCCTCTGGACTCTATAACAGTATCCACCTGTTTCAAGCAAGCATTAAGAAAAATGTAGTAACCTGCCTTAATGACTGACGACCAGTAACACTTGCATTAACAGTGATGGTGTTTTGAAGGCTGATGTAGAAGCATATCAGCTCCTGTGTGAGTGATGATATGGATACGTTCCAGTCTCCTTTTGTAGCAACAGGTCTAGAGGATGCCCTCTCAATGGGTCTACACAACACCTTGGAATATCTGAACTGTAAAGATGTGCTCATCAGAATGCTCTTTATCAACTATAGTTCAGCATTCATCACCATCATCTCCTCAAAACTGATCAACAGACTCAAAAACCTGGGGGTCAACACTTCACTGTGCAATTGGATCCTGGATTTTCTCATCTCCAGACCCCAATCAGCGAGGATTGGTAAGAACATCTCCTCCAATATCTCCATCAGTACCACAGCATCACTAGGCTACATTTTAGGTCCCTGCTCTACCCGCTTTACACTTAAAACTATGTAGCTTGGTATGACAAGAACACCATCTATAAATTTGCTGATGATGCCATGGTAGAGCATGGTATGAAGAAAGATGATGAGTCAGCATACAGGAGGGAGGTTGAAAACTTGGCTGAATGGAGCAGCAACAACAACCTTGCACTCAATATCACCAAAACTAAGGAGATGATTATTGACTTCAGGAAAGGAAAGCCAGAGGTATAGAATTCAGTGATCGCTGGGGGAATCACAGACGAAGAGGGTGAGCAAATTTAAGTTCTTGTGAGTCATTATCTCAGCGGATCTTTCCTAGACTCAAAACACTAATGGCATCATGAAGAAAGCAGGTCAGTGCTCTCCTTCCTTAGGATTTTATGGGGGTTTGGTATGACACCAGAAACCCTGGTAAATTTTTACAGCTGTGTGGTGGAAATTGTGCTGACTGGTTATATTACAGTCTGGTATGGGGACATCAATAACACTGAGTGTAAAGCCCAACAAAAGGTAATGGACATAGCCGAGGACATCACAGGCAAAACCCTTCCCACGATTGAAAACATCTACAGGGAATGTTGCTGTTGGAGAACAGACGACCCAGCACATTCCCTGTTCTCACTGCTGCCATCACGAATGTAGAAGAAAAGCCACAAGACTCACACCACCAGGTTCATAAACTGCTACCTCCATACCAGACAGTGATGCACCCGGTCAGAATGCTCTGCACGGTACAGCTGGAGAGATTTTCAAGAGAATCCACGCTGTTGAAGATCCAACTGCACTGGGTAGGTCACGTCTCCAGAATGGAGGACCATCGCCTTCCCAAGATCCTGTTATATGGCGAGCTCTCCACTGGCCATCGTGTCAGAGGTGCACCAAAGAAGAGGTACAAGGACTGCCTAAAGAAATCTCTTGGTGCCTGCCACATTGACCACCGCCAGTGGGCTGATATTGCCTCAAACCGTGCATCTTGGCGCCTCACAGTTCGGCGGGCAGCAACCTCCTTTGAAGAAGACCGCAGAGCCCACCTCACTGACAAAAGGCAAAGGAGGAAAACCCCGACACCCAACCCCAACCAACAAATTTTCCCCTGCAACCGCTGCAACCGTGTCTGCCTGTCCCGCATCGGACTTGTCAGCCACAAACAAGCCTGCAGCTGACGTGGACATTTACCCCCTCCATAAATCTTCGTCCGTGAAGCCAAGCCAAAGATATCAACATCCAAGAGGCAATTCCAAATGAATCAGAATCATATACCCATCAGCTATTGCAGACCTTGCAGGTCATATCCTATAGGGTGGTATGGTTAATGGAGGGGCTGGGCAGCATGTTTTGTGTAGCAGTTAGTGCAACACTATTAGCGCACCAGCGATCCGGGTTCGAATCCAGCATTGTCTTTTTTTTAAAAAAAACTTTATTTAAAGATTTTATCACAAGAATAAAGAGAAAAATTACATTTAAAGAAAAGATTAAAAAATAAAATAATAAAATTACAATACAACATTAGTAACATAACTTAAATCCAACTACCCCCCCCCCAATAATCACAACACAACATTAATGACCTAATTTAAATCAGTCTAACCCCCCCCCCCACTTTATACGGCCACTAAAAAAAATAAAATATATATTAAAATAACCCACCCTTCCCCCCAAAAATAGAGTGGAGTTAGTAAAATTAATAAAGTTATATAAATATAAAAAAAACACTCACCAACAAGAAAAATAATAATAAAAAAAAGAATAATCAAATCTAAAATATCACAGTTAAAAACATATTTAAGTCAAACTTAATTGCATGTACTTAACAAATGGAGTCCACTTCAGCTTATAAAAAGACATCTTATCTTGAATTGAGAAAGATATCTTTTCCATAATTAAACAGGATTTCATCTCTAAACACCACCTATCCAAAGTTAATATATTTCTATCTTTCCAAGTAAGCGCTATACATTTCTTGGTCACCGCTAAGGCTAAATAGATAAAAGAAATCTGATAATCATTTAATCCTAAGTCAATTAATGATAGCATATTCCCTAATAAAAATATATCAAGTTCTAATACAACATATATATTATATAAACTATTAAATATAGATTGAATACCTTTCCAAAACTGTTGCAATCGATCACAAAACCAAACAGTATGTAAAAAAAGTATTAGCCATCTGATCACAGCAAAAACAACAATCTAACTTACTAAGACCAAATTTTTTTAATTTCTCTGGTGTTAAATATAACTGATGTATCCATATCATCAGATGCAAGGATCGACAATGAGATAGACAACAAACTCGCCAAGGCAAATAGCGCCTTTGGAAGACTACACAAAAGAGTCTGGAAAAACAACCAACTGAAAAACCTCACAAAGATAAGCGTATACAGAGCCGTTGTCATACCCACACTCCTGTTCGGCTCCGAATCATGGGTCCTCTACCGGCATCACCTACGGCTCCTAGAACGCTTCCACCAGCGTTGTCTCCGCTCCATCCTCAACATCCATTGGAGCGCTTTCATCCCTAACGTTGAAGTACTCGAGATGGCAGAGGTCGACAGCATCGAGTCCACGCTGCTGAAGATCCAGCTGCGCTGGGTGGGTCACGTCTCCAGAATGGAGGACCATCGCCTTCCCAAGATCGTGTTATATGGCGAGCTCTCCACTGGCCACCGTGACAGAGGTGCACCAAAGAAAAGGTACAAGGGCTGCCTAAAGAAATCTCTTGGTGCCTGCCACATTGACCACCGCCAGTGGGCTGATATCGCCTCAAACCGTGCATCTTGGCGCCTCACAGTTTGGCGGGCAGCAACCTCCTTTGAAGAAGACCGCAGAGCTCACCTCACTGACAAAAGGCAAAGGAGGAAAAACCCAACACCCAACCCCAACCAACCATTTTTCCCCTGCAGCCGCTGCAACCGTGTCTGCCTGTCCCGCATCGGACTTGTCAGCCACAAACGAGCCTGCAGCTGACGTGGATTTTTACCCCCTCCATAAATCTTCGTCCGCGAAGCCAAGCCAAAGAAAAAAATTATAATTAATCATCGCTAATCTAGCATTAATCAATTTCTGAATACTATTTTGACAAATTTCCATCCAGGCTTCTTCAGCTATTGTAGAACCTAAATCTTTTTTCCCATTTCAAATTATCTTTATCCCAATCTTTCTTACTTTTATTTTCTTGTAAAATACAATATAAATCAGATATATACCCCTTTTTTGGTATTGAAAGCACATATTTCTCAAAACTAGTTTCAGGCAATAGAATCATATGCCGGCCACATATCTGTTTTACAAATGATCTTAACTGATAATACACAAATACAGAGTTTCCGCTAATACCAAATTTCCTTTGTAGTTCCTCAAAAGAACAAAAACATCCTTCAAAAAAACAATCTGATAAATGTTTTATTCCTTTCCTTTCCCATTGTTTTAAAATGATATTGGAGACTGTAAAAGGAACAAGTTGATTATTATATAATGTCAATCGCCCAGACCACTTATTTTTAAGCCCCAATTTATTAAGTTTACTCGTCCATAAATTCATTAAATGTTTCAATATTGGTACATCATAAGTTCGTAATAAATTTTTATTCCATCAAAACAAAAATTCATGTGGAAATTTTTCTAAAATGACTGCCATTTCTATCTTTGTCCAACTAGGCGGATCCTCCATATTCATTAGAGCACTAAGAAATTTAAATTGAGCTGCCTCATAATAATATTGAAAATTTAGTAATCTTAAACCTCCAAATTGAAAATCCCACATCAACTTTCTCATTGCTACCCTCGGAAATTTTCCCTTCCATAAGAATTCTCTAACTGCTTTATATAAATCCTTAAAAAAACATTTTTTTTTAAATAAAAAATTGATTGAAATAAATATTGTATCCGAGGAAAAATATTCATTTTTTATAGTATTAATCCTCCCTAAAAAACCTAAAGGTAAATCCTTCCACCTAATCAAATCTAATTTAATATTTTTTATTAAGGGAAGATAATTAATTGAATATAAATCTTGATATTCTGTATTAACATTAATTTCTAAATATTTAATTTGTTTAGTCCACTTCAAATTTGTAATATTTTTATATCTTGAGTAATCATCTTTACAAATTGACAAAATGTCACTTTTGGCCCAATTTACTTTATAACCCAATAATTGACCATAATTTTCTAAAGATTCTTGAATTGCTAGTAAAGAAATATCAGGATCCACCAAGTATAATAAGACATCATCAGCAAATAAATTAATCTTATATTCCTCATTCAAAACTCTCATACCCTTAACATTTTCATTTTGATGTATTAATTGTGCCAAAGGTTCAATAACTATAGCAAATAAAGAAGGAGACAATGGACATCCTTGTCTAGTAGACCTTGTTAAATCAAAAGATTCTGAAATCTGCACATTGGTGCAACTCTAGCCTTCGGACTATTATATAAAGCCTTTATCAATCCAATAAATGAGGAACCAAAGCAAAACTTCTCAAGTACTTTAAAGAAAAACTTCCATTCCACTCTATCAAAAGCCTTTTCTGCATCTAATGAAACCATTAATGGATAATTCATTTGAGATTTAGATTTATTTATCAAAGTAATTAAATGCAAAATATTATCAGACGCATATCTATTTTTTATAAATCCTGTTTGGTCTTTATGTATTATTTTAGGTAAATATTGAGCTAATCTATTAGCCATAACTTTAGCTACAATTTTATAATCTACATTTAGCAATGATATTGGTCGGTAAGAAGAAACCTGTAAAGGATCTTTATCTTTTTTTGGTATAACTGTAATTATTGCATTAGAACAAGATTCAGGTAGTTGAAAAGTTTTATAGATTTTCTGTATTACATCCTTATAATAAAAGATATAATATCAATATAAAAAAGTTTTATAAAATTCTATAGAAAACCCCTCTTCGCCAGGTGCCTTTCCATTTGGTATATCTCTTATCGCCATTTCAATTTCATTTTCTGTAAAAGATTTATCCAACTCTTGTCTATCTTCTTGATTCAGTTGTGGCAATTTAATATTTTTCAAAAAAGAATCTATTGCATCTTCAGTTACATCTTTACATTCAGAAGTATATAATTTTTTATAAAAATTACAAAATTCCTCATTAATTTCATTTTGTCTAAAAGTAATACCCGATTTCTTTCTAATTGCTGGTATAATCCTAGATAATTGTTCCTTTTTTAACTGCCATAAAACTTTATGAGCTTTCTCACCCCATTCATAAAACTTATGTTTAGTTTGATTCATTAAACATTCAAACCGTATTCATTATATGTATTATATTAATTCATTATATTTAAATTTTAAATTAGTTAACTGATTCTTTTGCATTTCGGTAGCATTTTTTTGAAATTCTTTTTCAATAACAGTTATTTTTTTCTCTAAATCTTCAATCTCTCTGATTCTCTCTTTCTTTACTTTAGAAGCATAACTAATAATTTGACCTCGTAAAAAAGCTTTCATTGCATCCCATAAAACAAACTGACTAGAAACAGAATTAATATTATTACTAATAAAAACCTCAATTTGTTTTTTTAAATAACTAATAAACTCTGGTTTTTGTAATAGCATAGTATTAAATCTCCATCTTGGAGTTCTCTGAACATCTTGTGAACTCTGGTATTCTAATAATAGTAATGAATGATCTGAAACCCATCTAGCCTTATAATCCATGGATATAACCTTATCCTGCAAATGTGTTGAAATTAAAAAATAATCAATTCTTGAAAAAGAATTATGGCGTGAGGAATAAAAAGAAAAATCTTTCTCTGTAGGATTAAATATCCGCCAAATATCAACTAAATTCAAATCTGTCATCATATTAGTCACTTGAATTGCCATCTTAGATTGCTTAATTACTCTTGGATACTTGTCCAATAAAGGCTCCAATACCACATTTAAATCTCCCCCAATCATCACATTAGAATTTGCTTGTCCAAGTAATAAAGACATATCCACAACAAAAGCTGTATCCTCAACATTTGGAGCATAAACATCAAGCAAAGTCCAAGCCTCATTAAAAATTGTACAAGTCAATTTTAATAATCTTCCACCATTTTTTTCTTCATTCTGTAACTGAAATAGTAGATTCTTGTGTACCAAAATTGCCACTCCTTTCGCATTTGAATTAAATGAAGAATAAAAAACTTGTCCAACCCATTCACGTTTAAGTTTCAAATGTTCCTTATCTGTTAAATGAGTTTCCTGTAAAAACGCCACATCAACTTTTAATTTTTTTAAGTAAGCAAGTACTTTCTTATGCTTAATAGGATTATTTAAACCCTGAACATTAAGAGAAGCGAACTTTAACTTAGACATTTCTTACAACAACGCAAACAAAAAAAGAAAAGAAAAAAAAGAAAAACAGGAAAAGAGGAAAAAAAAACCCTCCCCTTATCCCCTCTTAAAACTACAAGAAAAAAAAAGAAATTAATTTTTCTTTAAAAAGAAATAATTAAAAAAACTTTACTCATAAATCCAGAAATTAGAAAAAAAAATAGGTAAGAGGTTACAATTACCTCCTCCTGTCTTAACCGCTCAATGCGGTAACTCCCACAAAATATTGGGTGTGAGATAACTCACACGTAGCTGATGACTTCTGGAAAATAATGCCCACCCAGCTCCCTCTCCCAACTCCCATTTCACATTAAACCATCATCATTATCTAAAATCTTCTCAGAAAAAAAAATTAATCAACTTTGTCACTCCGACCACCATTGCTTCCATTTCTTCTTGAAATTCGACTCCCATCTTGCATCTCCACTCTCTTTGGAGACCGTGGGGTCTACGTTGTTCCTGAAATTGCGTAATTAGTAATGATTGAGCAAAGTCCATAGCTTCCTTAGGGTTATCAGAAAATTTTGGTTGATATCCATCTTGAAAAATCTTCAATACTGCAGGGTATCTAAATGTTGCTTTGTATCCTTTTTTCCATAGCACTTCTTTCACAGGATTAAATTCACGTAATTGAGACATAACTTCTTGACTTAAGTCCGGATAAAAAAAAACACAATTATTCTGAACCATCAAAGGAGATCTATTTTGTTGCGCATTTCTAATAGCCACACGCAAAATTGTCTCTCTATCATAATAGTTTAAACAACGAACCAGAACATGACTTGGATTCTGTCCTGGAAAAGGCTTTCTTCTCAAAGCTCTATGAGCACATTCCAATATTAAGCCTTCCGGGAACTTATCTTGTCCTAACACTTGTGGAATCCATTCGATAAAAATTTTTCTTGGATTTGGTCCTTCTATATCTTCTGGCAAACCAACAATTTTTACGTTGTTCCATATAGACTGATTCTCAAAATAGTCAACCTTTTTCGCTAAATTTTTATTCTGGATTTGTAAAGTTTCAATTGTTTTATTTACGTCTTGTAATTGATCTTATACCTTGGTCACAAACATCAAGTCTTTCATTCGTTTCAAGCTTAAAAGCTCCATAATCAACCATCTGTTGAGTATTAATATCCACCAAGGTATTAAGCTTAGTGTTAACGAACTAAAGATTTACCTATCTCTTTTATTGAAGAAGATAACTTAAATTCAAGATTCTTAATAAGCATATCAAATGGAATAGATTCAGGTACAATAGGATCCTGCTGTTTCTGAATAGCCAAAGGGTCTTCCATTCCTTCCCTTAGTTTAACTGCTTTTCTTGCAGTATGACTACGTGTAGAAACCCCTGCCACAACTTCCTCAGCAGTATCAGAGGACTGATAGTCAGGGTTGTCCTTAACCCATATTATATCAAGAGCCTTCGTTATATCAAAATCTATTGAAGCCTTCATAACTGGTGGTGCACTTCGCAGCGCCACCGCTACATCGATCGGTGGACGGCTCTTTAAAGTCGGACCTTCAGCTGGCGGCGTCCCAGCTGTCAAAGGTTCAGTGACAGCACTCATAGTGGGCGTTGATTGAAATACACTTGCCTGGCTAGCCCTTTGTTCCAAAGGCTGCCGGGCGCCATCTTTAAAGAGCCCTACCAGTAAAGAGCAGAGCTCCGTTGCCGAGTCTTGCACTTCTCCTGGATCCATTCCACGCTGAGTCCTGGCTTCTTGTAAACAGGTAGGCTCAGATAACTTCGGGAAATACAGTTTCTTAACGATCTGTTGCCATTTTTTAAAACTTTTTTTTTAACAATTGTACCATTAGAAGCTAATTTAAAACCTCTAACTATTTATAAACTTTTAAAAAAGTTTTAACGGGCACTTATAGACAAAACAATAACAAAGAGTCAGGAGAGGACTGGAAGGCACGTCTATTCCTTACGCCATCTTGCCACACCCTGAATCCAGCATTGTCTGTAGGAAGTTTGTATGTTCTCCCTATGCATGAGTGGGTTTCCTCCGGGTGCTCTGGTTTCCTCTCACCCCTCAAAATGTATGAGATTTGAAGGTGAATTGGGGCCGGAAGGGGCTGTAACTGTATGAATGTCTAAATTTAATTTTGCATTTAAATTTAAGTTGAAGCCGATCATCATAAGTGGCTGTGATGCTTCACTCCCTGATGAGCACAATGCCTTTAATGTTTCTTTTGAAAAGGAGAATAAATACATCAGTACCATTGATAATCCCTGCAGAGTTAGAAATCCTGCGATATCAGTCTGAGGCCAATATCAGAACACCTTTCTGGAGGGTCAACCCTTGCAGGCCCTGATGGTGTACTTCGCAAGGTACTGAAAATTTGTGCCTACTGAATAGTAGGAGTGTTCATGGACATTTTCAATTTCTCATTGATGCTGTCAGAGCTTCCAACCATTGCCCAAAAAGAACAGAATGAGCTGCCTCAATGACTATCGCCAAGAAGCATTCCTAATGAAATTTTGGGATCATGGCCAGAATTAACCTACCACCACAATCATTCTGCACGAGATGCAATCTCTCCAATCAGCCCTGGATCACCTGGACAACAGCAACATGTAAATCAGGTTGCCTTTCATTAATTACAGGTCAGTTTTCAATGCGTCATCCCCTCAGTATTGGTCAGCATGCTTTAAAACCTGGGCCTCTGCACTTCCCTCTACAACTTGATCCTTGACTTTCTCATCAGAAGACCACAATCAGTGTGGATCAGTAACAATGTCTTCTCCTCACTGACAATCAGCACAGGCACACTTCAAGGATGTATGCTTAGCCAACTGCTTCACTCTCTCCACATTCACAACTGTGTGGCAAGGCACAATTAAAATGCCATTTACAAATTTGCTGACAATACCATGGTTGTTGGCAGAATTATAGATGGCAATGAGTGAGATGCATCAGCTAGCTGAGTGGCATCTCAACAACAACCTTGCATTCAACCTTATAAAAACTAAGGAATGGATTGTGGACTTCAGTAAGTGGAAACCAGGAGTACACAAAACATCAAGGGGTCAAGAGTGGAAAGGATAAAGGACATCAAATTCCAGTGTGTCAACATTAATGAAGACCTATCCTGGTACCATCATGCCAATGCAATCATGAAGCTGGCTCACCAGTGGGTATATTTTGTTAGGAGTTTGAGAGGATTTGGTTTGTCACCAAAAACTCTTGCAAATTTCTATAGGAATACCATGGACTGCATTCCAGATGGTTGCATTGCTGTCTGCTATGAAGGTGTCAATTCACAAGACAGGAAAAAAATTATAGACTTGACCAGTGCCATCATGGCATTAGACTTCACTCAATTCAGGACATCTCAAGAAAGCAACCTTTATCATCAAGGACCCTCACTATCCAGACAATGCCCTCTTCTCACTGCTACCATAAGGAAGGAGATACAAGAGCCTGAATACGAACACCCAACATTACAAAAACTTCTTCTCCTCTGTCACCTGATTTCAAAATGGACGATGAGCCACAGACACTATCTCACTTTTCCACCAATTTATTTATTTATTTATTAGTAACGTTTCATTGGAAATGTAATTTGTAGTATTTTTTTGTCCATGTTATGCAACAATTACTGCCGCTGCAAAACAACAAATTTCATATCACATGCTCATAACAATAAATCTGATTCTGAAAAACTTTAAGGTGTTTGAATACAAATCTTTAAAGCTAAGAAAGTCATTAAAATGTATTTGGGAACCTTTGCTTAATGAGGGGGTAAACAAAACAAAAACGGATATGAATGCTAAGCCTTTATAAACATTGATTAGGTTTTACCTGTTGGTTGCAGTTATATGTGGTATTTTTAAGAAGAATGTCAAGGTCTTATCTGCAGATAATCTGGACAGCCTGCTTTCTCTTCAAAAACATTACTCAACACTGCTGCAACTTTTCTTTACCTGTAACTGAAATCAATCTTTTCTTTTGTTGCATTCAAACTTGAATATTCCACTGATCTCCTGACTAACTTGCACTCTTCAAAACTTGATTCTCTTTTCTCAGTCACAGACTGGTAGCCATTTTCCAGAGTTGGCTTAAACTCTGGAATTCCTTCCTTCTCTTATTCCTAAAATGCAAATGTCACGATCAAGACTTTTTAAAAGCTCTCCTCTGATTAAGTTTTTGGTCATTTGTTCTTGTATTTCAAATGGCTGTCTTATTTTGTTTGATCAATATTTATCTGTAGCACCTGGTGTTTTGAGGGTTACATAAATACATCTTAAATTTCTGATGTGAATGCTGATAATGAGAATCTCCCACTGGGAGCATGTGCTTACATCAGTAGATTAAATATGCCTTTGCAACAAATAAACTGTCAGGATTTGAGTCATTATTACTATAATTCTAGTATCTTCAACTCCAGGGTTCAAGAACTAAAAACAAATAAAAAGCTCGAGGTAGCATGACTGAATTTTGCCTCATGATTGGGAATCAAGAATGGTTTTCTATAAGTTCATCTTTCTATTCTGGGTGAAATGGTTGTCATTTGGGCAATCAGCAAAGAAAATCAAAACAAATATAAAAATAGTATTGTAAAAATAGTTTCAAAATGTACAAGTTGAAAGAGTTTGATTGAATGAGCATTCTGTATTTAAAGGGAATGAGTTGAAATATCAACTAAAAGAAATTCTTGGAGGGAAGTGAAAATCCTTTCAAAATATAGCAGTTTTAAGTTCAGCATAACCCTTTTTTTGATTGAGAAATGAAATGTTGAATGCAATGGGACTGGGATCATTTGGTTTAGTGGCGTGATAAAAATCAAACCTTGGGAAATGAATGAATTATTTTATGGATTGCAAGAAATCTGAAGCAGTTTCAAGTATGAGAAAAAAAAGTGCTTTTTCCCCTCTGGAATTTGGAACTATTGAAATATCAGATATTTACAGTAATGTTTTCAAAAACAAGTAAAATCTCAAGATTGAGGGGTTCTACCAGTTACTGAGATTGGAGACCCAACCAGATTCTTGGAAAGCTTCAACTAAAAATTGTTCCAATTAATTAATCATTCCTGCTTCATGTAATAGAAAATGGAGCTTCATCCACTCAACGTGGCTCTGTGTTTTATAAATTTGTTTGAAATTTTAGAAGGTTGATGAGCAGCAAGAGAAATTCACCAAGACAATAGTATCTTCAAAACAATAATTCTTATAATAATTACTTATAACATTACAACTTATTCCCATGTGTGCATAGGAAAAACTCAAACCATTAGAGTTTAGGCATAATTCTGAAGAGATGATTTTAAAGTGTTGAAGCTTGGTCTTTACAGTTTTATTTAGAGTTCTCAAACTCACAAAATTCTTGTAGAGTTGTTTTCAGAGAATTATTTCTTCATATGAATGATTTCTCTCTTGCATGGATATTTCAGAACTTGCATTTTCTTCCATGATGATTTCATAACCCCGGCAAGGGTTACATGAAGTGGCCATGTAAAAAGGGACAAGGTGGAACTGTCTTCTTTTCGAAGATATAGTTGAAGTGTCTCTTACTTGCCACAGATATGTGTATCTCCCATGGTAAAGAGAATGCAATAAGAGCAGTACCTCCCTCCCTAGAGGCTACTGCATTTTTTTTACTTCAGTTGAAAAATATTAAAGATTTCTCCTTGAAGTATATTTAATCACATGACATGACCTCACTGTTGATTTTGTTTGAAGTTCTCTTGCAAAACTTAATGAGTGAATGAGTTATCTGCCCAGGTCACAAGCAGATGGTTTTATGTGTATACAGATCATTGAAGCAAAAGATGCTTGCTTGAACAGATGCCATCTCTCAGCAAACACCATTGTTTTTAATTTCAATGTTTTTATGGCTGTTTACTCAGCTTCCACTAAACAATGGATTTTCAGACATTTTGACTCTCAAAATAGTTTCTGTGTGTAAATGTCTGTGTCTCTGTTCACCCACAAGCTTTTTCTTAGAAATCTAATTTTCCTAAAGAATAATAGCAAAATACTGCCTCAAGGTGACAAAGGTGATTGATTATCAAAGGGAAGCATCTCTTGTAGTCAGAGAGTCCCCTCTGAGTCGGTGAGTTTCTGTAGATTCACCTCCAGCACTTCTGCATCCTCACATCCACACGGAGTCCAGTCCAAACCATTGGCAACCCAAGCTCCAGATCCAAACCTACAACACGGTCAAGAACTCCTCAGTGCCTTCGGCACTCCCTCACATTCCAGTTTCGATACCTGGTACCCTCAGCCAGTTTCAAGCCAGTCTCCAGCAGCCTGCAGCGCATTGTGAGTCTCCCGACAACAGTCTCCAGCAGCCCCAGCCTCCGTTGGTTTCTTACCTTGAGTCCCCAGCAGCCCATTGCATGTGTGGGTCTTTCAGCTCCTCTCTGGCTTGCTGCCATTGTCACCATCCCATGGGTTGTCTCCTCTACTTTTCAGTTTTCTGCAGCAGTCTTCCACTCCTCTGGAGACTGCAACACCTCGTGGCTGCTTGCGATTGTAGGCACCACCATCTTGGGTGCAGACCCTGTGGGATTTTGAATAAAACTACCTTTGACGGTGTGGTAGTACAGATTCTATCAACAATGTGTATGTGTACAGATGGTAGTGTAGGATGACTGTGATTGGCTGAGAGTGTAGCCACACCTACTGGCAGGTCTTAAAGGATTGCTCCTAGCCAGACCAGGTCATTCTGGACTGGTCGACCTACTTGTGATCTGCTCCAGTCTTTTAGTTAATACAAGCCTTGGTTTGGATCAACAAGTCTTTGGTTCTTTCGACGCGCATTACAGACAGGCTATTCAAACTCTGTGCGGGGCTGATGGCAGTTGACACCAGTGGCAGCACTGCCATTACAGTGGCTCCGGCAATGTTGCCATTTTCACCATCTCATTCACATGAATAATGTCGTGAAAATTCTGGCTGATTTTCCCACACAAGGAAGTTAACAAGGTTCTTTTCAAAATATGCTAACACATTTATCTTTTCGAGGAGGCCGTGTAGGATTATAAAATGCAAATGCTGTCAATGAACATATCTATGGATATAGAAAATAGCTTTGAATAGGTTGAATACAACTGCATGAAAGGCTTGTTGAGGAGGATATTTGATCTCGTCAGGGCCCATAAGTACAAATTTGTGCACGGTATTTTCTGTTTTTGTTTGTACTCCGTTTATTTGTGTTCTGGAGGTAAAATGCCTCTATTTGGTAGCAAAAACATTTTTAACTTTGCTTTGCTTGTAGCATGTGGTAATTTGGATAATGCAGAAACTCGCACATTTTTGAATAACCGGTAAAAGTAAACACAGTGTACTCACTATCCTCTGAGTCTAGGTTCCTTTTTGAAATTTTTAAAAGTTAAATTTAAAATTTAAAAAATTTAGACCTACAGCATGGTAACAGGCCATTTTTGAATCTGTGCCGCCCAATTTACACCCAATTAACGTATACTCCTGGTAGGTTTTGAATGTTTTTATTAACTTGTCTGTGGCTGATGCAAATACAAACTTCAGGAAGGGTGAACCCTCAAAGTATTTGGGTCAGACAATGCATCTAGCTACAACCTTAAAACTTGTGTGGACCAACTGGCTGGAGTTTTGTAGATGTTTTCAACCCCTTGCTAGAGTAGTCTGAAGTCTCCACCTGGTTCAAAAGGACATTCATTCTATCAATACTTAAGGAATGCAAGATGACCTACCTCGATGGCTATTGGCTGGTAGCCCGTAATGTCTATTGTATTGAACTGCTTTGAGAATACTAAACAAGTCCCTTCAATATTGGCAATGTAAAGAGGGTTAATCCCCATCCCCCACAGGCTTTGTGTATATTGCAGAATTAGGCTAGTCATGAAGGAAAGAGCTTGAGGGAAGTTGGGTCTTTGAGGAACATTGATGAGAGAATAACAACCAATGGTTGAGCTGAGGAGTATCAGGGTTCGAATGGCTGTTGGAGAAGGTTGTGTACTGACAATAACCACACCAGCGGTGTGAGTATAAGACAGCTTTAATAAACTGATATGAACACTAAGAAGTCTTGTCTCTCTGCAAGATGAACCTGGAAGGCTAGACTGTAGCTCTGGACTGCTTTATATACAAGGTCACCGGGATGACCCCTGGTAGCCTAGTGGTGTAATTACATATAACCACAGGTTGTGTTGTGAATGGGTTTGAATGTCGGAGTCAGAAAATAAAGGTGAATTTTGGAAGCTGATGAGAATCAACATAAACTAACATTTTAACATAAATTGAAGCTATGTGAAGTGAGTTCCCAAAATATGACTGCATAGTCTATGAAGAGCAGCTCTGTCTGAGGGTGCAGTGGCATCCAAGGACCTGTAGATAGACATGAAATTGCCAGAATTGGTGTCCAGGTGTGAGTTGCAAAGTATTGGATGACACTCTATATATTTATGTGCCCACATGTGGTAATATATTGGATACAAGCATAACTTGGGAGTAAAATCATGAGTCAGTGATTATCAGGGTGACAGAAGTATTGATGCGATCTTCATTGAGCATTTTTCAATTATTTTAGAGCATAAATTTATAGACTTATTCTGGGTTTGTTTAATACACCACGAACTATGGCAGCAATATTTGGCCCTTTAAAAACATTAGTGGGTGAGATTTTTATTTTTATTTTTTTTTCCAATATTCACACACTTATCTTTCGAGTGTTCTGGAAAAGGCACATGGTCTGATGTTTTGGAAACAATGAATTGTCTGTTAGATTGTAATTAAGAATTTGTTTTGTCTATAACCTGACACAAACTTTCAAGACATTAAGATTTATAGTGCAAAGCAATTTAGCTTTTTAAAGCAGATACTTGTCGTAAACAATGTTAATCTTATAAGATAATATAAAGAAATGCAATATGTTTTAAGAATTGAAACTCAACATCTTGTAATACGGTATGCTGATTATATTAACTCTGAGGCCAGACTATTTTCAACTTTACAGTGCTGGAATCTTGCTGTGGTTTACAATATATCTGATGAATTCCTCCTTAAATCCAGGTCTCCATTTCACATTACATTGATTTATTAAGTATTTAATGTAGTTGAAATCTCAAGTGATTTACATCCTCTCTTTAATCTTTGAAACAACAGATTGCTTCCTTAATCAATCGTAATGTATTCTCCAGCCTTCCATCCATTACAGGAAAACATGCTTAAATAGTGAGTTCTTCCTGTTTGCCATTTCATGAAATGCTTGGTCTGGACACCACACAGCTATTGCTTTGAGTAACGATTAAGGATAGGAATAAAATGAATTTAAATCACTCTCTAACCTTGAAGAGGCTAATTTGCAGTTCTACCATTATAACAACATCTAATTTGCACATAGCTATAATATTTAATGTTGCAAACTGTGAATAAAAGAAAGGGTATATCAAGGTAGAAAGAAGTAGGAAGGGTAACCAAATGTTTGGCCAAATGAATTTTTAGAAGAGCTAAAAAGAACAAGAAAGGTGTGGGAGAGAATAAGGGAGAATTCCAGAATATGATGCCTGAACAACTGAGGGCAGGACTACCAATATAAAGGTTGGCAGGCAGGCATGCAGTTCTTATTGTTGAAAGTTTAGCTCATGCATCAGGTCCCTGGGGTGAATCTGTGGATCAGTTTTTCTGCTGAGATATAAGCATGATGGATAAATGCTAGATTATGTGAATAGCAGCATCTCTTAGCTTGCCTATAGGCAAGGGGTATCTTGGAACAGCAGTCTGACACTGGTCTCACAATTTTCTAACAGCCAGCTAGCCCAGACTTCTGCACTTGTGGAAATGATACTCTCCAAAGCCCAGAGCTATTTCTAATTGCCCGTCACAGCCAACCCCAGCAACCTCCACTCCAAAAAGGTAAAGGCCAAAGAAGACAACACATTGATAAGGAAGGAAGAAATAGCGTGTGAATTTTAATCCATTTTTTTTTCAGTTGCCTTAAGTCTTTCTAGATGGCATGAGTTGAGAGATTCGTATCACATGGAAATACCCTCTTTGTGGGATTTTTCCAACACTTTGAGGTGCCTTCTGCAGAAAGAACTAATTACACAAGTGCGTTGAAAGGCAAGGATCATTGCTGCTTGGTAGACCATGTGTCTTTCATGAGATCTGATGTCTTGATCTTTGAGTAACTCTTTCTTAATTTGCCCAAAAATTGTGGTGCATTGAAGATGATGGTGAATTTTATCACTGATGGCTGCCCTCACTAAGAAATTGCTCTGAGATGTGATAAGGAGTCCATCTTTTCCACCATCTCACTGAACCTTTACTGTTCCTGAGTAATGTAGTGCAGCTGAGATCACTCTCTGTGGAAAGGGCTGATGATTGCTTGGGCTCAGCCCAGGATCATCTGGAAATACAAACATCCTCTTCCTTATACAGCTTGACCACTAAAGTTTGAATGATCTTGATTCTAAAATAGCTACGCTCTTGAAGAAAATCTTGGAAAAAAAAACACCATTAATTAATTAGACACTATTATGTTCTACAATGGGTTAAGCACCTCTAATAGTGTAAAATTTTCCCTTAAATCAGAATAGAGTACATTGAGCTATAATGCTCTTGATAGAAGACGCATCATACTCTCTGCAAGAACGTTGCAAGTTGGCTGTTGTTGCTTAACTTGGACTACTTACTAAAACAAATCCCATTAACGAAACAGATTTGTGTTCTACATCTGTTGAACACATACAAATAATACAGAAGCAATCTTCACACAACTAGAAGTAGTTTAGATTAAGTTAGAATCCAGAAGATATTTTCAGAAACATTACAGATGCTGCCAAGGTACATGTTGACTGCTATTGCATAACATTAACTGCTTGTTGAAACCAATGCTATTAACAAAAAGTGGGTTAAGTTCTATAGGTGAATAGCACTTTCTAATAGTGCAGAATCTTTTATCACATTAAATAGAAGTAGCTTACATTGTATTGTAACATTAAATATTTTATTTGGGGGGGGTGTGATGCCGTAGGTGGGAGACATGGGAAAACTCTTCTCCTGGCAGAATGAATTAAAACCCGACTTTTAATGTCCTTTTAAAATAAGAGAATAACTTTAAGTTCTTCTAAAGATCTCTAGCAATGGCTACAAGAAAATCTAAAGCTCAATCTGTAAAACAAATGGCTACAACAGAAGCAACAGTACTTGAAGAAACCAACCTACCCTCCTGTTTTGGTTCCTCTCCAGCTTTGTTTGATGTGACCTCGTTGGGTAAGGATTCGAGATTGAATCCAACGCCACCTACTCAGGGAACTGAGGGTGCTGGAGAATGGAGGAAGGCTGCAGATGCAACCCAGGAACAACTGTGCATGTGAACTATGGAAGTGGCCTGTAAGGAGCCTGAGGGACATGTGTCGACCAGTGTTAATGGCCAGATGAGAACCAGCCGAAGGGCTCGAGCACAGGCTCTCTTGTTGACAACATCTACAAAGAAGAGGAGATCAGAGTAGAAGAAGGATATTTGCCACAAGGAGAGGAATCAGAAGATGAAGGAAAAAAATCAGTACATTCAAGGTAAAGTGGAGACATACTATGTTACTCCAGAACCTCTGGACCCTCAAGTTTTTCATAAAATTTGGGAGCAAATAAATTTAATGAGTGAGAAAATGGATAAAAAATTTTGCAGAAGTAAGAACAGAATTTATAACACAATTAGGAGGTATTAAGGAAGAAATGACTGTAGCAAAATATACAAAAACTGTTGATAAAATGAAGGTTCAAAAATTTGAGGAAGATTTTCAAGAATGTCATGGAAGTAGAAGAATGTAAGGATACAGTTAATAAGATAGAAGATTCTTTCATGGCATGGGAGGTTCAGAGAAAAGACTTGTTGCAAAAAATTGGAAAACCAGAGTCAAATGAATAATGTCAAAATTGTTGGATTTCTAGAAGATTTTGAGGGCACTAATCCAGTGCAGTTTTTTTTTTAAAAACTGGTTACCTGAAATTCTGGGGTCTGAAAATTTTCTGAATGGTCTGGAACTTGAAGAGCATGTAGAGCTCTAAGAAAGAAGTTGTATCCAGGACAACATTACAAGGATAGAGAGATGACATTGAGATTGGCTGTTCAAAAAGCAAGGGAAGAGCAAGGTCCGTTAATGATTTAGAATGATAGATTATTCTTTTATGCAGACCTGAGTAATGCTCTTGTTAAGTGAAGAAAATAATTTAATCCAGCAAAATCCGTTTTATGGAAGAATGGATATAAATTTGCCTTTCGATACCCAGCAGTTCTTAGTCTTTTGTGGAGAATACCAAGCACAATTTTATTGCTAATGAATCAGAAGCTTTGAAATTTGCAAATTCATTACCTAATAATAAGCAAAATGGAAGCCAGCATTATTCATCTTAGCAAATGGAAAAGAACCAAGGTAAATTGAGAGAAGAATATTCAAACCAGAAGCCGACTGATATTGATGATGATCAAGTCTATAGAGATCTTGAAGAAGCTTATCATACTTCATTGACTGATATTCTTTATGATATTCTGTTGGGGGAGGCGGTCTCCTTTTTTTCCTCTCTGCCTTCTCCTTCTGAGCCCACGTGCCACTAATGGTGAGAGCCACTTCCCAGAACAAAGGGGTTTAGTGGTGATCCTATCAACATGTCCTACCTTTCTATATTTGAAAAAAAGAAAAAAAAGATTTTATTGTTGTAGTTTGATCAATGTATGTATGGAACAAAATTCTTGCTGAGCAGTTAAGGTTTAAAAAAAAGTTAACTATTTACAATAGCACACTAAATTAAAACACAATACATACAAAAATAGATAATAATATTCATAGTTATCCTTGTACTAATATAGATATGGTATAGCAATAGTGCAGATGGTCCTTTTGTGGTGTCAGACCACCAGTCCCTGATTAGTGCAACAAGAGAAGGATCGGGAGCCTGATAGTTGGTGGAAAGGAACCATTCTTTATTCTAGAGTCACTGGTCTCTGTATCTTCTGCTGAAGGTAGCAGTGAAGAGATTGTGACAAGGGTGACGGGGATCCTTTGATGTTGGTTGCCTTCTTGAGGCAGGATTTCTCACAGTGAAATAATGGGAGGTTGGAAGCTGTGATGGACCTGGCTATATTTGTTGCATTCAGGAGTCTTCTGCATTCCCTGGCAGTCAAATGAAAGAAAAAAAAGGCTGTGATGGCTATACCTGTCAGTATACTTTGTACAGTGCATCTATACAAGTTTGATAGAGCATTTGGCGATATTGCAGTTGATACAAATACATTCATATATGTGGATGTTGTCTACATGGACTTTTAGTAAGTCCTTTGACAAGGTCCTACATGGGAAGTTGGTCAGGAAGGTTCAGTCATTTGGTATTCATGGTGAAGTAGTGAACTGGATTCAACAATGGCTGGATGGGAGAAGCCAGATTGCTTATCAGACTGGAGGCCTGGTGTGCCTCAGGGATCGGTGCTGGGACTAGTGTTGTTTGTCATCTATATCCATGATCTTGATGATAAATGCAGTAAATTGCATCAGTAAGTTTTCAGATGACACTAAGATTGGAGGCATTGTGGACAGCGAAGAAAGCTTTCAAAGCTTGCAGAGGGATTTCGAACAGATGGAAAAAAAGGGCTGAAAAATGGAAAGGATAAGTGTGAGGTGTAGCATTTTGGAAAGACAAACCATTGAAAAGACATGCATCGTAAATGTTAGGGCACTGAGGAATGTGGTAGAACAAAGGGATCTGGGAAGACTTACACAATTCGCTGAAAGTGGCATCACAGGTAGATAAGGTTGTAAAGAGAGCTTTTGGCATGTTGGCTTTCATAAATCAAAATATTGGATATAAGTTATGATGCTATGCTAAAGTACAAGACATTGGTGAGGCTAAATTTGGAATATCATATGCAGTTTGGTCGCATAACTAAAGGAAAGGTGTCAATAAGATGGAAAGAGTGCAGAGAAAATTTAATAGGATGTTTCACAGAATTCAGGAACTGAATTACAGGGAAAGGTATAGACTTTATTGCCGAGAGCATAAAAGAACAGAGAGATTTGATAGAGATCTTTTAAAATGAAGGGGATAGACAGAATAATTGCAAAAAGGATTTTTCCACTGAAGGTAGGTGAGCTACAAATCAGAGGATATCGGAGAAAGGGGAAAAGTTTAGGGGGAACGTAAGTGGGAACTTCACACAGAAAGTACTGGGAGTGTGGAATGAGCTGCCAGCTGAAGTGGTGAATATGAGCTTAATTTCAAAATTTAAGAAGAATTTGTACAGGTACATGTAAGGGAGAGATATGGAGTGCTATGGACTGGGTGCAAGTCAGTGGGACGAGGCAGAAAAATGGTTCAGCACAGACTAAAATGATTAATGGGGCTTGTTTCTGTGCTGTAATGTTCTATAGTCCTATGTAGGAATATTGCAGATGGTGCCAAGCTGTGGTTGCATAGTGTAAACTGTTTGTGAGTGCAAAGGTTATTGTTTAATCAAATTTACAAATGGTTGTGTTGGTGACTAGTCCATGTTGTGCAATGACTGCTAACTTGCAGTGGATTAGAGATCTTGAGTTATTAGCAGAGATTGGATGGGCTTGGTCTGTTTTCCCTGGAGCAAAAAAACAGCTGAGAGGAGACATAACAGGGATATAAAACAATGAGAGGCATAGGTAGGGCAGATAGCCACTGTTTGTTTCCCATGGAAAGTTGATTAAGCTAGGTGATGTAGGCTATAAGATAAAAGGGAGGAAGTTTGAAGGGGATCTGGGAGATGCATTTTGCAAGCCTAGTAATTGGTATCTAGAATGAACTGCCAGAGATGATGGATACATGAATATTTAAGAAGCATCAGGACAGGTACCATACTTGAATGAGAGGGGCACAAGGGATATTAGAATTAATGTAGTCAAGTGAGATTAGTTTTAATAAGCATAATGGTCCACACAGACATGGTGGGCTAAATGGTCTGTTTCTATGTGATACAACTCTGACAAAGGGAATAGCCTAGATTTATTAGACACCAACCTCACTAAGAACAATAGTTATTGGCTCCTTTGACAATATTGTGGTGTGCATGCCATACCTGAGTATGAAGATGAATGTTTGTGAGGACCCAAGGTTAAGTTAGAATTTTCACAGCTATCCTAAATAATGGAACCAGGCTTGGGTGTGGTTGAGAAAGGCCATGTGCAGTGCTTGATGCTGTTATTGTGGTCCTGGACTTACCTGTGTCGGGTGTGGTGCCAGTCACTGCTGATGACCTATCAGATGGATGATAGGCAAACATCACAAATGCTGAGAATATGGTGCAGGCTAGCTGGGCTGGACTCTGCTGAAGTGGATCATTGGAAACAGAGGTTTCTCCAATATTTACCTTGCCGAGTTCAAGGACACGTGGTGAGTGTCTTTCAAGTGCCCTTTGATGAGTTGGCGGATCATGCTAACATCTTTATGTCCACGACCTCTGCAATGAAGATAGAAACGTTGGCTATTGCCCCTAGTCAGCAAGAGCAAACAGAGCTGGAATGATTGCTTACTGCACCTTGTGAACCGCCAGGACCTTATCAACTCAGGATAACTGAATTGGAGCAGCAAATGGCTACACAGGTCCAGGCTTTGAGCACCCAATGGAATGCCTCCTGTCAGCCTTGTTGGTATCATGCTCTTCTTGGACATAGTAAAAGTGATGGGCGGTGTATTTTTTGGAAACACCAAAAATTTGGTGCTACCACCTGGTCCTGTCAGCCACCTTGCGACTTCTGCAAATGGCAGCCAGGAAACAATCTGGCCTGGCAGAAGTGGCAATTGTGCCCATGGGCACATCAGGCATTGTCTCTTCCTCAAAGACTCTCTCGGCAGCTCAATTTCTTGCTGATTCTGATGCAGAAATTTCTATGGTCCCTCCAACCCCTGAGGAATGCAGACACCCCAATATGTTGTGTGTTCTTTCAGCCGTGAATAATTATCATATTCAAACCGATGGCTAGGGGTCACTCGCGCTGGATTTTGGTCTCAACAAACATTTTGGGTGGGTTTTCATGGGTGAAAATATGGTGAATTCCATCTTGGGAGTGGATTTCCTGTCACATTTTTCGATGCTGGTGGATTTTTTAAAAAATTGATGTGTTGTGGACCGCAGCTCTTGTATGCAAGTGAGCGGCATTTGTCATCCTTCCAGTGTTTTCACCCACCTGATGAGGCTCCAACCTGGCTCCTGCCCTTTCCAAGCATTGGCCAAACATTCCCCTCACCTAGTAACCCCATTGTATTGTCATACAGACTAAAACATGCAGTAACCCACCACATAGAGACTCTGGGCCCTCCGGTTGCAATGCAGAGGCATAGATTAGCATCACCTAAACCACCTTAAAAAAACATGAAAAAAGAATTCAACTTCATGCAAAAGCTGGGCATAGTCCACAGATCTGACAGCTGTTGGGGTGTCACCATTGAATGTGATTTCCAAAATGTCTCCTGGGAATTGGAGGCCTTGTGGTGATTATTATGCCCTGAATAATTCCACTGTGCCTGACTGATTCCCAATTTTCAAGACTTCTCAGTGAACTTCCATGGAAAATGTATGTTTGCAAAATTAGATCTTGAATGTACATACTATCAGATTCCAGTAGAGCTTTCCAATGCTGCCAAGACAGCAGAAATTACCCCTTTTGGCACATATGAGTTTCTGTGAATGCCATTCTATCATCAGAATGTAGCTCAGACCTTCTAGCGATTTATGGACTGTCCACTCTCCGGCCTCAATTTTGTCTGTATTGACTATATTCTTGTAGTGAGCATGGATGAAGAGGAGCACAAGAACTGTTCCAGAAACGTGATGAATTTGGCATTGTGATCAGTCCCAGTAAATGCATATTTGGTGCTGCTGATCTTATATTTTTAGGACATAGCATGGTATCTTGCCCGATGAAATGAAAGTGCAAGAAATTTGAGATTTTCCTACAGCTGTTATGTTTGGCCAGTTGTGACATATTTTTGGGATGCTGAATGTCTACTGTCATTTCCTTCTGAATGCCACAGCATCTCTATTACCCCTTGCCGAACAACGAAATGGATTTGACAAGTCCACTTCAAAAAGACCATCGACTTTGGGAGTCTGTTATTCGTGCTTTCAACTATGTGAAGACTGCACTTGCGAATGCAATAATGCTTGTGCGCCAAAAGCTCAATGCCTCGTTCTCTCTTTACCATGGATGCCTCTGACACTGCCATGGGAGCAGTGTTAGAACAATAAGTCCATGGGCAACTGAATCTCTGGTGTCTTTTTCTGCAAAAGCTGTTACTGGTTCAGGCAAAGTACAATAAGCTTGATCAGCAACTCCCAGCCATCTATCTCACATTGAAGCTTTTCCGGTTTTTGTTGGAAGGTCGCCATTTCACCATTTATACAGACCACCAGCCTCTTATTCATACTGTGAGTACAAGCACCAAACTCTACTCGCCACAAGAAATTTGCCACTTGGATTTCATCTTACAAATTTTCCTCAGACATACAGCACATCCGAAGGAAGGCAAAAGCCATGGCCAATGCCCTGACCAGATGTGATACTAAGGCCTTGTATGTGACAACTACCATTGATTTCACTCCCCATGGCTCGTGACAACACATTGCTCTCTATTTCATCCAGTATTGCTGGATCAACACAGGTCTCCATCTACAAGATTTGAGCTGGATGAATCGGGTGAAGCATTGGTCTGGGATTTTTCCCACAGGAAGACTTGGGCCTTTTTTGCTGGTAGCAATGACGTGGGAGATTTTTGAGACACTTCATAATCTCTCATCTTGGTGGAAGAGTATTGATCAAACTGATTACAGAATGCTTTACCTGGCCTCATGTTAAATGGGATGTTGGATTGTGGGTAAGGACCTGATTGCCATAACAATGTTCTAAAGTCTCCAGACACATGAAATCCTGGCTGGATGATTTTGTTGTTCTGGGTTCCCGTTTCTATCACATGCACCTGGACTTGGTAGGGCTGCTTCCACCATCCAGAGGATATACTTATTTGCTTATGTGTAGGGACTGGTCTACCAGGTGGCAAAAGGCCATTCCTGTCATTGACATCTCTGGGGAGACCATCACTTTGGCTTTTGCGGATAGTTAGGTCCCATCTTTTGGTGTTCCAGGCATTATTACGACATACCAAGGGTCTTGATTTGAATTGGCATTGCTCCAATCTCTCATTGATCTGGGCACTACTCATATTCACACTATGGCTTACCATCGACAAGCCAATGGCTTAATTTAGCATCTTAATTGCCAATTGAAAGCAGTGTTGACAGTCAGTGATGGTGCATCTATGTGGACCAAACATTTGCCCATTGTTCACCTTGGTGTGTGTCTTGCTGTAAAGCCAAATCTTGGATGTTCAGCGGTAGAAATTGTATATGGCACCAAGTTGACTTTTCCCAGTGGATTTGTGAATCAGAGCCCAGGGACAGTGTTATATCATCTGGTATGTCAATTACCTTCGGGAAAACATGAGATTGCTCAGACCTACATCTACATGGCTGGTACCACCTACAGTATATGTACTGGATGATTTACAATTGAGAATGCATGTGTTCATTCTACATGATGCTGTTCATAAACTACTTCAGCCTTTTTACTGTGGGCCTTTTGACGTCTTAGAATGTCACCCAAAGACTTATGTGATTCACAGAAATGGGAACACTGACACAGTCTTCATCGACAGATTGAAGCCATTTTATATTGACAGTCCATGTTCTGCATTGGTGCCAGATTTGGAGGAACAGTCATCACCCCCCCACCCCCACCCCTCCCAAGCACGTTGGAGCATACATCATCTGCCTTGCAGTATAGTATGAGGTGAGGCCAGATTATCAGCCCCCTAGGCTGTTGCATAGCAGAACAGATGTGATCAGTCATTGGAGGATGAGGGGGTGGGATGTCATGGTCACGCACTTACCTGTGACAGGAGTGGTGCTGGTCGCTGCTGATTTCACATCCGAGGAAATGAGTGGGAGTAATAGCACGCATGCGCAGGTTAGTTCAGAAGGCTGCTTATGTGGTTCTGGATCTCAGACCCAGGAGGAGGCAATGGCAGATTAACTACCAACTGGGCCCTAGTTTAGTAAGGCCTCTCCAGCCCATCCTGACCTTGCCTTGCTGCCCCTCAGCCCCACCTTTCCTCCAATTATGTGACTGTGGTAAAACACAGAAATGCTCGAGGAATTCAGCTGGTCTCGTAGTGTCCTCAGGAGATAAATATACCTGGAAGAAGGGCTCCAGGCTGAAACGTCAGTAATACATCTTTACCTCCTACAGATGCTGTGAGACCAGCTGAGTTCCTTTAGCTGCATGATTTTATAACTCAATTTACAAACGTGAATTTGGCTTCTCCCTTTTGCTTTGCTGAGATTTCATCCAAAACAATTTAAACATTACTCATTTTCTACAACTGTCATACGAATAATAACAAACCAAATATCCCTGCAGTGAAGGAATGAATTAGGCTTTCATTTATTAATAAAACTAGATTATGCAAAATCACACTACAATGATAATTTAAAAACAGATATATTAAAGTTCAAACAATCGCTATCAACTTTGGTTATATTATTTGAAGAGAAATCACTGGCCCTGCCAATTTCATTGAAATGTTAAAGCAGTGGGCCTGTCCCTATCCCGTTGGGCAGGGTGAGATTGCTGTTTCCCCAGCTCCGTCCTGTTGGGCCAGAGATTTGTTGCATCCCCAGGACCCCATCCCATTGGGCAGGGAGAGGACCCCGTCCCCCAGCCCTGTCCCGCCAGGCAGGGAGAGATTGTGGTGCTGCTCAAGCCGGGTAGGTGACCACAGAAACCAGTGTGGCTCTGTGTGCAGATGTGGGGAGGAAGAGCTGCAGTGTCCCACTGGGTTCCTGCAGCGCTGTGGCTGTTCCTCCAGCGCTCCTGTAAATATGTGCGCTCTTCTCTATGCTGCATCAATGTAGTTAATTTCTGCTACTTTATAAATAGTTTAGACTCGATGATTTCATTAGCACAATAGAAAAGAATTTCACGGCTGAATCACTCACCTGGAACTTTTCATCTGCTTGGAGGCTACCTGCAATTTTTAATGAAATCAAACAAACACAAAGGATGAAGGAGAGTAATGAAACTCATTGTTTTTGTTAAATTTGACCATAATGGATTGACTCCCCTTATCTTCCAGGCCCCCAGGATTCAGCCTACTCAGCCTAATGGTTAATCCGCCACTGGGAAGAGAAGATTGAGAGTGTCAAGATCACCCATGTGGCAGAGAGCCAATAAAAATGCCATTGGGGTTTGGCTGGGTCATGGTTGGCTGGAAGAAGAATTCAATGTTGGTTCTGAGTGGAATAAAGGAGATCAACTCAATTTTGTGCTTAAAATAAATGAGTGAGTGTATTTAAATTTTGTGTAAACTGTGTAAATTACTACAGCTACACTGTTCATACACCTTCTCTATGGATGTACCTCTCTGCCACCCTGTTTTTGGTTCATTACTTCCCAAACATTCTGAGTTAGATTTTAGTTCTAGAAAGATATTGTGGAGGATAGATAGAACCTCCTGACCAGAGCAATTTTTCCACCTTCTGCTTCCAATCGACTTTTTCTTTGACTCCCTGATTGCCAATTCCTGAAAACTCATTGAACCCTCAATTTTTCACATCACTTGATCTATGCAATGTTCAATATTTGGCATTTTCTTTGTTGACAATCTTCCTGACTTCAACAAAGTAAGAAAAGGGCCTCCCCTGCTTTTCAATGTTGAACATACAGCAAGTAATCGGCTTCACAGAAGAAGCATCAGTCGCACATTACACAATTTATGAACACTCCCAACAGCTGTGTCTGAGTGCTCATTACATGTCAGGAAACCTGTCATTATTTGCTACACATAATATAGGGACAAAGCACATTTAACAGACAACTTTATTCTTCAACAGACAAAGCAATTAAAAAATTGTACCAAGTAGATGAATTTCTGGCATTATTTCCACGAATGATTTGCACTGCCAAAGTTATTGAAAGTAAAAATTACTGTAACTTAAAGAAATTACACAAGAACACACGTGAACATAATGGGGGGTGGGGAAAGGAGCTTTAGGGGAGGTAAACAGGGGTAAGTTTTTTTACACAGAGTTGTAGGTGCCTGGAATACATTGCCAGGAGTCCTGGTGGAGCTTGGAATGATAAGGGCATTTAAAAGCCTTTTAGACAGGCATATGGGTGGGGAAAAAAAAGGTTGAGGTAGGGAGGATATAGTTTTTATGTATATATAGGTCAACAGAACATTATGGGCTGAAGGGCCTGCACTATGCTGTAATGTTCCATTATGAATTCTGGTGCATGTAGTGTACTTGAAGACAATTACTGCATGTCTCATAGCTCATTGGTGCAGAAAATCAATGTAGGAGCTACTACCCTGGATTTGATTCCTAATTATTTTGTCCTCAGATTTCACTCTGCTACAATTGTGTGGCATTATATTAAAATAGCCAGGGTAATTTCAAGACAATGCCACATAATGCTGCCTAAATAAATAAAATGGAACTTTATTTCGTTCATTTGGTTCACATGTTATGTCTCTTGCCTTACTTGGGAGGCTTTTTTAATAACAAAAGAGACTTTTCTTATTGAGGCTGTCCACCATCTCAGGAAACTGTTCACACACTCACATTTACATGTACATACGGCCCACAGTGTTGCACTACAGTTATTACAATGAGTAATGTGTATTCTTACGTGGTTACAAAATAGTTCACATTATCCTGACTACATAACATCACTGTCATTGGAGCTTTAATTTATCATGAAATCTTTCTGCTTATTAGTCAAGGGCAATCTGCTCAGTCTGTTAATAGGTATAATTTGTAGTTTTGGTTCAGTGGAGAAGGCATTAGAAAGATAATACTATTGAAAATAAAGAAAATCTGTAGATAGTGGAATTCAAAAATAAAACTGCAAATGCTGAAAAAAATTTAGCAGGTTACATTGCAGCTGTGAAAAGGGAGTCTGTTAATGTTTCAGGTTGAAGACCTTTCATTGTAACTGAGGAAGAACAAACATGTTGTTCTAAGTAGTAGTTGAAGAGGGCAATGGGGACAGAATAAAAAGAATATTTGGTAAAGGCTGAAATGATGGAGCAATTGCATAGGCAGTTAAACTTTTTCTGTGAGAGCAGAGTTGCAGAAAATAGTTGAGACAAAGATTCTGTGCACTTTAGTGGAGAAAAATCATAACTGAAGAAGGAAGACACTTTAGACGTTATAATTTCAGTGGTATTTGAGAATGACAGACATAACACATCCATAGTGCATGTGAACATATTTGGACCAATGTAAAGTGACTCATCAGATGAAGCTGAGACAAAAGACCCACCAGTTCAGTCCTGACAGGATTCCAAGTGTCACTAATGCAAGGTCAAGGAGTAAAAGATGAGAAACCAGAGGTGCCAACTCTGTAAGCAGCAAATGAATTATGAACAGCTCATTCACCTAAAGCCAGTCATTGGATGATTTAGACGTAGTAATTATATGAATTGTCTTATTCAACTTCCTTGCATGCTTGCATCAATTGAATAAAGGCTTGTTCCATCTACATCTACAGTTCCAGTCTCTAAGAGCATCAATCCAAAGTTCACTAACATGCAAATAGTTTTAGTACACATACATACATAGGTGGATCTGTTTATGTAAATTAATTTCATATGTTAAATACAGTAAAATCCCTATTGAATTGTTAAATACAGTAAAATCCCTGTTGAATTCCAGATAACAGGGATTTTACTGTATTTAACATATGAAATTAAGTTACATAAAATTAATTGTGTACTAAAATGTGTACTAAAACTATCTGCATGTTAGTGAACTTTGGATTGATGCTCTTAGAGACTGGAACTGTGGGTGTAGATGGAGATTGTGTGTTGCATGAATGGAGAACTAACAGGGCACGCCAATTTTAAATGCGTATTTTTTACCCAGCAAAAAAAAATTGCAGAAAATAAATGGGTAAAAAATACGCATTTAAAATTGGTGTGCCCTGTTAGTTCTCCATTCATGCAACACACAATCTCAAGCAACCATAAAATCTGTTTATCCGGCAAGAGCCAATACTCATAGGTGCCAGATACGAGGGGTAAATATGAAAACTATTGAAAATATGTATGGTTGTCTTGAATTTCTGCTCAGTTGCAGCTCTTTTTAAATGACTGAGTGATTAATAGATGGCTTTGATGCTTTTCAAAGGGATTTCCATTAATAGTGGCACAGTTTAGCACAGTACTATTACAACTCCAGCAACCTGGGTTTGAATCTGATGCCTTCTGTAAGGAGTTTGTACATACACCCTGTGACCTGCATGGGTTTTCTGCAAGTGCTCCAATTTCCTCCCACCCTCCTAAAATGCAGGTTAATTAGTGTATTGGGGTGATGTGGGCTGGTAGGGCAGTTACCCTGCTGTAAGTCTAATACTTTTAAAAGAAATCAATTAAAAGGAAGTCACTCAATGGATGCTGGATTGACTTTGGATTGACATATTTCTTAAATATCCTTTTTTTTTGGATAACCTCGTTTCAGTTCTGTCAAACTACATCTTCATAAGTATACTGTAGAAAACATTTTGAAGCAAAATTATTATTTTAAATTGCACTTTGAACTGATTGCTTTGTTTCATGACAGAGTTCACAGCCTGGTGATTCAAAATTGAATTTAAACTCGAGCTCCAGGAAGAGAACTTTTCAAAATAGATTCAATTTTTGACCAATTGCCAATTATGTAAGAAACAAAATTAATACTCCACTGTTTATAAATAATTTACTCAGATTTATGTGCAGTTGCATTTGATGCTGAATTCTATAGTAACAGCATAAGGTTGTATTTAAAATATTTCTATTCTAATTCAAGTGGTTATTACATTGAAATTAACTTCCCATAAAGAATGAAATATAATCTAGCAGTTTGCTTTAAAAGCCTACCATTTTAGATAAGAATTCTATTAACCCTTTCTTTTCTGTAATTCTTTGTAATATTTGGTCATATGAAGTAAATGAACAAAAAAAAACCAACATCGTATCCATTTAAGCCACGAATTGACTCATCTGTGTGTGTTCTAACATCTTCTGTTTTGATTCAATTGTGTAACTCTTTGGAGTGTTTGAAATGTTTGGGAAACTTAGAGAAAACTTCACACGATTTCTTGGATAGAATTGTTTTGTAAACTTGCAAATATATTGTATTATCAGTTGCATAAGAATTTCAGGCCCTTTATGCAAAGATAAAATTTAACTGATATATGGTTAAAATGAGGACAAGACTATTTATTTGGTGTGATTGAAAGGAAAATTACAGCATTAACTTGCTGAACCCATTGAATGCAAAATGCTGCTACGAGAATTTTTTCTCATTCTACAGTAGTTTTTCAGAAGTCCGTAAGTCGAGTGAGTGTGGTAACAACTCTTTGTGAGTTCCTTGAACCACCAGGGAACTATTGGGTGCAAATTGCAAACTGTTTCCTTTTGTCATCTAACAGACTAATAGAATTCAAATCTAACAAAATTATAGAACTGGGACCACCGGCATATCCATTATATCTGGAGGGTAAATGCTAACACTCCAAGAAGCACCCTATCATTTTCCTTGCTGAATTAAATTTCACTTAAGGGCTCAGACAGAAGATTTGAACTCTTGTTAGCTAATTACTGTCATGTAATAGCATTCTGTAGCGTCTGCTGCGGTAGAGCTAAGGAATAAAGAGATGACCACCCCATGTGAGGGTGAACCAGTAAACTGATTTTGTTTGAATTCTCTGCGTTAAGTGAAGGGGACACCCACTTCCGGTGACGTGTGCACCAGCTTCTGGAAGTGACATCAGTGCATCATGGCGTCACTCCTTGGTCGGCAGTGTGCCACCCAGAAGCGGGGACTTCGTTTAGTCCACATGTGGCGTCAACCGTGGGCTTCTCGGTAGTGATGGGGGCCCGCGCCATCTTGGGTCAGCTGATTGATGCGGTGATTCGGCCAGTCTAACCGTGCGGTCACTCGGCCGGCTATACCACTACCCCCCTGCCCAAAGAATCACCACTGCCCTCTGAACAGGTTACTTACAGCTTCTGCACCTGACCTGGGGGGGGTCTGGGGCCAGCAGGTCTGAGTCCAGGTGTGCCACCTTGAGGCGGTCGATTGTGAATCTATCCTGTTGGCCGCCAATGTCCAGTGTAAACACGACACAGTCTCTCTGTACCACCTTGAATGGGCCTAGGGGTGTTCCTTGTTGTCCTCTCCGCACAAAGGCCTAGTGGGTGGATTGAAGGTCTACGGGGACGTGACTGGCAGTGAGCTGTGTCGAGACAGTGGCGGGGGGGCATTCACCCACTTGAACCCTCAACCTCTGGAGGTCAAACAGGGGCTGCAAGAGGGTGGTCGCTTCCGGCAGAAAGCGATGGTAGAAGTTAACCATCCCCAGGAACTCCTGAAGGCCTTTGGTCGTGCTCGGCTTGGGGAAGTTTTGAATGGCCTCTACCTTGTCTGGTAGTGGCATGGCTCCCTTTGGGGTGATGCAGTGTCTCTAAGCCAGACTGGCACATCACCGTGAGCCTTAACTGTTGCAGTCTGTCGAACAGGAGGGTCAGATGCGTCCTGTGAGTGCTGGCGTTGGGGCTGGTGATGAGGATGTTGCCTAAGTAGACAAAGATGAAATTGAGGTCCCTTCTGACAACTGAAACACAATTGATTCCCGCACCCTTCATGCATTTATGGCATAATTTCCATTGCTAATGTAAACAATGCTGATATCTAGTTGAAATTAATTGTTGGTCTTGGAAACAAAGTTTTACAAAGGTCAATTCAAATTGGAACACATATTATTTTCAAACCTCTCAATAATTGTTCCTTTCAACTTGTGTATATCTCTATCCTTGGAAAGGATTAAGCATTTACTTTCAAGTCACAGTCGGGAGATCAATGAGCAGCATGTGTTTTTTTTAAGTTCTAATTCAGCTACCAGGAATGTAAAATTACTGGTAATACCTTCTCATTGTGATAATGTTTGAATTCAAGTCAAAATTTTAATTACTTAACTGATAGGTTCTCCTATCTAAAGTAATATCATTGGATATGTTGGATGATTCAGTGATATTGCAGTTTTTGAAGAGATGATTGCTTGCATATGAAATGATGTTAGTAGACCTGATTTGCATAACCTACAGCAATAACCTTTATTAACTCTGACCAGAGAAATATTGAGGAACCTGACTACTCTGTTCATTCATCTTGAACTCTCAAGATTTCCCAATGAGAAAAGGAACTATATAATAGTAAGCTTCCTCAGTTTTGTGGAAATAACTAATTTCTATTTTTTGTTGCAGTGTTTGATAGCCATTGCACTATTACAATTCAAAAGCACACATTTTGACCCCGACCATTTTTTGTCAACTCAGAGAATTTGTTCCAAATGAACAAAAGCAGACACTTTTGATTTATGATGCATTTAAATGTTTGGGCAGCTAATGGAGTAAACTAGCTTTTTTTTAATGTAAGTAGGGAAGATTCTAACAATTAATATTGTTTGTCCCAAATGTCCATGTGTAGTGGCTCACCAGAGAATTAATCAAAGCAGCCCAGGAGGTTTTGAGTGACATCATGATGTCACAATGTGATGACATCATTTGGAACATGCAGCGCTTTAAAAAGCTGCGTGTGACTGAGTAAATGACAGATTGCAGCACCAAACCCAAACTTTTGAGCCTGTTCATCTGTTGCTTTCAAAACAATAATCCATTTACACCTGCTTTTGAAATTCTTTCGCAAAGCAGTGTCCTTGTTTTATTGTCTTTGCAAAGGCTCTGGGCCAGAGCGTCTGGCTTGAGCAAAGCGCTAGCATTTTAAATGAGATCTGTTTTGTGAAGTGTTTGTTTGTGACCTTCACTGCCTCCACAATTTATCTCCTTCAAAAACATATCTATGTGCAATAGAAAATATGATATAATCCATCACACACATGACGGTGCTTCAGCCTTTCCAGCTACTGCATTGCAGATTCAACCACATGCATGTCGACATTGTCGGCCTGTTTCTGGTGTCTCAAGGGTCTGGATACTTGTTAACGGTCATTGACAGATTCTTTAGGTGGCCAGAGGTGGTTCCTATGATTGGCTCATTGACTGATTTATGCGCCGGAGCTTTTATTTCTGCCTGGGTATCTCGGTTCAGCCTACCCAGACACGTCACCTCTGACAGAGGCCCACAGTTTACCTCCACACTCTGGTATGTTTCATCACCGCTGCTGGGAATTCAGCTCCACCACATGACAGCCTATCACCCACAGTCGAATGGCCTGGTGGAGTGGTTCCATAGGCACATGAAGGCTGCACTAATGGCCCACCTTCAGGGACCTGATTAGTCAGACAAGCTGCCCTGGATCCACCTAGGAATAAGAACGGCACCCATGGACGATCTCAACTCCTCGTAAGCCATGTTGATTTATGGAGCACCACTCATTGTACCTGGGGAGTTCGTGCCCGCAGCACACAAACAGGAGGTGCGGCCGACTGAAGACTTAAGCAGACTGCAGGAGCGGCTTGGAAAAATGGCCCCAGTTCCCACATCATGGCACAGAACAATGAAGCCCTTCATCCCAAAGGAACTCCAGGACTGTGAATTTGTGTTTGTGTGTAGAGGTACACACCGGCCACCCTTACAGAGGCTGATGTGCACCTTCAGAATCATATGATACAATCATACAACTTGTATATTGGACATTGGGGGGCATCCAGACATTTATGATTGACCGACTAAAGCCTGCTCATCTTGACCTTGATTGCCCCTTGCCATGACCCCCTACATGAAGGCGCGGACGACCGCCAAAGAGCAGTGGACAGTAATGGCACGAGAGGTTTATCCTCCCATCACCTGAGGCTTAATTGAACCAGCTCGGGAGGTTCCGAGTGACGTCATGACATCACAATGCGATGATGTCATTTGGAATGTGTGGGTTTTAAAAAAGCTGTGCGTGTCTGTTTGAGTAAAGGACTTTTTACTGAACTTCGACTCAACTACGTCTGATCATTTTCTCGTTCTTCATTTTGCACTGAGACAATTTTTCTCCTTCTCTGCCTCTCATATTTCAATTTCATGAGAAATGGACTTATTCTTGATTCAATATCCTGATGCATTGACCTGAAACTTCAGTTCTGCAGATACTGGCTGACCATTATTTTTGTCATAATTAATGTTTCTGGCTCTCACTATTCCAACGGTGTTAGACTTTTCCATTTTTGATTGTTCTGGTGAGGTTGTTATTTTGTGGAATTTCCCAAAATCGGATATTTTTAGTTAAAAAATATAATTGAACAAATAGTTTTCAGGCTCGATATTGTACAACTAAATGAAAATGTGTTCTCCTAAAAATCAACTCTGGAATCTCCTCTTGTGAATCTAATCAGGGACTGCTCCAACACCACAAAAGGACTGTCTGCACGACTACAAAGTCTCTTTTGTTGCTCGAGGATACATGAACATTTATTATCCATCTTTTTTCTATCTATTGTCTCCTTTAATTCCATTAGGCATAGTATTGTTGCTTTATTTACAAAGTACCTCTGACGTGGACATTACCCCTCCATAAATCTTCGTCCATGAAGCCAAGCCAAAGAAGAAAAAAGAGAAAAAAAAACCTCTTCAGCTGCAGCATTGCAATGGTCCAATGCCTGTGGACAACAAACTAGCATTTTTATTTTCATGTAGTCATGAATTCTTATGATTTTTGTCCTGTTTCCACAATTTTCTCTCATTTCCGTTGATCTGAACGCCCAATGGAGAAATAGAATTGCTCTCACGCTGAGTGGTGAATCTTGGACTTCTCCACCTTGGAGTGATGTAGAGCCAAGATGACTGGAGGCACTTAAAATGAAAGAAAATTAGACCATAAACAAATGGCAGAAAGAGAAGATGAGGTCTTGTGTAAATCAGCCCAGGCTCATATCGAATGGCAGGGCAGGCTTGAGGGGTTCTTAGTTTCTTTTCTCATTACAGTCAATAGTCCACGCCAACCAGTTGAATGTGTCATTAAACATTCTTTAAATAAAATGAATGAAGATGTAAACTTCTGCAAGGTTGCTATTTTTAGCACAGATTTTAATCAACAATAACAAAATGATTTTCCAATAAGACCTTTATTTAAATTCCCCGGTTTTAGTGCTTAAAACCAAAGCTTCAAACTTCAATTATAATATGGAGATACTAATAACAGCCTTGAGAAAAGCGACCAGTGTGGTCGCATATAAAACTTTGATTTGCTTGGGCAATGCTCATTTGGAAAGATTTTTAAAAGTTCTTTTGGAAAAGTTGATGGACCCATTTAAAAACCAGTGATTAAGTTGATTATTAAATATTCTTACTTTGGAAAAGGTAACAAAAATCGTTATTTTATCCTTAAGAGATGGAGGAAGAATACAATTGTAATTGCACAATTAGAAATGGGGAAAAATTGGAAATGACCTCTGGAAGTGACCCCTTCATTTGGTTCAAGAAACATAACTCCAGATGATTAAGATTGTCACTCGAGTCAATTCTTTTAATAAAGTTACAGTATTTATTTCATTCATATTAAGGAATACTGATTTTAAAAATCCCCTACAATAATTAAATGTAGTTTTCATTATATTCACAGATTTAGGCTTTTTAAATATTGTGTATAAACTCCTGTTAACATATTTTTCGAAGTCCTATTTTGATGGACAATGTTAATGATTCACAATAAGTTGAATCTTTTAAAATTGGTAACAAAGGATTTTCATGGCAATGTTATGTCCCGATTCAAAATTTCAATAACTTATGAGCTGCCTGGTTAGAAATATAGATATTTTAATCAAAATTAAAACTGAAGTGTAAAGAAAATTCTCAGTACAATTGTGAAGATGTGCTAATCTTAACAGTAACCCATGTCTGATGCTCACTGATAACCTTAACACTTCTCTATGTAGTAGCTTTTATAATACATGTATTCCGTGTAATTTACAATAATTGGACATAAGGGATAAAAAGAAGTGGAAGGTTGCACATTAGTGCTGTCTGGTTTGTTGAACTGGTCATTATTTAACCTAAGTCCATTATGCAATGCATTAAATTAATAGAGGTACTGACTGACAATATGATGGGTTGGTTGGGTAATGATTCTTTGGGTTGATTTGGTGTGCAATGCAGAATGCTTATCATAAGTTGTCACATGTGATAAATGCCAACTATAATTTAATGCCATTGACAGAATAGATTTTCTGAAAGCAATAATTAAGTATGTTTTGTGCTAATTGTATATCGTATGTAGATTTTTTTTTCTCTGGAATAATGACTTGCCTGGGTTAAAGCCTTCCAGATTAAATCTCTGACACTTTTGTGTATTCTGAACTAATAATCAAAATAATACAATGTTCTGTGAGCTTTATTTTTAGTAAACCCACAAAATTGTAAAGTTCATAGTTGCATCTGTGGTAACAATCTTGATGATATACCTTTACCATTATGTTTGCCACTGGCAATTGGTGACACTGAAGACCGTTTATTGTAGTATGAGCATGTATGTACCTTTCTTATCTATGTACACAATGTATTATGACTTTTGATATAGTGGCAGTTAGTGAGTGCTAATTGCCTTCAATAAAGAATGGTTAGTAGTTCAATCCTTGTCACTTGACTCAGCAATATAAATAAAAGAGCCAACAAATCCGACTGCTAAATCTGCTATCTAGTCACAGATTGGTAGGCATCAAATACAATCCCATTATTTAGGAAAGGTTAAAAAAAACCACAAAACTTCGAAGAAGTTCACCTAACAGTAGCAAATAGATTCTTCAGTCTGTTTTGAAGTAAGCTGTAAAAGGGCAGATGGAAAATAATGCAACCAATCAACAATTTATGAAAATAATGCATTCCTGCAAATTTTAAAAGTCAAAATTTTGGTACAATGTTTTCCTTAAAGAAAAATGGGGCAGCACACTAACTGCAGTGCTTAACACAATGTTACTACAGTGCCAGCAATCAGGGTTCAAATTTGATGTTGTCTGTAATTTGGCGTTCTCCCCAGTTCTGCATGTGTTTTGACCAAATGCTCCGGTTTCCACTCATGCCAAAGATGTATGGGGATAGCAGATTAATTGGGCACATGTGTGCATTTGGGCAGCTTTGGCCCATGGACTGGATGGGCCTGATGTGCTGTATCTCCAGAGTTGAAACAATAATTTTAAAATTTACTAAAATGTAAAAAGGATCTGAAGAAAGACATTAGACAAGCTAAAAATAAATATGACGTTGCTATGGAAAATAAGGTGAAAGTACATCCAAAGGGTTTCTACAGTTATATTAACAGGATAGTGAGGGATAAAAATGGTCCCTTTGGAGAATCAGAGTGGTCTGTTGTGTATGCACTCACTCAATAAAGACTCGGAGATGGGATGCTTTCTCATCCTTTACTTTTATTAAACTAACCTGGCTACTGATACACAGGATTATATATGGAAGGGTGACATTATTAGATGGGCATCATGATGTCCAGCAGAGGGTGGACTTATACCCAACTTTCTTTCCCATCCCCTGTCGTGCTGGCTGGGCCCATTCGAACTAATAAGATTACATCGGGCCCAGGACGACAAGAGAGAATTAGAATACATCTCATGAGTAATTTTAAATATACAAGGGAAAGTATTTAATAATAATCAGTGCACATAGTCCTTAAAGCATTCAGGGCTGCATAGTGTAGACATATTAGGGATATGTTTTCGGTAGTGATTAACAAGTCCTAAGAAGAACTGTAATTCTGATTTGTTGGTTGAGTATGGGGCCTTGCAATCGGCTTCTGTTCCTGCTGGATTCATTCGCACCCCCTCATCATCGATAGTAAACTCAAGATATGTTACTGAGGGGCACTTGAAGGCACATTTGTCCTTGCGTAATTGTATGTTACACTGTTGTAGTCTGGTTAAAACCTATTCATGGTTTTGTAACTGTTCACTGTCGTTTTGGCCCGTGATGATGATATCATCGAGGAAACACCCAACTGAGAGTCCATGTAGTAATTTGTCCAATGTTGCTTGGAAAAAGTCACAGGAGCTGCTGATATTCTGTAAGGCCCGTGTGTATCGGTGAATAGTCCCAGATGGGGATTGATTGTCACATATCCCTTTGATTTTTTTTTAATGTCCAATTCTATCTGTTGATATGCTTGTAATTTGCTCTCAGTTTAGTGCTTGGAACAATTCTTCTGCCTTGGGCATGGGGTGTTCAGGTATTTTGAGTGACAAATGGTGACTTTGTAATCGCTGTAATTGCGAATCTCATCATTTGCTTTTTGGGCACTGCCAAATCGCTGTATTGTATTGGTTCTAGTATGCCTTCATGTTTTAGTCTGTTTAATTCAGCCTTATTTTTCTCTTTCTTAGCAAATGGGACTGTTCTGGCTTTGAAGAATTTTGCTTCTGCATTATCTTTTAATTGCAATTTGGCTTGAACACCTTTTGATTTCCCCATTTCTTGTTGGAAAACCAACATGTGGTTGTTGAGGATTTGGTTGAGTTCTGGCTGGGAGTTGTCCATTTAGTATTGAACCCATTTCCAGCCATTCTAGGGGAATGTCTTGTAGCCAGTTTCTCCCGAAAAATGCTGGACCCTGGGTATCTATGATGTAGAGAGAAAGTATTTTTGGTTGCTGTTGTTTGAATTGTACTTGGACTGTACATTTTCCAAACACTTTGATTCTGTCTCCAGTAACAGATCTTAGTTATTTCAGTTGTTTTTCCATGAGGCGTGGTAGCAAGTGCTCCTTTACATGTAATGACATTAGGGATACTTCTACCCCTGTGTCTAACTCCATCTTCAGGGGGTGTCTGTTTAATTTTAGCTGTATAAAGATTACTGTTTCCTCTGTTTATTCTTTGGAGTTGTAATATCTTAGGAGCTGAAATTTCAGGAGCTTGAAGGTCAGCAGTTGGGCTGTTATCATCGTCGTTGCTAGGTTCCTCCTCTCTCTATGCAATTGTTTTGACTTTAGCTGCCTGTTTATTTGCAGTCCATCTGTGCTGTAGAAGTGAACATTTAGCTTTGATATGCCTTTCATTTTTACAATGGTTGTATTTAGAATTTTTGAAGAAACTGTTTTCTGTCGGTGGTTATATTTCCCACAATGGAAGCGTTGTTAGTGGGAAGACCTCCCAACCAGTAGGTCTGGTTGACCCACATCCATGTTTTTATCTGCCATTTCAGAGCTGCAGGCAACACTCTATGCAAAATGTAATGTAATGTCTCATCCTTTGCTAATAATTTTTGCCTTGCTTGGTGATTTGCCTGCCCCATCACTAATCTGTCTCACAGTGCCTGATTTAGAAACTGCTTGAAATGACAGTGCTCCACCAGTTTACACAATGATGCCAGGTATTCACTTACTGTTTCTCCTGGTCCTTATCTCCTTTCATAGAATTGTTGTCTTTCTGTCATAACTGGTGGTTTGGAACTTAAATGGTTCCTTAGAGCTGTGCTTAATTCGTTGAATGGCTTCATCCCTGGATCCTCCAAGGCCAGCAAGATCTTAAGGAGGTTGAATGTTTTGCTGCCCATTATACTGAGGAAGAGGGCACGTTTGCAGTTTACTGGACCTTCCACAATACTGTGGGCTATGCAATAGTAGTTAAACAATTCTACGTAGTTATCAGAACTTTTTTCTACTTCGTTGAGTTCCCCGAACTTTCCCTCTGCCATCTTGGTGCGCTTTCGCCTTGATCTTTTGGAGGAAATTTGCTGGGGTTGTTAGGTAGTTGTTTTCTATTTTCTGTTGTTTTCTTTCTCACAGTTGGTGCATGGAGTATGTGTAGGGTTTGTTTCATCCCCATCACCATTATTGTGTACGGCACTCACACAATTAAAACTCGGAGACATGATACTTTCTTATCCTTTTCTTCTATTAGACTAACATGGCTACTGAAACATAGGGTTATATATGGAAAGGTGACATCATGTCTGGGGTGTCATGATGTCCAGTAGAGGGCGTTCTTATACCCAACACGGTCAGCTATGTGTGGAACCAAAGGACATGCGGGAGATTTTGAACTATTTCTTCAATATTTACTAAGGAGACAGATATTAAATTATGTAAGGCAAGGGAAACATGTAGGGAAGTTATGGAAACTTATGATTGAAGAGGAGTATGCTCTAGAGCTTTTAGGAAATATAAAGGTGGAGGTCTCTGGGTCCTGACAGGATATTCCCTAGGACTTTGAGGGAAGTCAGTGTAGAAAAACAGGGCTCTGACAGAAATATTTAAAATGTCATTAGTGACGGGGATGGTGCCAGAGGATTGGCAGATTGCGCATATTGTTCCATTGTATAAAAAGGATTCAAGGAGTCAACCAAGCAATTATAGGCCTGTAAGTTTGACGTCAGTGGTGGGCAAACAAATGGAAATTTTTCTTAGAGATGGTATATATAATTATCTGGCTATACATGGTATGATTAGGAACAGTCAACATGGATTTGTATGTGGAAGATCATGTTTGACAAATCTTATTGAATTTTTTTGAAGAGGTGACCAGGAAAATTTGAGGATAAGGCTGTAGGTGTTGTCTATATGGACTTCAGTAAGAACTTTGACAAGGTCCCACATGGAAGGTTAGTTAGGTGTGAATATGGAAGTAGTAAAATGGATTCAACAGTGGCTGGATGGATGAGAGATGCCAGAGGGTGGTGGTGGATCACTGTTTGTCAGGTTGGAGGCTGGTGGCTAGTGGTATGCCTCAAGAATCTGTATTGGGTCTGTTATTGTTTATAAAATACATTAATGATCTAGATGATGGGGTGCTAAATTGGATTAGTAAGTAGGCAGATGATACTAAGATAGGTGGCATTGTGGATAGTGAGGAAGATTTTCAAATCTTGCAGAGAGATTTGGGCAAGTTAGAAGAGTGGGCTGAAAGTTGGCAAATGGAGTTTAATGCTGACAACTCTGAGGTGCTACATTTTGGTAGGACTGATCAAAATAGGATGGTGAATGGTAGGGTGTTAAAGAAAGCAATTGAACAGAGAGATCTAAGAATAATGGTGCACAATTCCCTAAAAGTGGAATCTCAGGTGGATAGGGAGGTGAAGAAGGCCTTTGAAATGCTGGCCTTTATAGAGTACAAGAGTTGGGAGATAAAGTTAAAATTGTATATGGCATTGGCGAGGCCACATTTAGAATATTGTTCAGTTCTCATCACCAAATTATAGAAAGAATGTGAACGAAATAGAGAGAGTACAGAGAAGATTCATTAGAATGAAACCTGGGTTTCAGCACCTAAGTTATAGTGAAAGGTTAAACAACTTAGGTCTTTATTCCTTGGAGCGTCGAAGGCTGAGTGGGAATTTGATAGAGGTCTTTACATTTTTTAGGGGGATAGATAGAGTAGATGTGGATAGACTTTTCCCATTGATGGTAGGGGAGATTTAAACTAGAGGACATGAGCTGAGAATTGGGGGGAAAAAGGGGAGCTTCTTTACTCAGAGTAGTGTCTGTGTGGAATGAGCTTCTGGTGGAGGTGGTGGAGGCAGGTACAATATTTTAAGAAAAATGTGGATAAGTATATGGAGGTAAAAGGTATGGAAGGTTATGGGCAGAATGCAGGTCAGTAGGACTAGGAGTGTATGCGTTTCGGCACAGATGAGAAGGGCCATAATGGCCAGTTTCTGTGCTGTAATTGTTATATGGATATAAGGTTTATTCAAAAGTCCCCCTTTTTTTTACACCTTTATTGCGCCACTCCATTCTGTCTAAAATGTAGAAACGTGGAATGGGGTGGGGAGGGGGGGACGGGGCATTGTGGTCCTGCCTTTAACCCAGCAGCAGAGATAGTCACAGCACTGAATTGACGTCTGTGTAAAATGGGCGAGCCGTCACACAAGACACTCACGAGGCATCATGCCAGAATGCTGGCATGCTTTGTAAAATGACACACTGTGGCAGCATTATGCCGGTGTGGTTTGGTTCAGTGTGGAAAAAAAAGCAAAGCCGGCTTAATGATAGGCCTTCTTTATGGCATATTGCAGGATCTCTTGTGTAAAAAAAAGGCTAAAGATGTCAATTGCATTGTGTGGATGACAGTACAGAAATTAGTGTAAATCAAACATTTGAAAATCAAGGAATACTAGCAATAGTTCATGCTTTTTTTGAAGTTTTTTCCAGCACATTAGAGGCTGTGCATGGTGTGGCTCTTCAGTAATTGGTGCCGATGTGCAGAAGATGCAAAGAAAGGTGGCAGTGTGTGTGACAGGAGGATATGAAAAGAGCTCAGGGATATAATCAGGCTAAATGATGTGGAAAGAAAATTGAGGTAATTTATATCCATTGGAAAAAAGTGTTTTATAAATGCTGATGTGTTGAAGGGAAAAGAAAATAACTATAGAAGCTGAAGTAAAATATTAGAAACACTCACCAAATCAGGCAGCATTCTATGAAAAGAGAAATGATTAACATTTGAAGCCTAAGACCTGACATCCAAACTGAATTGTGAGTATTTGATTCACCTTGACATAAATGTTCGGGCCAAGTTTAGAAGGTGGAATTAATATGATGGACACTTACATTGATGTGGTGGGCAGAATAGCTCGTTTCCATGCTGAGTGACTCTATGGAAAGTGATAAAACAATCTTTTTACGATAGCAGACAAGATTGGAATGGGATGGATCGAATAAGGTGAATATCTCTGATAGGGGAAGACCAAATGAGTAAATGTTCAGTAACAGTTGGGATCAGATTAAACTTTGTCCATCTAACATGTTGCTAATAATAACTCTAGGGCACACCCAGCAGGCAGAATATACAAATAGGAGAAGGATAATTGATCCAAAAGTTACCTCAAACAGAAATGGCCAGTTTTGATGCAGACAAAAAAAGGATCGAGTTACGTAAAGTTAGAGACCGATATTGAGCACTGAAGGCAGCAATGAGCCCAAATGTTCCTCAAGTTTGGATTGGCATCATTGTAAAGGAGCGGGAGGGAACATAGAGTAAGGTCAGCAACATAGGTATTGGGTGGCAAGTTCAAGTGGCAGACAAGGGTTTAACCTGGGTCGTCTTGCCCACAAACAGTTGGAATCGATTTCTCAGATTAAAAATGTCACAAAACTAGAGGATGTGCTTACGGTGAGGGAGATAGTTTAAGGGAGATCTGCACAGTGATAGATGGGTAGAACACACTGCCAGGGGTAGTGATAGAAGCAGATAGAATACTAGTAATTATGAAGCCTCTGTAGATACATGAAGGAAATAGAGGGATACATATCACATGCAAGCGGCAGGATTATAGTTTAAATTGGATATCATGCTCGGTGCAGACACAAGGGCTGGAAGACGTGTTCCTACGCTGTATCATTTTGTGGTGACAAACAGAATCATCAAAGCATTGAATAAGTGAAAATATGTTGGCCTTTATTGCAAGAGGATTTGACTATCAATTTACACCTTTCCTCTTATCATATCCAATTAATACCTTTAATACTCTTCTGTCCCATTCTTTCCCCTTTCTCTCTGTCTTTATTCAGACACCTGCCTATTTATTTTTCTTAAACCTTATTACCAAAATGTCAGTAATATATCCTTACTTCCTATGGTTGCTGTGAGACTGGCTGAGTTCCTCCAGCGCCAGCAGTTACTGTTTTTTTCCAAAAATGAACACATCTTACTCTAATTATAAAGAGCTCAGATGGCACTGTACCTAGTATACTATTTTGGATTATGCTGTCTCTAGCCAGTGGTTCAGACTGGAAAGCCAGTCTATAGCATTTTTCTTTGTGGAGCTCAGTGTTGTTGGGATTGCTTACATTCTGCAAGCGATCACTTAAGCTGATTCAGATGTGGTGAAAGGTTGAAACCTTAGAAATTGAAGTGGAGATGATAACACAAAGTTTTGAAGGGCTCAGGTCCAAATTATTGGTTATCCTTTACTTCCTATAGACCAGTGGTTCTCAACCTTTGTCTTTCCACTCACAAAGTTTAAGTGATCCCTATGCCATCGGTGCTCTGTGATTAGTAAGGGATTGCTTAAGGTGGTATGTGAGTGGGAAGGGAAGGTTGAGAATCACTGCTCTAGACCCAATTGTTACTGAAATATTTTGCTTGAGAAAAATTGTCATTGGCCCATTTCCTTTGGAGTTATGAAACCATGCATATAATGAGTCAATTAGGTATGTTGAAAACAGTGGTTTTCATATTTTTTTCAACCCACATACTACTTTAAGCAATCCTTTACTAATCATAGTGTTCCTATAGCATAGGGAATACTTAAAGTGGTATGTGAGTGGAAAGAAAAAAGTTGAGAATCACTGCTCTAGATGCTGCATAACCTGCTGAGTTTCACCAGCACTTTTGTGTATTGCTCATGAACTTGGAGTTTTTCTGAAAAGGTGACCATGAGGATTGTCAAGAGATGGCTGATGAACATTGTTTGTGTGGAACTTTGCAAGGCTTTTGATGGGGTTTTGCATGGTAGACTTGTCTAGAAAATTAGATCACTTGGGACGTAAAGTACCCAATTAGATAGTAGAAGGAAACAGGATGGCAATTGAGGTTTTTATTTTCTAGATTGGAGGGCTGGGACCAGTCTTATGCCTTATGGATTGGTGGTAGGTGCACTGTTATTTGTCATATGATTTGGATGAGTATGTAGGTAGCCCAATTAATATGTTTCTGGATGACATAAAAATTGGTGGTGTGGTGAAAAATGAAAGAAATTAAATTTAGGACAGGATCGAGATCAACTGGTAAAACGGGCCAAGGAAGTTAACAGAGAGGTATGAAGCAATGCATTTTGGGAACTTAAACAAGGGCATGAAGAGGCCTAGGGAGTGGTGTAGAATGGACACCTTTATTACAAGTACTAAGTGGCAGCACAGGTAAATGAATTGCCTTCACCAAATATGTATAAGAATTGGGACATTGTGTTACAGTTTTACTAGAAGTTTTTGAGACCATACCTGGAATATTGCATGTAGTCTGGTTGGCCTACTATAGAAAGCACATGATTAATTTAGAGTGCAGAAAAGGTTAACAAGATTTTTCAAGGAATATAGCTCAAGTTACAAGGAAAGACTGGACTACAGCGACTCACATTCCAGTCCTCTGCCTAATTACAACAAATCAATTTCCAGATGGAGACAAAGAGTCTAATGGCGATTCCATTTATTACCATTTTTAAATGGGCTGAAAGTGACATTCAATCTCAGCTCCTCTTGCAAATCAGGCATAAACATAGCCTTACAGTAGTCATAACAAAGAAGAAAACCTTTATAAATGACCCAACATTAAAGTGATCTGAATAACCATAAATTGGTGTATAATTAAAATGTTCCCAGTTCCTGATTAGTTTTGATGTTTGTAAATATAAATGCAGATTTATTTCATAAATATGAAATAAATACAATAGAACTTTGACTTAAATTTAAAATCAAGTAAAATCCATTTGTTAATTTAAATGGGATAAATTAAATAAAGTGGATAAATTATGCTAGAATGACATAAGGTGGTTATGAAAGTGATTTTACTGAAAACAAAGTAATTACCTACAGTCCTATATTTAATATGATTTGAATAGTGTATTCCAACGCAAGAAAAAGAAAACAAAAAGACAAAGGAAATATAAGAACTTGAGGGATGAATTTAACATTCTCCCTTGAGAATGTTCACCCAGTAGGCGAATGAGGTCTTGATCACAGCTACAAAATCTCCTGTATGTCCCTCTTGTCTTCTATCACTCCAGTCTCCTTCACTCCATTCTCCTCTGCCATCCCTCAGAGCTAGACATTGTGCTACCAATCTGTCTGCTGCTTCTGCCCCCTAAAACAGCATCCAAAACAATGCATGTTACTGAGGGGAATGGCCACAGTGGCCATTCCCCTGCTACCTTTCACAGAGGTCACCCAACTGCCTGCTGCCTGAACCTTCTCTATGACTTCTGCACTAAAGCTCCAGCCTATGAAGTTCTCAGCATCACAGATGCTCTTGAGCAAGTCCAACTGCAGCTCCAGCTGCTTGATGTGATTACTTGAGCTGCAACTGGACAGACTTCCCGTGTGTATGATCAGCAGGGACACTGGAATCTTCCCTGATATGCCATTTCCTGCAGGAGGAGCATATGACTGCGATCTCTACACCAGCACGACCACAATGGAAAGTAAAGATCTTGCACTGTCTTCCTACTGCTCAACTAAAGGAACAGGCTCAACACCAATATTAAAACACAGTGCTTCAACCTCAAACCAGTTCACTCAAATCCATCCCACTCATCCATATATAATCTGGCTGCCTGACACTATCCTTCCCTCCCCCCCCCCACCTATATTTTGTCACCCTCTTACTCACCTTTTACATCATGCTGATGATTTCCTTGCACCTTTATAATTTTGAATTTGTGTGAGGTCCCAGCCCCAGGTGCCTAGATGAGTCACTGTGATTGATGACAAAGGTGGGGTAGACACATGGTTATTGTAATTGTCCTATCTACCCACTAACTTTGATCTCTTATCTAACACTGGCTAAGAAGTAGGGAAGAATAATATGACAGCGCAGATGAAGACACAAAACACAACTTTCCCTCCTTTTACCTCCACCTCACTCATGCCTGATGTTATGAATGTTCACCTGCTCTGATCTGGAAATTGAACAGAGTCAAGAGGTTAGAGATTAAATCACCATCTGTATCAGGCAGGTGGCCTACAGGCAAGGTGAAATGATTGTGCACATATTAGTCAAACAACAATTCTGTTGTCAAGAACACATTATGAGGATATTGATGAGAGACAAAAGAAGGTGCAGATGCTAGTTTAATGAAGCAAAACCTGACCTGTTGGAGGAACTCAGCAGATCAAGTAGCACCTGTTGAAGCAAAGGGATGGTTGACCCTTCAGGCGAAGACCCTGCATGAGGATATTGATAAGGCAAGCCAACAGAAGAGGGCAAGTGATGTATGCATGTAAAAGCTTGACAGGACATCTTTGAGAGCTTTGTGTAAATTGTTATGACGCTTGGAGAAGATGACACAAACTTCGTTCAGCATTGGAAACATGGAATAAAATAAGGTTGAATACACCTTGGGCTAACTACATTCCTCATTGAATTATTACCTCACATAGTGAAAGCAATGATTTCATGATGTGGATGGTACTTAAAGCCAGCCTGCACCTCTGTTGTGTAGTTAGTACAGAGTGAATTGCTTGATTGACTGCCTACACGAACAATACCAGAGATCTCTAATATGCTTGCCTAATTTTAGTACTGTCTATTGGCTTTAATTGGCTGTTGAAAAATGAAATGAACATTGCAGCTTTCTTTATTGTGAATGACAGCTAGAGAGTTAACGGAAACCTTGTGAATTGACGTTAGCTGTGGAAGAAAAGACAATGCTGCTTTAGTGATTGTCCTTTTGAGGCATTGCAAAAGTTGCCAAACAAATGGACTTGCGGAAACAGATTCAAGAACAATAATGGTCAAAACTTTGCTCTGATAATATGACATCATTTATTAATGTCAGATATACATTGGTACAATACAATTTTATGCACCAATTGTATCTTGCACCACAACATTTATACAGTTTAAAACTGTAATTCCAGACTTGTGTTTTATGTGAGGTATAGAGGTTGGAAGATTTATTCATCCACCTGGCTATGCGTAAGATCCTTTTGATATGATTTGACAGAAATTTTGACAAAAATTATTGAAGCGGATTTTCCATTGGAACCAGAACTGTATTTATTGAGGAATCTTAGGGTTATTGGCACAAAACTATCAAAATATCAAAAACAGTTCACTAGCAGTAGCCAGAAGATGTACCGCTGTTGCATGGAAGTCCAACTCCCCCCCCCCCCCCCCCCCCCCCGCACATCCGCACATTATTACTTGCTGGAATGTGGAAATACAAAGTTGTGCCCCCTGGGGAAAAAAAACATAATCTTAGAAAAAAAAATAACGTGTTTGTTAAAATATGGCAATTTATTTGAATCGTACTGACTTGAGGATATAATTAACTGCCCCCAAAAGGTTTAAATAATATAGTTAGGTTAATAGCATTGAATTCCTGAAGATCAAGATATGGACTAATTAATGAAGGCAGCTCAAACACCCCTTCTTTATTGGACTGTTGTTATTTTTTTAGTTAGCAGTTTGGGGGTGAGATTTGGCCAATTATATGAGACTCTATATTTTCAAAATACTATTTATATGATGTATGCAATAATATTCTATGAGTCTTGGAAAAATTAAAATAAAATATTAAAAAGGAACAAAAGCATTACTTTCAAAAAGCATGAAATATGAGATAACATTCAATATATACACAATCCTTTTCTGTGTCCCTTACATTTAGGTTTTGTTTTGCTGACTGTTTATCTGCTGTGAATGATTATCACTCTGCACTGCTTTCCCTGCTGGGAGCATAGTATGTGTTGTTTAATTAGTTCCTGAAAAATAAATGGATAGAACTAGAAATTCTAACATAATACTACATCTTTATTCATGGCACAATTGAATTTTAAATATAACCTGTCTACTAAGCTTGATTAGGTTCTCCATATAGACAAATCATACTTCAAGAAACATCCAGGACAGATCATATTATCTTTTATATTGTGTATAGATTTGCTTTTGGAAGATGATTTGTGGGTTTTTTAGTGTAGGATATACACAGATACAAACACTTCAAAACAGATCTCATTTAAAATGCCAGAGCCTTTCTCAATCCAGACTGTCCAGTCTCCAAGTGCCTTTGGAAAAAACTTTGAAGAATGCCTATAAGGACTTCACAAGTAGGTGTTAATTGGACATGCTGTGGAGTAATAGATTATTGTTTTGGAAAGCAACAGATGAACGGACTGGAAGATTAGGTCTGGTGTCGCAGTCTGTTTGAATACAGTTTGCTGTTCTAAGAGGGTCATGTGTTTTTTTTTCCAGAGAGAGAGAGAGAGAGAGAGAGAGAGAGAGAGAGAAAATTCAGTTCTACAGTTCTGGAACATGACAAGCTGGCAAGCATGTGGAAAAACCCCATTTGGAAGATGGGCTCTGAGTTCTGAGTTCAGTCTGTTCAAAGCCCTTGTGGTCCATACAAGAGGAGATGGCTGGCTGTATAATGTTACACTTGAAATAAGGGAAACAGAAAGGGAACTCTGTGGTGACCTGAAATAGGTTATCATCTGGAAAACCCTGATAGGGCAAGTTTCTTCGGCAAGACACTGAAGTGGCTGATTGGAAGGAATCAGTTTGTGTCCAGAAAACAACAAATCTCTCTCTCTGAAACCTGACAAGAACCTTCCTGAGCAGCAACTATTTACCTTTCATAAATGTTAAATTCTGTGCACAGTATAAGAATTGCCCGATACCAGTGAACTTGGAGTAGTGAGGAGTGAGATTGGATTGTGAATCAAAAAACTTTTCTGAACTTACACACACATTACATACATGTGAGCTTTGAATTAAAAGGATGTTAAGTTAATAGTAATAAGTTAAAGTTTGATCCTGTTTTCATGTTTAAAGAAAATAAAAGTAACATTTGTTGAAGTAACCATTTGTCTTGGTAAATTTCTATTGCTGCTGGGGTTTGGTGCTGCGGTCCTCTGGGCTCATAATATTCTCTATAGGTATTTGCACAATCATGGGCTAATGGCTTTGTGTGTGGTAGGTCATGTTCAATAAATCTAGTAGAGTTTGAGGAGGTTACCAAGAAGGTAGACGAAGGAAAAACTGTGAATGTTGTCCACATGGACTTTAGTAAAGCCTTTGACAAGATTCCACATGAAAGATTGTGAACTGGATTTGTAATTGGCTGTGTGGGAGAAAACAGAGTGGTAGTGGATGGTTGCTTCTCAGACTGGAGGCCTGTGACTAGTGGTGTGCCTCAGGGATCTGTACTGGGACCATTGTGTTTGTTGTATTTATCATTGATCTGGATGATAATGGGGTAAATTGGATCAGCACATTTGCTGATGATGCAAAGATAGGAGGCGCTGTGGACAGTGAAAAAGATTTTTCAAAGCTTACAGAGGGACCTGGACCAACTGAGAGAATGGGCCAAAAAAATGGCAGATGGAGTTTAATACAGACAAGAGTGAGGTGATGCATTTTGGAAGGGCAAACTAAGGTAAATACAGGGGCATAGCCAAGTTTAAACATTAGGGGGAGTGAGAGCACAACACACACACACACACACACACACACACACACACACACACACACACACACACACACACACACACACACACACACACACACACACACACACGGACAGACACACACACACACACACGGACAGACACACACACTCACTCCATTCCTCCTGCCCCCCCCCCCCAAAAATAGCACGAGATATTGCATATTGTTTATTCTGTTTACAAGCTGACTCCATGATTAGGTGTTGAACAAGGAGAAAAGCTGCTTCCAAATCATCAAAAGGTACAATGAATAGTATTGCCGTTTCACTGCAACCAACTCAAAAACAGTTCTACACAAATTTTCGAGCTTCAGAATTAATTGTTCCAGTTTAGAAACACTACTACTTAAAATAAAACTATTTATTCTCACTTCTGATTAAATGTTTCTAGATGCTGAAGGGAAAAGATCAAGAAGTCCTAGTGCAACTGCAGAGATTCGCAGACATAATCCAACAGGGTTTTCAGGAATGAAGTAAGGGAATATTTCCTCAGATAGAGAACAATGGGCATTTGAGACTCCCTTCCATCCGATTTTAAACAGAAAAAAACCCAACTCTAAATATAATATTAATGATAAGAGATACGAATGAAAATTTTAAAAATGCATTAATTTAGTGCAATTTTAAGCAAAAACTGGAATTTCCCCATGAAAAGTCACCAATAAGAGATGAAGAGCAAATTGCAGGAACATAACTAATGGCAGATTGAGAATCTCCTACTGGCTAGGGAAGTGAGGAAGGAGGGAATGGAAATAACTAATCTGACAACATGACGGTACATGTCTCAACTCTGTCAGCTTCTTAAACTGAAGTTGAAATAATAAAACGATACAGGGTTTGCAAGGAATTCCCTTTGTACATTTCATTATACTCCTGAAAGCCTGCCCATATTGATAGAATGAACAACAATGTTGCCTTGAATTAAAATAAAATACTGTATAGGTTTGCATTTTTTATCATAAAAATGCAAAAAGGCATTATATCCTCTTGGGAAATGTCATGCGGCTTAGTGACGGATCGCAGGGAAGCCATGAAAAAAAAATGGACACTTTTCCAATACAACATCAGAGAAAATCTTTGGTCTTAATGTTCAAAAGGGAGTTAAATCCACCACTATGCAGTTAATAAATCACCTTACAAATAGAATCAAATCCACCTCACCTAAGAATGGACTTTTATGAAATGTACTATTCATTCTCATGTTTTTAAATTAAAAATTAAAAAAAAAAATCCAAGGCCACATTCAATTATTGGATATATAAAATAAAAACTGCAAATAACCATCCCAGTGCATGGCACACACAAAAGACTGTCAAAATGATCATTTACTAATGAACTCCACTATTGCAGTGAACTGGAATTCACTGTCTGTGTGTTGTTCAGATGGCTGGCTCCTCCCATGGCTCTACCCTCACCTACCCCAATATAAACCCTGGTTTTCCCGCCTTACCTCAGATTCACCTGAGGACTATTTTGTCTACCAGCCATTGATTGTAAGTTATTAAAAGCTTGTTTGTACTCCTCACTTGTCCCTGAGTGCAAGCAGTTGTGTTACAATTTTAATAGCTTAATTTTGAAGCAGGATGGAAGCCAGGCATGCTCCTGGTTGACCCTCTGTCCCCTGAGGCCCTGGAGGAATTCACCTCTTGGCTGGAGTGCTTCCAGTCCACCTGACAGCCACACAAGATGTCTTCAACTCCAATAGTCTCTGGAGATCTGCACTTCACTCACGAGTCGTCCCCAAGTGGTTTGCTGTCATCAAAGACTGTGTTCCTTATGAGTCGGCCATAGAAGACTGAAGGCCCACTACATGAGGCTCCAGAACAATGTGCTGGTGAGGTACCAGCTCTCTCAATGTTGGCAGTGTTCGGGTGAGATGCTGGACAATTATGTCCTTGAACTGTGGGCCCTGAATAGAAAATGCCACTATAAAGCAGTCACAGCCCGGGTGAGAGAGGAGGAACAAATCCAGGACACCCTCGTGGCAGGAGTGAGGTTGATGTAAATGAGGCAGTGACTGCTAGATTTGGGGAATAAAGACTTGACCAGCATCCTGGAGCTGGCAAAAGTACATGAACAGGCCCAACTGGTAGCTGACGACCTCGCAGGCAAATGTAGCGCCTTTTAAGAGGATCAGGTCAATGAGGCACCAGTGACCCCTGCAGCTCCAGCCACGCATGACCAGGGTTGCTACTTCTGTGGACGGGCAGAGAATCCCAGCACCCAATCCCCCACAAAGGATGCTGTGTGCTCAGGATGCATTAAGCAAGGACACTGGGTGAAGGTCTGGAATCCAAAGATGGTGAGTGCATATGCAACCCAAGAATTGTCATTTGACTCGTGCCTGAGTCCTGAAATGCCGGCCTCAGTCTCTCCGTGCTGCTCTCTGCCAGCATCTTGCTGCGCCTCATGGCAAGACCCACCACCGGAAGTAAAGCATCGCAGGAAGCAATGGTATCCATTTTGCCTAGAAGTCATCACCACATAGTCCTCCTTTGGATCAAGATGAAAGTCAGCCATCTTATTGCACCTCGAGATCGACACCATCTTGTCTGCCTGTGGACCATGAGGAGAGTGTAGATATCAGCATGGGGAAAAATGGGGTTTCCGGAGCACTAGCATCAGTCATCCTGAATCAGGCAATACCTCGCCAATTGAATAACTCGACAATAGAGGTGAGGGTAAATGGACACTTCACTGATTGCTTGGTTGACACTGGCTCCAATGAGAGCTTTATAAACTCTGTGACGGCTCTGTGGTACAACTTAAAAATGTACCCGACAGACTATGATATTTTCCCAGCTTCACATCCAAGGATATTGTTAGTACATCTAACTGTAAAAGAGGGGGGAGGGGGAGTTATGTAAGTTCCGATTGTATGTACTGAAGGATTTGTGTGCTCCTATGTTGCTGGGCCTGGACTTTTTGTGTCACATTAAAAGCATGATCAATAGTCTGGCCCACTCCCTCCAATCACAGTGCAGAATGGAAGGTCCCAAAAGCTGGACTCCACATGTGATCTCTCCACCATAATTATTGATCCCCCCCCCCGCACTGTTTCCAAATCAGACTCCCGATTGCAAACCAATAGCTACAAAGAGCAGGCAATACAGTATGGGCATCAAGAATTTATCACAGCCAAGACATAGTGGCTGATCAAAGAAAATATCATTGAACCTACCAAGAGCCTGTATGGAGTCCAGGTTGTAGACATGAAAGTGGAAGAAAGGTCCAGACTAGTGATTGACTATAGCCAAACAATTAATCATTTCACACTCCTGGATGCATACCCCTCCCTTGAATTTTGGACATGATAAATGAAATTGCGCTATATTGGGTCTATTCGACCATTGACCTTAAAGCTTCATACCATCTGTTCCAACGACCGTCCATACACAGCATTTGAGGCAGATGGATGGCTCTATTAGTTTTGGAGGGTTCCTTTTGATATCATTAATGGGGTCTCAGTCTTCCAGAGACAGATGCACAAAATAGTCAACGAATGCAGATTGAAGGCCACCTTCCCATATCTCAACAATGTCACCATTTGTGGACACTCTCTGGAAAACCACGACACCAACCTCCAGAGGTTTCTTCACATGGCCAAGGCCCTGAATCTCACATACAACTTGAGTATGTGCATGTTCCAGACTAAATGTCTGGTGATTCTGGGCTAGGTGGTGGAGAATGGCATCATTTGCCCTGATCCCGATCAAGTATGCTGCCTGTTAGACCTCCTGATCCCGAAGACCATGAAAGCCTAAAGGAGGCTCCTGGGCTTCTTTTCTTACTATCCCTCACTATGCGGATAAAGTCCACACCCCTCTTAAAATCTATCTCCTTCTCATTATTGGCTGAAACCCAAGTACCTTTCGATGATGTTCAGAGCTACATCGCAAAAGCCACCATGCATGCGGTGGACGAGAATGCACCCTTCTAGGTGAAAAGCGATGCCTCTGACATAGCTCTGGCCACTACCCTTAACCAGGCAGGCAGGCCTGTTGCCTTTTTATCCCGCACTCTACAAAGCCAAGAATTTCGGAACCCATCTGTGGAGAAAGAGGCTCAAGCCATTGTAGAGGCTATCAGGCACAGGAGGCCTTACCTGGCTGGCAGAAAATTTACATCGACTAGAGATCGGTGGCATTTATGTTTAATAATGCAAAAAGAGGCAAAATAAAAAAATGACAAGATCGCCAGATGGAGGATACAACATAGCATACAGGCCAGGTACTCACAATGAACCTCCAGATGCCCTGTCAAAAGGAAGCTGTGTCTCTCCACATACCATGATGAGGTTTGCCACCTAGGCATCACCCGCATGGCTCATTTTGTCAAGGCACTTAACTGGCCCTACTCCATTAAGGATATAAGGGAAATGACAAGGTCCTGTCTGGTCTGTGTGGAGTGCAAACTGCACTTCTACTGCCCTGACAAAGCACACCAATAAAGGCAACCTGCCAAAACATGACCACCACCATGGTCATAAGGGCCTTGCACTCTTTTTTCACCCTGTTTAGGTATCCCAGCTATATCCATAGTGACCAGGGCTCATCATTTATGAGTGAAGAGCTATGCCAGTACCTGCTCATAAGAGGCATTGCCTCAAGCAGGACGACTAGCTACAATCCCCTGGGAAATCGACAAGTTGAAAAAGAGAACACGACTGTATAGAAGGGTATGAAATCAGCTCTCTGGTCAAAAGGCCTTCCAAACTCACACTGGGAAGTAGTCCTACCCACGGCGCTCCACTCCATAAGTTTGCTCCTCTGCACAGCGACCAACACAACTCCTCACAAATATACAGTGCTCTCAATAATGTTTGGAGCAAAGACAGTTTTTTTCCCTTTCTTTGGCCCTGTGCTCCATTGTTGTAAATTTGCAATCAAATATTTCACATGTAATTAAAGTGCACATTCCAGATTTTATTCAAGGATATTTGTACACACATTGGTTTGACCATGTAGTAATTACAGCACTTTTTATACATCGTCCTCTCATTTCAGGGCACCATACTGTTTAGAACATTTGGCTTCACAGGTGCTTGTGAGTACTCGGGTATATTTAATTGCTTAATTGGTGCAGATGTAGGCTGGCTTCTAAACTTTTGATCACCTTTGAAGTCTGTAGTTACTGTTTTTCAACATGAGGACCAGTTGTGCTAAAGTCTATCAAATAAACCATTATGGGCATCCCGGGTACGAGAATTGCTGGATAAAGTATGGGCTGTGGGGGAGCATGAACACCGGCGTCCCGAAGAGGTCGGGGTGCCGGCGTTGGGAGTCCAGACCCACAGCCGTTCAGCCAAAGGCCCTACAATGACTGAGGAAGAAGAGGAACATACCTTATTGGAATTCATCCAGGAGGAGGAGCTTGCAGTTAAAGGAGGTGGATCTCAAAAAGTGAAAGTGGAATCTGGAATGGATTCAGTAAATCAGTGAACCGGTGCGGACTCGAAAGGCCAACATGGCCTGTTTCCACTCCGTAAATGGTTATATGGTTATATGGTTATATATGTTTGCGTTCAAGAGGAAATCCATGTCTGGGATTACTCTTCTGGTTCAGCTAATGGCACCAGGGCCAGTCCTGGTAGGAAAGGATGTAAGGAGGAGCAAGACAAATGCTCTGATCAAGAAGGTGCACCTGCTGCACGCCAACCCAATGTATTCCTATGTGGTATACCTTGATGACAGAGAGGACACCATCTCAATCAGAGACCTGGCACCTGCCGGAGCTGAGGATACAATATCTCAAATGGCCCAGGAACCTCCTAGTACCCCACCCAGGGTTCCGGTTGACACTGCTTGGGAAGTAGGTCAATCCACTCTGCACCCAAAGCCATAGCCCTCGAGACCATAGGGGGTGCAGGAAGTTCAGGAAGCCCAAAGTCCTCCAGTACTGAGGTGCTCAACCAGAATAACTACACCCCCTGACAGATTTGTAAACTATTTTTTTTAATGAATGGTCTCTGTTTTTCACCCACAGGCTCTATTCTGAAGGAAGGGGGAAACACAGTGAACTGGAATTCACTCTCTATATATTGTTCAGGAGGCTGGCTCCACCTTCCCCTAGCCAAATATAAACCCTGGTTTTCCCGCCTTACCTCAAATTCACCTGAGGACTATTGTATCTACCGGCTGTTGATTGTAAGCTATTAAAAACATGTTTGTACTCCTAACTTGTCTCTGAGTGAAATCAATTGTGTTACAACTATGGACCTACCGGTTTGTTGTCTTTTTTTGCAGAAGAGTTGAGTAGAGTAGTTGTGTATTCCTTTTGGTGTTTGTTGCCTGTGGTTTGAAATCGAGCTCCAGTGTAGACCAAGGGGAGGGTTCGGAGTCGGGTATCAAGAGCTCCGGTATAGGCTGAGGGGAAGGTTTAGAATCAGGACTCTGGTGTTGGGAGCTTTGGGATAGGCAGAGAGATTCAGTGGCACCTGTTCTTGAACTGTGAGACCATGGCATCTGTTCAAAAATATATGGTGTGGGAGGGCCATGTGGTTGGCACTGCTGGGCTGAAAAGGAGGGGCTGCTCCTGAGTAAACAATAGTGCACTGAAGAGTGTAGAGGAGCAGTAAGATCTGGGAATACAGATTTGTTGTTCCCTAAAGGAGGTGTCGCATGTGGTCTGGGTTGTAATGAAAGCTTTTGGCATCCTAGCCTATATAAATCAAAGTATTGAGTATAGGAGTTGGGATGTTATGTTGAAGTTGTTTAAGACATTGGTGAGGCCAAATTTGGAATATTATGCAGTTCTGGTTGTCTAACTGCAGAAATGATACCATTAAGATTGAAAGAGTGCAGAGAAGATTTACTAGGATGTTGCTGGGTCTTCAGGAGTTGAGTTACAGGGAACGATTGAACAGGTCTGGACTTTATTCCTTGGAGCGAAGAAGAATAAGAGTAGATTTGATAGAGGTTTACAAGATTATTGTGAATGTGGTCTCATTATTGATTTTTCAGAATAGATTGGATAGACACATGGCTGGGAGAGATCTGGAGAGTATGGAATGGGAGCAGATCAATGGGACTAGCAAAACAATGGCCTGCACAGACTAGAAAGGCTGAATAGCCTGTTTTCTGTTTTATAGCATTCAATGGTTCTAGATTGAGAATGGTTGCCTTAGATCGAACTTCCCTGTAACCTACTCCATCTGCCAACTATCCTCAATCTCTTTCCTATCTCATTCTCTCCACTAATGTAGACAGTCCATAACTTCCCCAAATCCAGTCTTTTAACCTGTCCCCCTGAGATGCTGTACCATACAGATCTTTTTATTTCAAACTCTCAGTTCCCCAGTATTGACTGAGCATTTCACTCTTTCCCCAATATTTTATCACTCTGTTAATTCCTGAAGCCATCCTGTCATGATGGAAGTGAGCACCCCATTCCCTGCACCCCCCAACAGTGTATGTGTGAATACAGTTTAATTTATGGGTTCCTTATGCTTACAATTTCTGTTTTCACACACAGAAGAAATTCTAACCATTACAGATGGATCAAAAAGCAAAGTAGGATGCATCTGGAGCAATCAGTTTGTACCTCTTCTGCCTTCTGTTTTTGTACAGCTTGTTCAAAAATTGACTAGAAAACTATAAAGCAAAAGAAAACGTATTCTTTTACTAATAATTTGTATGATCAGAAGTTTATTTTATGTATTTTGTAAAATATGTGATTAGAACAATCTTTTATCCAGGATAGGGATGTCTAAAACTAACAGGCATAGATTTGAAGGGAGAGAGTAAAGATTTAAAGAGTAACTAAGGAACATCTTTTTCAAATAGAGGGTGGTGAGTATGTATAAGGAATAAGCTGTCAGAGGAGGGTATAATTACAATGTTTAAAAGGTATTTGGATAGGGATGTAACTAGCTCAGGTAGTCTTGGTTGTCATGGGCAAGTGAGTCAAAGAATTTATTTCATGCTGTATAACTTTATGTCTCTAATCCTTTGTTACCACAGTGAATTGTTATGATCTGAAATGCATCTGTAATTAAATAAATTCAGCTTGTAATCTGCAAGCATGAAGCAAGATATAAACTTGAAAAGGGGAAAACTGCAGAGGTTTTGGAAAAGAGGGAGATACATGAAATACCTTGGTACTTTTAAAAGCTACATCTGGCAGGAGGGACCAAATACACTGTGCTGTATAATTCTATGTGCAATTATGTAATTTCCCTTGGGCTGTTCATTATTATTTTTAAAATTTAGACATACTGCATATTAACATGCCCTTCTAGCCCATGCCACACAAATGCACCGATTAACCCACTACATGCACACGTTCTTAGAGGGTAGGAGGAAACAGGAGCTCCTGGAGAAAACCTACACAAACATGGGGAGAATGTACAAATTCCTTATAGACACCGCCAGATTTGAACCCAGGTTACTGGCGCTGTAATTGTTTATGTCAGGACAGAAAGACATAAGTGCCAAATATTGGGATTTTGTGATTTGTTGAGCAAAATATTAAGGTTAAATTGCAGCATCGGTGTATGTTGGGAGCGGTTGAATCATCCAGAAAGTCTGTGGTAGCTACATCAGTCAAAAAATGGTAAGTCATCACCTTTCATGGGCTCAGGGATTTGGTCCATTGTTCTTGTTGTTTATATTTCATGAGCATTTTATCATGGAAGATTGTGAAGAATTGTTGTGGAATCAATTAGTAGAAAATGGTCTGCTAGGAAATGTTTGTAATGTATTCATGTTAATACCTGAAAATCATTGTTATTCAGAAGTTTGCTTCATGTGTTTAGCTAAAATAGATAGAGTTTCATTTGTGCAAGTGCTTATGTGCTGAACATAATTATGAGCTTTAAATATATGTAGAAACCATTGAATGAAATTAATTGAAACATCACTGAGGATTTCACATAGAATCCTAAGGAATGTTGGTAGTACCTAAACTGAAGTTTTAGTTTTGGAACAATTTCATTACTCTCCATTATAATTTAGGGCTTAAGAGCATAATGGAATCTATGAGAGAGCTTTCTTCCAGTGATGATCAGTTTCTCACTGGCATTTTATGTCACAGTGGATTCAAAGCTGCTAAATTGTTTACCATTAATGGAAAACAAGCATAAAGTGGAATATAGTAATGATCACCCAGAAAAGTAATGCAGATTTCAGGTTTGCATACATGATATCACATAAAACCTGAGATTCCTTTTTTCCTGCGGACGTGGTTGAATTACCACAAAGAACTGTAAACAGATAACAAATGTAAACAAGCTGACTGTATAATACAGAGAGAACCAAAGAAAATTGATAAAGTGCGCAAGTAAGAGTCGTTAAATGAGTCTCTGATTGAATTTGTAATTGAGGAGTCTGATAGTGGAGGGGTAGCAACTGTTCCTTAACCTGCTGGTGTGAATCTTGTGGCACCCATACCTCTTTCCTCATGGCAGCAGCGAGAACAGTGTGTGTGCTGGGTGGTGTGGGTCTTTGATGGTTGCTGCTGCTCTCTGATGGCAGAGTTCCCTGTAGATGTAGTCAATAGTGGGTACAATAATTGTCTATTAGTCCTGTTCCAAGTTCACAGCTATCTTTTAATGAGCATGGTTCAAAATACATTGGAGAAATCTGATCAAAGTGTTGTGATATCAGAAGCAGATGAAGCCCCTGAACCACCTGCTGGGCTCCACTTTGTCCTCCACCATGCAGCAGCATTGCCGTTAATTAAGAGGATTCATTTGTGCACTTTGAAAAATATTACACAGTAATAAAGACAAATCAGAGGTCTTTGGAGATTGCAGCATACATAATGTTTCTTCCAAATATTTGGTTATTCTCAGTGAGATTTCTGAGCAACAAAGCACAACTGTTCAATGCACTTGGGAAGTGTTAATACTAGGTGTATTCCAAGAACATTTATTCCAGCATAAATTGAAGTTAAAACATAATTTGCTTGGAAACTTATTCCTGATTAGAAGTGCAAACCACATCTAATAATTGCACTTGCATCTAATGTTCTGCCTATGATATTGAGGTAAATATAATTTTACTGATAAAAGCATTGTGTTTAATTCTTTGTAACTCAGTATATCAGTTTGAATTGTTTTCATATTTAACAAAAAAAAATTAACGTTAAATATCTGAGCACATTGATAGGTGTTGTTTGTAATATTTTACTGTTTAAGTTGAAGGAATTTAATGTATAATAGGATTACAAATGCAAGTTTGAGGAAAGGCCCACCAAAAGGGTTCTCTCTAAAGGAGTCAGCTGCAGTTGGTTGAAATCAGAGTAGAATTATTCTTAGCTATTCTAACTGCCAAAATCATTGCCCAAGTATCTTTTTTGCAGAGAAAAATATGTGTTATGTTCTCATCTCTCGTTGTTCTGGAATTTCCTGTAAAACTAGGAGGGAATGTATTGGGGCATGTTGGTGTTGTCAAGCAGCTTCATGTCAGCAGACGATGAAAGTAAACATCTACACCTGAAAGGTGTCTGTTCATCGTTTTTGTGAAAATGGCATCTCACTGTTTCGCCTCTTTGTTGAATTCATTTAATTTGTGGGGGAGGGTGTAAAGTAAACTCTCACAAAGCTGTGATCTTGTTCATTTCAATACAAGGTGTTCTGTGATACAATTTTGTAAAATTTTGTGAAAGATCAGGGAATTTAAGGTTACTGGGAGATTCTCTTTTGCTTCTCTTTCTCTCTGACTGTAAGAAGTGCTTAGACAATTCCTGTTGGTGGCGAATCTGTCTGCTATGCAGCAGGCAAAAATAAATTTCATGTATTTATTGCTATGACAATAAATTTAATCTTGATCTGTTTAATACCTCCCATTCTGGCACTGGAAGTGTCAGTTACAATTGTGAGATTTTAGCTCTTCAATTGTTGGAAGTTTTATAAAGTGTTATTTAAAAAAAAAATCCTCATGTCCTTTTTCACAATCTAGTCCTCCTTTCCCTCTCTCTCTATTTTTTCCCTTCCTGCACTGAGGTTCACATTAAATTAAACCACTCAGTTTGTCTGCATGGATTAAACCACTCAGTTTGTCTGCATGGACCAGGGCGATGTACTTATCCCTTTACGATAATAGTTTACAGTTTCATGGTAAGGGACCAGTCATTTAAAAATTAGGTACATAGACTCTGAACCCTTCTCCATTAATAATGGCGTGAAGCAAGGTTGTGTTCTCGCACCAACCCTCTTTTCAATCTTCTTCAGCATGATGCTGAACCAAGCCATGAAAGACCTCAACAGTGAAGACGCTGTTTACATCCGGTACCGCACGGATGGCATTCTCTTCAATCTGAGGCGCCTGCAAGCTCACACCAAGACACAAGAGAAACTTGTCCGTGAACTACTCTTTGCAGACGATGCCGCTTTAGTTGCCCATTCAGAGCCAGCTCTTCAGCGCTTGATGTCCTGCTTTGCAGAAACTGCCAAAATGTTTGGCCTGGAAGTCAGCCTGAAGAAAACTGAGGTCCTCCATCAGCCAGCTCCCCACCATGACTACCAGCCCCCCCACATCTCCATCGGGCACACAAAACTCAAAACGGTCAACCAGTTTACCTATTTCGGCTGCACCATTTCATCAGATGCAAGGATCGACAATGAGATAGACAACAGACTCGCCAAGGCAAATAGCGCCTTTGGAAGACTACACAAAAGAGTCTGGAAACACAACCAACTGAAAAACCTCACAAAGATAAGCGTATACAGAGCCGTTGTCATACCCACACACCTGTTCGGCTCCGAATCATGGGTCCTCTACCGGCATCACCTACGGCTCCTAGAACGCTTCCACCAGCATTGTCTCCGCTCCATCCTCAACATCCATTGGAGCGCTTTCATCCCTAACGTCGAAGTACTCGAGATGGCAGAGGTCGACAGCATCGAGTCCACGCTGCTGAAGATCCAGCTGCGCTGGGTGAGTCACGTCTCCAGAATGGAGGACCATCGCCTTCCCAAGATCGTGTTATATGGCGAGCTCTCCACTGGCCACCGTGACAGAGGTGCACCAAAGAAGAGGTACAAGGACTGCCTAAAGAAATCTCTTGGTGCCAGTGGGCTGATATTGCCTCAAACCGTGCATCTTGGCACCTCACAGTTTGGCGGGCAGCAACCTCCTTTGAAGAAGACCGCAGAGCCCACCTCACTGACAAAAGGCAAAGGAGGAAAAACCTAACACCCAACACCAACCAACCAATTTTCCCCTGCAGCCGCTGCAACCATGTCTGCCTGTCCTGCGTCGGACTTGTCAGCCACAAACGAGCCTGCAGTTGACGTGGACTTTTACCACCTCCATAAATCTTCGTCTGCGAAGCCAAGCCAAAGAGAAGAAAGAAGACATAGACTTCTTACAAAGAGAAGTGCACCTCTAGACTTCTCAACCTAGACAATTTGGGGAAGATAAATCACTGAAAGTTTTTAAAGTAGAGGGAGTTAATTTTGTTAAAGATTGGGGATCTAGCATAGAAAAGAAGTTGGGGATTGTGGTAGATCAGTTAGGATTATATTGACTGGCAGAGCAAGTTTCGGGGGCTAAATTGTGTAATGTTTCTGAGATGATGCGTGACACAGATGAATTCTTTCAAAATGGAGTGCAGGAACTTGTGTTTATTCACTATGAAACCCTAATTAGCAATCCATCTCCTTCGGGCAATCGGGATGGCGGAAAATTGAAACAGATTGTACAAATTCTTCATACCAAAAAGCCCATCCTTATTTCTTCTTCTTTGGCTTGGCTTCGCGGATGAAGATTTATGGAGGGGTAATGTCCACGTCAGGTGCAGGCTCGTTTGTGGCTGACAAGTCCGATGCGGGACAGGCAGACACGGTTGCAGCGGTTTCAAGGGAAAATTGGTTGTTTGGGGTTGGGTGTTGGGTTTTTCCTCCTTTGTCTTTTGTCAGAGATGTGGGCTTTGCGGTCTTCTTCAAAGGAGGTTGCTGCCCGCCGAACTGTGAGGCGCCAAGATGCACGGTTTGAGGTGATATCAGCCCACTGGCGGCGGTCAATTTGGCAGGCACTAAGAGATTTCTTTAGGCAGTCCTTGTACCTCTTCCTTGGTGCACCTCTGTCTCCCAGTGGAGAGCTCGACATATAACATGATCTTGGGAAGGCGATGGTCTTCCATTCTGGAGACGTGACCTACCCAGCGCAGTTGGATCTTCAGCAGCATGGATTTGATGCTGTCAGCCTCTGCCATCTCGAGTACTTCAATGTTGGTGATGAAGTCGCTCCAATGAATGTTGAGGATGGAGTGGAGACAATGCCGGTGGAAGCGTTCTAGGAGCCGTAGGTGATGCCGGTAGAGGATCCATGATTCGGAGCCGAACAGGAGTGTGGGTATGACAACAGCTCTGTAAACGCTAATCTTTGTGAGGTTTTTCAGTTGGTTGTTTTTCCAGACTCTTTTGTGTAGTCTTCCAAAGGCGCTATTTGCCTTGGCAAGTCTGTTGTCTATATCGTGTCGATCCTTGCATCCGATGAAATGGTGCAGCCGAGATAGGTAAACTGGTTGACCGTTTTGAGTTTTGTGTGCCCGATGGAGATGTGGGGGGGCTGGTAGTCATGGTGGGGAGCTGGCTGATGGAGGACCTCAGTTTTCTTCAGGCTGACTTCCAGGCCAAACAATTTGGCAGTTTCCGCAAAACATGACGTCAAGTGCTGAAGAGCTGGCTCTGAATGGGCAACTAAAGCGACATCGTCTGCAAAGAGTAGTTCACGGACAAGTTGCTCTTTTGTCTTGGTGTGAGCTTATAAGCCTTAAGTAATAACGGAACCACAAATGTTTGCAAAAGAGCAGTAACACAGTTTACTCTGGCCAAAGACTGAATTATTTTGGGCGTGCGGTAATTAATTTCTAGGGTTTTGTTTCTCTTAAACAAATTGAAAATTCTTACTGAGGCAGGCAGATTGTTCTGGTGAAATTGTGAAAATGAAACTGAAATCGTTGCTGTTTGAATGAGACAACTGTTAGAAAGCCTAATTTTAGCATTCAGTTTTAATCCTGTTTTCTATTCTAACATGATTTGAGCCTGTAAGTGTAGCAATCAATCATTGATTAGATGTACGCTTTATACTGCATTTTATGTGAGTTTCCCCATAGCTATGGGAAGTATAGTCAACACCAGGCAGCACATTGAAAGTGGGGGAAAAAAACAAAACTACAAATGCTAGAAATCTGAAAGACAAACAAAATATTTTGCAGTTTAGACAGCATCACTGGTGAGAGAAATAGAGCTAATATGCTAGGTTCATGGCTGTTTACCAGCAGGAGGAACATTTCTGTTCTATTTTTGGTTATGATGACAAAAGATCATTAACCTGACATATTATGCTTTCTCTGCAAAGATGTTGGCAGTTATGTCATGTCGTTCCAGAGAGATGTGATTCACTCCTGGCACACACCAAATGGGATGGAGAGAAAGGATGCAAGGTGTGAAGGTTAAAACCTTGTGTTGTTTTTAAATTCTTAGTTAATTTTGTGCCTGACTTTTTAAGAGACTATTAGTTATAGTGTTACCATAGTGACTGTGATGTAATATGTCATAATATCCATGCAGATTAATGGTTTGCTGATTATTTGACATGTGAAGGAAGCGTGAGCATGAGAAATTTTGCTTTGAATTTTTTGTCTCTTTAAATTTATTAATCTATATTTTTTTGTATCTCTTTATAGCTTGTGTATCTCTACCATACAGTAAATACTTTGTTATTCGTTGTTATGTAAGTCTTAATGTGAGGCTATGCAAAATGTTTATCTGTTTTGTAAATGAATTAAAGCCAAATAAAATAACAGCCACAGAGTTTGATTTATTAGATTAAAGAGATTGAAATTTGGAACATTGTTGCTCATGCTTTTGTAAGATGATACTTTGAAATTAGGATATATTAGAATAAGGAAAGTGTCGTCTATACAAGAGTTCCTGTATTCTGTATTAGGGATCTTGGTAGAAGAGGTCCAGAGCCCAAATAGCTCAAATAATTAATTTTGTGCTGCTTTCCTTTATATTTTTCTCCACAGCATTTAGTTCATCTGTTTTCATCCTATTCTCTCTGTAGAATGAGCTAAATGATTGCTTCCCCCAGTAATATTTTTGGATATCCTGCATCAAGGAGTGACTGTGAATTGCTGGCATAAATGTTTTTAAAAGTAGCTGAGGTCCTGGCAAGGCTATCAGAAGACATGCCATTATTCCAGTTGTAAGTGAACAGAAAAAAAAGATATTGTCCTGAAAATAGCAACTGCATCTGGTGGTGGAGACTCATTGAAGGTTGTTGCACAGTTAAGTCGTTGGCCATTTTGATTGTGTTGTTACATATCAAATGTTGGTATCACTTGCAATCCTAGGTGTCAGGTGCTACAGAAAGGCATGATTGATAGCTGGAAGGAAGGTCTCGGAGCAGGATTGGTTCAGGGATGGCGGGAGATTTTTGAGGAAGCAAGTGGGAGCTAGAAGCTTATAAAAAAATTGATCAGGGTGAAAATAACACATTCAGTACCCTACTGTATATTTGATAAGATCAGAATCAGAATTTATTGTCATGAACAAGCCACAAAATTTGGTGTTTACACCAGCATTCATTAGTGGAAACATACACCACTTTTACAATGACATATTTAAAACAAAAAAAAAGTGCACAAGTAAGGCAGTGTCTTTGGTTCATTGACTATTCAGGAATCCGATGGTAGTGGGGAAGAAGCTATCCTTGTTCTGCTGAGTGCTTTCTTTAGGCTCCTGTACCTTTTCCTGATGGCATCAAAGTGGAGAGGGCATGGCCTGGGTGATGGGGGTCTTTGAGAATAGAAGCTGCTTTTATAAGACACCACCTCATGCTCGTCCTCGACGGAGTGAAGCCTGGTGCTTGTGATGTTGCAGGCTGAGTTAACAACCCTCTGGAATATATTATAATCCTGAGAGTTGGCACCTCCATTCCAGACAGAGATGCAACCAGCCATTATGCTCTCCACGGTACACCTGTAGAGGTTTTAGAGAGTCTTCGGTGACATACTGAATCTCCTCAGACACCTCAAAAAGTATAGCCACTGGCAAGCTGCCTTTGTCGCTGCATCAACATGGAGGCTCAAGGATAGATCCTCAGAGATGTTGATACCCAGGAATTTGCAGTCTTGATCCTGTCCACTACTGAGCCTTCAATGAGGACTGGGCCATGTTCCCCTGACTTCCTCCTGAAGTCCTTGGTTTGGTTAACTTTGAGTGCAAGGTTGTTGACATGACACCACTCAACGAGCTGATCTATCTCCATCCTGTACACTTCCTCATTGCCACTTGTGATTCTGCTGACAACTGTGGTGTCATCGGCAAATTTGTAGATAGGATTGGAATTATACCTGATAACACAGTCATGGGTGTATAATGTGTAGAGAAGTGGGCTATGTTTGCATCTTTGAGGTGCACATGTGTTGATAATCAGTGAGGAGATCTTGGTTTACAGTTCATACTGATTGCAGTCTTCCAATGAGGAAGACAAGGATCCAGGTTGGGGGGGGGGAGGGGGGGGTGGGTGGGGGAGGTGCAGAGCCCCAGAGTTTGAAGCTTCTTGACCAGCACTGAGGGAATAATTCTGTTGAAGGCTGAACTGTAGTCAATGAAGAGCAGTTGCTGTTTTCAAGATGATCCAGAGCTGACTGGAGAGCCATCAATATTAAGTCTGCTGTGGTGCGATTGTGACGATAGGTGAATTGCAGTGGGTCTAGACCTTTGCTTAGGTATGTGTTAATTCTGGCCATAACCAGCCTCTCAAAATACTTAATCACAGTAGAAGTTAGTGCTATTGGATGATAGTCTTTAAAGCAGTTCACACTCCTCTACTTGGGCACCAGGATGATTGATGCCCTTTTGAAGCAGGTGGAAACCTCGGACTGCAGCAATAAGAGGTTTATTCGTCATCATTTAGAAATATTCTTAATGGCATATGTTAAATTAGAGATAAACATTTTTTCACTCCACTTGAAACCTCCAGTTTTTTTGTTGATTAAATTAGAAAATTGATAGGGTATAGGGTAATATGGAAAAGAAAATCCAGGCTGGTGAACACAGGAGAAAATGCTAGGTCCAAGGTTCTCAACCTTTTTTCTTTCCACTCACATACCACTTTAAGTATTCCCTATGCCATAGGTGCTCTGTGATTAGTAAGGGATTGCTTCAGGAGGTATATGTGAGTGAAAAGAAAAAGGTTGAGAACAACTACACTAGGCTATATTTCTAACCTGAAGTTAAGTAATTCTATTTAAGTGCCATTCGCCTCCCTTACCTTGTATTGTGTGTAACTTTCACTTTTCCTACAGCTGTCCAAATATACCTGGTGAGAAATTGATGTGATTGAAGCTGTTACCAGCTTTACACACCACTTAATTCAGTGGGAAGTAATTCTGGACATTCAAGTGGTAAATCAGACTTTATTTGTTATTTACCAGACAGGGCCAGTTAAAATTATTATCACTGTTACTTAAAGAAATACTAATCATTTGCCTTTCCAGTGATCATTTAATTTTTCACATTATCAGTGGAGAAAAATATAGCAATCGTTAAGTATTATCAAGTCAAATCACCTTTATTTATCATTCATACCATGCTCACATGGTAAAGACGAGATAGTGTTTCTCCAGAACCATGGAGCATATTTACATAAATATAAGAATATGTTAGAATAGAAATTATACACCATAAAATATTTAAGACGTATACAATAAAAATCCATGGTACACAATCCACATTTGTTCTGGGAATTCAGGAGCCTGATGTCTTGGGGGGAAAAAACTGTTGCTCAGTCTGGAAGTTAGGACCTCAGTGCTATGGTACCTCCTTCCAGATGGCAGAAGGGAGAACAGTTTATGTGAGGGGTGTGTGGAATCCTTTGCAATGTTTATTGCCTTTCGCCTGCATCGAGTGTTGTAGATGTCCATCATGGTAGGAGAGAGCCCCCAGTGATTTTTTTTCCTCTGACTTCACTATTTGCAGGGTCTTGCGGTCCAAGGTAGTACAGCTTCCAAACCAGGTGGTGATGCAGATGCACAGGATGCTCTCAATATATCCTCTGTAGAATGTAGTGAGAATGGAGGGTGGGAGATGAACGTTCATCAACCTTTGCAAGAAGTAAAGACACTGCTGGACTTTCTTGACTATGGAGCTGGTGAGATTCTCCACCAAACGCACTTCTCTTGGCGACCTCAACGATTCAGCCATCGATGGACAGCAGAGCATGGTTCCCCCGGGGCCCTCCTGAAGGCGACAACCATCTCTTTTGTTTTATTATTTTTAGAATCTTCAAGTGAATGTGCATTCCCTTGGCAGAATGCTGCATAATAAGGTGAATGGGCAATTCAATGACAGAGGTCAAGAATGATTCACAGCAGACATAAATTAACCAATGCAGATGTAAAATTCTATGGGCAGTCAATTTTAAACTCCTAATATTCATTTCCATCATATAAAATTCAGTGTTAAGAGAGTTAATTTACAATATTTACCCTCACTTTAAGAGTAAAATTAAGTCTATTTAGGGAGATTGATATCTCCTTTCTTAAACAAGATAAGCTATATTGTAACTATTTTTAAAGAAAAGCCTTTAAGCATCCTTATTAAGTATCTTTCATTCTGACAATGTGACCTCCTTTTATTACTGTGGAGAACAGACATTGACAATAAATTTTTTTCTCTGTTCCCACAGCTCATGGAAACTCAATGAGAAGAGTTGCTCTGGGAAGGCGAGTCAGTAAATTGGCTCTATCTGTACAGATTTGTATTGATTGTTATATTCCTTAATATACCATTTGGTCTGGAATAAAATGCTTTTTCCTGGCTTTGACTGGATAGGCAAAGAATTCTGCACATTTTTCCCATTAATTACTTAATTTAGGGGTAACAAATGACAAACTTTTGAAGCTTTCACAAATACCTAGCCATTTTGTGAAAAACTGAGAATATATTTGAGAATTGTGTGGATAGTGCAATTTTTAAAGCTGGTTTACCTGTGGCTTGAGGGGAAAAAAACATTGAGAAGAGGAATGAGTAACCATTAGGAAGAGGAAGGGAAGGAAGCAGGTGGTCAGGAAAACTGCAAGTTCATCGCACTCCAAAATCTTTTCTCCACATTGGAAAATGATGGAGGTGAAAGCATTTCTAAGGAGTCCACCCAGAGCTGGGATATGGGTATTAGGGATGGTTCAGTTGATAAATGGGGGAAGAAACAAGCATCCAAGGACAATGGTGGAGAAAACTCAAGAATGAAGGAAAAAGGTAAATCTTTCAAATCTTCAGATTTGAGTGCAGAATAGCGTGTCACCTCCCTTTGCCAAGCTGAAAGATGTCACAGGGAAATTGAATTCTAAATGGGGAAATAACCAAAGGTATTTGAGAACAAAATAGGTCCTTTGGGCCAACACATCAGTGCTGACCAAGTTGCCTATCTGAGCGGGTCCCATTTGCCTGAGATGATGGCAGGAAAGAAGAGTGTCTTTGATCCAGTGGTGCATAATCTCAAACTCGTGAATTTTCTTTCCAACTGGAACGGAGTGAAGGGACTGTGACCAGAGTAGGATGAATCTTTCAACATGCTGGCTACTTTTCCAAGGCAATGGGAAGTGTAGATGCAGTCAATGGAGGGGAGGATGATTGTGTGACATATTGAGTCATGTTCTCAACCCTCTGTGATTTCTTACAGTCTTGAATAGAGCAATTCCCTCACCAGACAGTGATGCATGCTGATGGGATGCTATTAATAGTGCATCTATAGAAGTTATTGAGGGAGTAGAGATGCTGATGGATTTTCTTGGCTATTGCTCTAATGTGAGTGGACCATGACAGGTCACTGGAAATGTTTGCTTCTACTATCTCCACCTCAATGCAGTTGATGCACTCTGGGGAGTGAGCTTCATCCTTCTTCTGGAAATTTATGACCAGTTCCTTGGTTTTGACATTGAGGGAGAAGTTGTTGTCCCGGCATGAAATTTCCAGTCCCTCTAATTCCATTCTTAACTCCAAATTTGTTGAAGATCTTGCCTTTGATAGTGGTGTCATCTGTGAATTTATCAGTGGAGTAGGCGTGGTATTTGACCACAGTGTCATGGATGTACAGGGAGTGTAGTGGGACTGAGTGCACAAGCTTGTGGTTTTCCCAATTCTGATGTTGATTGTGGAGGAGGAGGTGTCACCAAACAACATTGATTATGGGTTGAAGTCATGGATATAATCAAAGAGAAGGATGCCGAGGCCAAGCTCATGGAGTCCAGAAATGAACTTATTTGCTACCGCTGTGTTGAAGTCTAAGCTATAATCAATGAATAGTGGTCTGACATAGATGTCTTTGTTGTCCAGGTGTTCCTGAGTTGAGTGTAGGACCAGGTAGGTGGCATCTTCCATAGATGGGTTTTAGTGGTATGCAAATTGGAGTGAGTTTAGGGGGAATGGTAGGCTGGAATTAATGTGAGCTGTAGCCAACCTGTTGAAGCAATTCATGAAGTGAGGTCATCCTCACCTACTATCCCACCAGCTTCTGCATCCAACACATCCACCTTCACCATTTCCGCCACCTACGTCGTGATCCGACCATTGGACACATATTCCCCTCTCCTCCCCTCTCTGCTTTCTGAAGGGGCTGCTCTCTCCTCCCTCCCACCAATCAGCCCATGGGTACTTACTCCTGTGACCACAAGAGAAGCTCCACTTGCGTCCACGTCTCCTCCCTCACCACCATTTGGGGCCCCAAAGAGTCCTTCCTAGTGAAGCAGCATTTCACTTGTGAATCTTCCAAGGTCATCTGCTACATCCGGTGCTAGAGTTGTGGTCTCCTCTACATTGGAGAGACTGGGCGCAGATTGGGAGATCGCTTTGTTGAGCACCTGAGCTCTGTCCACCACAATAGTGTGGATCTCCCAGTAACCACCAATTTCAATTCCGCATCCCATTCTCTTATTGACATGTCTGACCATGGTTTCATACACTGCCAGACTGAGACCACAAGTTGGATGAACAACACATCATCTTCTGATTAGGCACCCTCCAACCAGATGGCATTAATATGGACTTCTCTGCCTTTCATGAAACCCCACCCCCCTCAATTCTTCCCCTGTCATTTTCCCTCAGCTCTGTCTCTCTCCCTTTTCCCTACCTTCTTTCACACACACAAAATTAATTTTCACCTCTCCCCTTATCATATCCAAATAATGCTAGTCTGGACTCCTCCCCCAGCCATCACTGTCTGTGTTCTGTGATTTTCTGCTTTTATTTTACTTATTCTCCTTATTCTTTGCTTATTCCTTTAAAAAAAAGGCTTAGGCTTATGAATGCTGAAAGAATGGCTGAGTTTCTCCAGCATTTCACTGTGCTTTTACCAAAGCACTTCATGATGCCAATAGTAATAGATTTGGTGCCATGTCGGCCCCTCATAATGGATGTTAAAAGCAGTGCAGAGTTCCAGAGAGAACTGATCAAGGCAACATGATTTTACTGGTGTGAGATCCATTCACAAGTTTGATGATGGCAGGAAAGAAATATCTCTGAATCTGGTGGTGCATGATCTCGTACTCCTGAGTATTCTCCCTAGTGGGAGTAGGATGAGGAGCGAGTGGCCAGAGTAGTAGGAAACTTTTAATGGGTTGGCTGCTTGGAGTTGATAGAGGGGTGGAGCTTGCAGGTGGTCTTAGTTGTGTTCAGAACTTGCAGATGATGGAAATTTGAATTGAAAGCTGACACTGCTCGAAACACTCAGCAGGGCCATCAGCATCTGTAGAGAGATAAACAGAGCTAATGATTAAGCCTTTATGAGAACTCCATCAATAAGTCATCTGGATAGGATACCTGATAATCGAGGCTTTATCCTGCAGTTTTGGAGATAGGAATATTTACAATTAAAGCTAATGCTGTTATCTTGTATTTCTGTCTTTGAATCAATCAGAGAAACTATTTTTATAAATAAAATGTATGTAATTGTTGGATTGAATGTATTAGTGGGCATGTGGAACAGATTTGAAACTCTTGCATGTGCTTGTTCAATAATAGAATGCCATGCAATAGTTGGAAATCTGCATAAAGACCAGAAGCTACGTTGGCATTTTAGATTAGCTTGCAGTCACGAAGCATTTTATCAGCAGTTCATTTTTAATAGAGTTCTAGTTCAGACATTTGATATTCTACAAATTTAATTGCTAAGATTTTTCTCGCCAGATATCAAATACTCTAATTCTGCATTTACAAGATTACCCATCTTGATTTGAATTTTATCCTCAAATGGGGACGGTAAAGAGATTTGTGACTATTGGGATACTCACAAATTTAGACATACATAACAGGCCTTTTTGGCCCACGAGCTTGCGCGGCCCAATTAGATCCAATTAACCTACACAGTATGTTTTGAACGGTGGGAGGAAACAGAAGCACCTGGAAGAAACCTATGCAAACACGGAGAGAATGTACAAACTCTTTGCAAACAGGGGATTTGAACCCCAGTCCAGGTTTCTGGCACTGTTGCGCTAACCACTACACTAAATGTCCACCCCTACACTAACCCCTACACTATGTACCAGTGGAAGCAGTTATCAAATGAACAATCTATACTGGGCAGGCAATTTCTTAACCTTCTGCAGTCTAGAGTGTTTCAGATTTTTTGTCTAGTTAAGATGTCATAAATAGAATGCAATCTGAATTGTATAGCAATGTACCCACAATAAATCAGAATAGCTTGGTATTTTCTTTGTAGAAAGCAGGAAATGCCACAGTCGTTCAGAATGATGATGGCCCTTCTTAAATCATTAATTGGAAAGGAATATTGTAGATTTAATTAAAGCTCAATTTTGTGTCAGAATTTGTATGGTTGTGAATGCTCTGAAACAGACCAATTAGCAAAGCTGGGAAAATAATTAATTTCCCACTACGTTAACTTAAATATCTATAACAGAAACTGGAACCATTCAAAGACAAAAAAAAGATTCAAGTATCTTAATGCTGATTTAAATTGGCTTGTTTTATTTAACATTTCGATTGTTTCTGAAAGCTGAGAGACCAGTCAATAGTTGTGATGTACATGACTAGTATGTTAATCAACCATTGGTTCATTAAATCTGTAGCCCTTGTGCTTATCATTTCCAAGCAGGAGGTACCATGGCATCCATTATATTGATCTTCCTGTAAATTATCTTAAAGTCCATACTTTTATGTCAGGGTTTACCCTGAGGGCTCACATAGTGGGACATCAAAGTCTGTTTCTGTTCCCTCTGGATTATACTTTAATCCTTTCTTCAGAGAGCTTCCTGCTAAAAGCCTCCAAGAAAAATATAATTTCTTTAAAAATCCTACTGGTCACTATTTGGCATAAAATTATCTGTGATACATAAATGATTCTAAAATGAACCACTGACTTTTAAATGTATACATTCTGTGGTTTTTTTTGTTTCATTATGAATTATTTTGTTTCTCTTGGATCATAATGCATGAATATTGTAATGTTTTTGGGTACTGTTTTATTGGAAGAGTCAACATATTTGCTTGAACTGTCCAAAATTAAAATAAGGCTGTATATCAGTTTAATATGTCAGTTTAATGTAGATTTTGCTCTCGGGGAAATCCATCCAAAATGCCCAAGGAACTCATTCCCATTGTAGGAAGATGTAGAGCGGTGGTTCTCAACCTTTTTGTTTCTACTTACATACTACTATAAGTATTCCCTATGCCATTAGTGCTCTGTGATTAGTAAGGGATTGTTGAAGGTGGTATGTGCGTGGAAAGAAAGAGGTTGAGAACCACTGTTTTAATTGTACCTAATTGATTCATTATGTGCACGGTTTCATAACTCCAAAGGAAATGGGATTACTTAGTGGTATGTGAATGGAAAGAAAAAGGTTGAGAACCACTGATGTAGAGGGTTAATTCATTCATAATTTGAGGGCAATACTAGCCATGATATTGATGGCTACAACATTTTTCTATCTAATAGGCCAGATGCCAGTTTGTTTTCAAAGTCAGTAATAGGAATACAGATAGAGGAGCAAGTGTAGGCCATCTGCCCATCGCACCTGCTTCATCATCCTTCAGGATTATGGTTTACTTTCTACCTCAGCATTATATTCCACCACTATTCACTGAAACCTGGCAAAGTCTGTTTCAATGATCTCAATGTCTGAGCCACCACAGCTCTCAAGCCGTTCAAAATGTTCATCACACTCTGATCTTGACATGTTAGCATGCAGGAACTAATTTGCACACACCAGCCTCCCACAAGCTGTAATGTGATAATGACCAGATTTTTTGGTTTGTGATGTCAACTGAGGGATAATTAGGAGCCACAGCATCACTGTTCTTGGATTTTGTATTGGAAAAGCAACATCTCCAACACTGAATTGAATTAGACAGCAAGACAGCCTAATTCAAAAGATCTTCTGAAGTGAAGTAATTGCTTCAGTTTTTCAAAACCAGATCAACTAACATTTGGTTGTAGCTACACACTTAATTTAATAAGTTCCCATGTCGTAATAAAGACTTTTATAAAAAAAAACCTCTTCCATTCCAAACAAACTGAAGAGCAAATTAAAATTGTAATTTAGAATAGCTTTTAGTTAACTCTGCAGGCTAGTTCAAATCCACATTTTAATTGATGGAAGATAATGACCAGTGATGTAAAGCGAGTCTCATTTGTTTCCCTTTGGAGCAAGAATAGGTTTGGCTACTTGGTTCGGCTAGGAGTCGGAGAAGGAGCTTGGAGAGAGTCGGGCTGTGAGTCAGAGGAGAAGGAGCTTGCTGAAAGTGAGTCAGAGGAGGAGGAGCTTGCTGAAAGTGAGTCAGAGGAGGAGGAGCTTGCTGAAAGTGAGTCAGAGGAGGAGGAGCTTGCTGAAAGTGAGTCAGAGGAGGAGGAGCTTGCTGAAAGTGAGTCAGAGGAGGAGGAGCTTGCTGAAAGTGAGTCAGAGGAGGAGGAGCTTGCTGAAAGTGAGGAGAAGGTAAGCTATTAAAGTTGGGGGCTTACCGGAGCTTGGGCCTACTTGGTTCGGCTGGGAGTCGGAGGAGGAGCTTGGAGAGAGTCGGGCTGTGAGTCAGAGGAGGAGGAGCTTGATGAAAGTGAGTCAGAGGAGGAGGAGCTTGCTGAAAGTGACAGGGTTAATTGGTCAAGGGGCCAATAAAAGGAGTGAAAGGGGAGGGAGCGGCCAGCGAGGAATGGCTCAGTGAGTGTATTCAGAGTCATGCCAATAGGTTTAGTGTCTGTACTGGGTGTCAGATGTGGGAACAATGGGTGACCCCCACTCTATCAAATGGCCACATCTGCACCAGGTGTACCGAGATACAGTTACTAAGGGAGCGAATTAGGGATAGGGAGTTGCAGATTGATGACCTGCGGCTTGTAAGGGAGAGTGAGGAGTTAATCGACTCAACTTTCAGGATGATAAATACTCCAGAACCCGTGTCAGGTAAGTGGGAAACCGTCAGGGGGGTGGGGGGGGGGGAAAGAAAAAAGCGAGAAAAATGGAGAGCACACCAGTGACTATTCCACTCAGCAACAGTTATGTTGTGTTGGATTCTGTTGAGGGAAATGACCGGACAGAAGATGGCCACGGGCACCAGGTCAATGGCAATGAGCCTGGCAGAGTGGTGCAAAAGAAAAGGAAAAGGAGAAATGCAGTAGTTATTGGGGACTCCATTTTCAGGGGTACAGACAGGAGGTTCTGTGAGCCAGATAAGTATACCCACATGGTGTGCTGCCTCCCTGGTGCAAGGGTACGAGATATCACAAATTGGGTCCAAAATATTCTGAGAGGAGAGGGAGAGCAGCCTGATGTCTTAGTACATGTGGGTACAAACGACATTGACAAGAAAAGGGAGGAGGTAATGAAAAGGGATTACTGTGAGCTGGGACGAAAGCTGAAAGACAGGAACGCTAGGGTGGTGATCTCAGGATTACTACCTGTTCCAAATGATTTAAGGAAAATGAACGTATGTACAAGGCAAGGATTTGGCTTCTTGGATCTTTGGGATCTTTTTTTGGGGAAGGCATGATCTTTACAAGAGGACGGGTTGCACCTAAATCCAAAAGGTGTCAACATTTTGGCAAGTATGTTTGGTACAGCAGTGGGGCAAGGTTCAAACTAATTTGGCAGGGGTATGGGAACCAGAGTGATAAGGAAAAGTGTAGGGAAGATAAAGTAATGGCCAGGAAAAGTAAAATAGGAAAAGTAATGTTGGGAGGAGAAAGTAAAAAATCAGATGGTGCAGTGAGTTTTCGGGTCAATAATAGTGTTAAGAAAATTACAAAGAAAAATAGTGGGCAGAAAAATCAAAAGAAAATGTTACAGAAGTCACTAGATATTAAAAGGACAAAGAACATAAGGGCACTTTATCTGAATGCCCGCAGTATTAGAAATAAGGTTAGTGAACTTGAGGCGCAAATTGGTACCCATGCCTATGATTTGGTAGCCATCATGGAAACATGGCTACAAGGTGACCCTAAATGGGAATTAAACTTTCAAGGGTATCAGGTGGTGCAAAGAGATAGACAGGATGGTAAGGGAGGTGGAGTTGCACTCTTAATCAAAGATGAACTCCAGGCAGTAGTGAGGGATGATATAAGATCTAAAGAGCATAAGGTTGAGTCAATTTGGGTAGAGATAAAGAATAACAAAGGGAAAAAATATTGGTGGGTGTTATCTATCGCCCACCAAATAACAATAGTTTAGTGGCACAGGAAATAAATAGAGAGATAAGTGAGGCATGTAATAATGATACGGCAGTCGTCATGGGGGACTTTAACTTCCACATAGATTGGGAAAATAAAGTTGGTCGTGGGAGTCTAGAAGAGGATTTAATAGAATGCATCCGCGATAACTTTCTTGAGCAGCATGTGAAGGAACCCACAAGAGAAAATGCTCTCCTGGATCTAGTGTTGTGCAATGAAATAGGTAGAGTAAATGATGTAATAGTCAAAGACCATCTGGGAAATAGCGATGATAGTATGATTGAATTTCTCATTCAGATGGAAGGGGAAATAGTTAGATCTAAAACTAATATATTATGCTTATACAGGGGTGACTACCATAGGATGAGGGAGGAGTTGGGCAGAGTGGACTGGGAGCACAGGCTAATTGATGAAACAGTTGAGGAACAGTGGAAGATTTTCAACGAAATATTTTGTAATGCTCAACAAAAATACATTCCGGTCAGGAAAAAGGGCAGCAAGGGAGGGAAAAATCAACCGTGGTTAACAAAGGAAATAAAGGAGAGTATAAAATTGAAGGCGCAGGTGTACAAACCTGCAAAGAGCAGTGGGAAACTGGAAGATTGGGAAAACTTTAAGAGACAACAAGGGGTTACAAAGCAGGTAATAAGAAATGGGAAAAACGATTATGAAAGTAAATTGGCACAAAATATAAAAACAGAAAGCAAAAAAAATTTATAAATATAAAAAACGGAAGAGAGTGGCCAGAGTTAACATAGGACCCTTGGAGGATGAGAAAGGAAAACTGGTAGCAAAAAATGAGGAAATGGCCGAGGCATTAAACAAATATTTTGTGTCAGTCTTCACGGTGGAAGACACGTCCAGCATGCCCAAGTGCAGAGTTAAGGATGCAAATGTTGGGGAGGGCCTTGATAAAATAGTTGTTACAAAGGAAGTAGTGATGGAGAAACTAATGGGACTAAAGCCAGACAAATCACCTGGTCCTGATGATATGCATCCAAGGGTTCTGAAGGAAATGGCAGAAGTTATAGCTGATTCATTGGTGGTCGTATACCAAAATTCCTTGGATTCTGGGCAGGTCCCGGCAGACTGGAAGACAGCAAATGTCATGCCACTTTTTAAAAATGGATGTAGGAAGAAGACTGGAAATTATCGGCCAATTAGCTTGACGTCTGTGGTTGGAAAAATGCTTGAAGCCGTCATTAAATATGAAATAGTGAAACTTTTGGAACGTAAGGGTTCAATCAGGCAGACGCAGCATGGTTTTAGAAAAGGAAGATCTTGTTTGACAAACTTGTTAGGATTCTTTGAGGATATAATGGGTGCAGTGGATAGAGGGGAACAGGTTGATGTTGTATATTTGGATTTCCAGAAAGCGTTTGATAAGGTGCCACACAAGAGACTTATCAGTAAGTTACAGGAAAGTAGAGTCCGGGGAAGTATATTGGCCTGGATTGGAAATTGGTTGTCTGACAGGAGGCAGAGAGTCGGGATAAATGGGAGTTTTTCAGGTTGGCAGAGAGTGGTAAGTGGGGTGGCGCAGGGGTCAGTGTTAGGCCTACAACTGTTCATCATTTACATTGATGACTTGGAGGAGGGGACAAAATGTGGTGTAGCCAAGTTTGCGATGACACCAAATTGAGTGGAAGAGCAAATTGTAATGAGGATATGGAGAGTTTGCGGAGGGATATAGTTAAGCTGGATGAGTGGGCAAAGGTCTGGCAGATGGAGTACAATGTTAGTAAGTGTGAGGTTATCCACTTTGGCAAGAAAAATAAAAGAGCTGAATATTATTTAAAGGTTGAAAAACTACAGCATGCTGTTGTGCAGAGGGACTTGCGATTGCTTGTGCATGAATCGCAAAAAGTTAGGTTACAGGTGCAGCAGGTTATTAAGAAGGCAAATGGAATGTTGGCCTTCATTGCTAGAGGAATTGAATTGAGGAGTAGGGAGGTAATGTTGCAACTGTATAAGGTACTGGTGAGACCGCAACTTGAGTACTGTGTCCAGTTCTGGTCTCCATATTTGAGGAAGGATATACTGGCTTTGGAGATGGTCCAGAAGAGGTTTACTAGGTTGATCCTTGGGATGAAGGGGTTGACTTCTGATGAAAGATTAAATCGTCTAGGATTGTATTCGCTCGAGTTCAGAAGAATGAGAGGAGATCTTGTAGAAACATATAGGATTATGAAGGGTATGGATAGGATAGATGTAGGAAGGTTTTTTGAGCTGGCCAGGGAAACTAAAGTGAGAGGACACAGTCTCAAGATTCGGGGGAGTAGATTTAGGACAGAGATGAGGAAAAATAGTTTTTCCCAGAGAGTAGTGAATGTTTGGAATTCTCTATCCAGGGAAGTGGTTGAGGCTGCCTCATTAAACATATTTAAAATTTGGTTAGATAAATTTTTACATGATAGAGGAATTAGGGGATATGGGGAGAAGGCAGGTAGGTGGAGTTAGGTCATAAATTAGATCAGCCATGATCATATTGAATGGCGGAGGAGGCTCGATGGGCTATTTTTGGCCTACTCCTGTTCCTACTTCCTATGTTCCTAAGAATTGACTTTACCCTTAATGCCTTGCTTCAACCAAATTTAGGATATTTTATTTATTAAATATAACATGAGATTATTATGCTATCTGTCACAGTTCTGTCAATTTCTAACTTTTGTTTCGTACCTTTGGTTCATTCTTTTCTATTTCATAGATTGAACTTTCCTCTAGCATCAGCAAAGTCATTCATTTTGTACTGTTCACTAAATTTGCAGATCAAGTTAAACTTTAATTGCTGCTAAATACTTCCCAAATCTTATATCAGTCCTTTGAATGGAATCCATTGCCTGCTCTCTATTAACTGATTCCTTATCCATCTGATTTTTTTTAAGCTTGACTGAATGATTTCAATATTTACAGAAGGAATTCTGAAGAAAAAAATGTTGTCTTCCTTCCAGCTACAGTCAAGTGCTGGTGGTTACTGCACTGGATTCAGATAGGTTGTTACTCCAAGGCCCCATCTGCTCTCACATCATGTGGGCTTGAAGGATTATCTTCTAAAGTGTTTATGGCAACCTGCTGACCATAAACAGTCTGCCACACTTTCTACATTGCAACAAATGACTGCACATTAAAATAATTTGTTGTCTTTTAAACACTGAGTATTCTGAAAGGGATATGAGAAACACTGAATAAATGTGTTCCTTTGAAACAAAAGTGACACAAAAGTTTTGGAAAAAGTCAGAAGTTCAAAAATGAGCATGTCTTGATAATTTATATTTATTCACAAAAATCCCATTATTTTACTACTACTAATAATCCTTAAGCAGATTGTATTAACTTTCGTAACACTTTCTAGATAAGTTTCACTCAAGGTGGAAATACGCAGGTGTGTACTACTATGTGGGAAATCTGGGCTAATGGTCCAGTGTACTCCTGAGAAAGGCCATTAAGAAATTGCAAGAAAATTCCCTCTGTTTTCCAAATGAATATTTAATTTTTAACTAGCAGTATTAAATTATTATATTATTGGGGCAATCTTAAAATTGCTGGTTAAAGGACCCTGAAACAGGCAAATTGGATGCCAATTTCCTTGACGATTCGGTTACATTGACAATGTTGTTTACAAGCCCTGGGCTGGCGAATTGAGATATACTCATAAAATTGCTATTTTTTTTTGTAAGGGCAATGTCATTGTAAACCTTGAATTTTAAACATTGCACAGTGAACAACCACTATAGTTAACCTTTTAAAGATGATCGTTAAACTAAGGTAACTTCATTTTTTGAAATGTTAATGCAGATAAGTCATAAAAATCTTCAAGCTTCAAACTTAAAGCAATTCTCTAACCTTTTAATTTTTCTAAATATATTGACCCTTTTTTTAAGAATGATAACCATAATGTTACTTTCATTGCCACTGGATGTTACTGGATTATGGATTGCATTGACTGCCGCTATTTTTGAGTTGCAATTAGAATCTAAAACAAATGAAGATAACTGCACCCAAAGATTTTAGAGTCAAATTTATCTAAAAAGGTAAACTTTAATTTTGGATGTGACATGACTCACTTTGCATGAAAGAAACACTCAAAATATCAATAAATAAAAGAAAAGGGAAATTATGAGTGGAATTGAAAATACCAATATGCATGAGAGCCTTGGAAGGTGATGGTAGTGATTCTAATAATGCTTTATTCCAGATTAAAGCATTAAATTACATAGTCCTTATTCATTTAATTTCATGGAAGTTATTGTATCAAAGTAAACTGTGGGTTTCATCTTCAAAATTAAAGCTTATTTGTTCAGATTTTTTTAACCATGGCAAAATATCTCGAAATGAATGGTTAACTAAGATCTTTTTGTTTCTCACATTATTGCCAATGTCTCAGTTCAATAGATTATGATCTATTTTAATTATTTTTGATCATTTTGTTAAAGATATTGATGTATTGACTCCAAAATTTGCAGTCAACAAGTCACACAGCGAATGTTTTTTTTTACAATTTAAAAATGACTGAGTTCAAATCATTATCAATTGAGGTATATAATTGCAAACTATTCCATTTTTCCCTTAGATTTTAAGGAAAGTCGATATGACTGAACAAAACAAATAGTGCATGAGCTGGACATGGGATAATTGACAAGGTAGGAGGACTGATTTATGTCAACACACAACCTTACAGAGACCAGTGATGGGAGATGATATCACTTATCAGATAGTAGCACGTGAAAGAAAATCAGCTGAAAATAAAAGCAGAAGATCGGGGCTATAGTATGTGACAGATTATATTTTATATTGTATATAGATATGTTTTTGAAGGAGATAGATTGTGGGGGTAGTGAAGGTCACAAACAAATACTTCACAAAACAAAACTCATTTAAAATACCAGAGCTTTGCTCAAGCCAGGCAGTCCAGGCTCCGAGTGCCTTTGCAAAACTTTGAAAAATGCTTATAGAGACTTCATAAGTAGGTGTTAATTAGACATGCTGTGGAAAAATGATTATTGTATTGGAAGGAACAGATGACCAAACTCAGAAGTTTGGGTCCAGTACCGCAATTTGCCTGGTTGCAGTTTGTGTGTGAGAGAGAGAGAGAGAGATTTCTCTAAGAGAGAGAGATGATGAAACAGGCTTTCTCTAAGAGAGAAAGGGAGTGAACTGGTTTCTGCAGTCACAGGAAGCTGACAGCTTGTTGAAACCCAATTTTGAAGACAGGTTGTGAGTTCTGAGTTCAGCCTGTTGAAAACCCTTGTGGTCCATGCAAGGCGAAATGGCTGGCTAGAGTGTTTCACCTGAAATAAGGGAAACAAATAGAACTCTGTGGTGACCTGGAAGAAGAGGTCATCATTTGGAAAACCATGATGGGGCAAGTTTCTTCAGCAAGACACTGAAGTGACTGATGGAAGTAAATCAGTTTGTGTGTGTCCAACGAGCAAAAAATCTCCCTCTGAAAATGACTAGAACCTTCCTGAGCAGTAACTATTTAAGCATCAGAGCTTGGTGAAAATTCATAAAGGTTAAATTCTGTACACAGTATAAGAAATGCCTGATACTGGTGAACTTGGAGGAGTGAGAAGTAAGATTGGACTGTGAATCAAAGAGCTATTCTAGACTTATACACATTAGATACACATGCATTAGAATTAGAAGGAGGTTAAGTTAAAGTAATAAGTTAAAGTTTGATGTTGTTTTTATGTTTAAAGAAAATTAAAAGCAACTTTTATTTAAGTAACTATTTGTCTTGGTGAATTTCGATTGCATTTGGGTTTTGGCCCATAACAAGTAGATAATGTTTATAGTAGAATAAAGTCCCCAGTGTATTTAGGACCAATTAAAGAGATTAACTTTAGTGCAGTGGTTCTCAACCTTTTTCTTTTCACTCACATACCACTTTAAGTAATCCCTATTGGCATCAGTGCTTGTTGATTAGTAAGGGATTGTTTAAGGTGGTATGTGAGTGGGTGGGAAGGTTGAGAATCACTGATCTAGTCCCAATTGTTACTGAAGTTTTTTTTGAGAAAAATTGTCGTGGCCCATTTCTTTTGAGCCATGAAACCATGCACATAATGAGTCAATTAGGACGATTAAACAGTGGCTTTCAAACTTTTTCTTTCCACCCACATACCACCTTAAGCAATCCCTTACTAATCACAGAGCACCTATAGTATAGGGAATACTTAAAGTGGTATGTAAGTGGAAAGAAAAAGATTGAGAACCACTGCTTTAGTGCTTATTCCAAGGTTCACTCATGCCACGTGAGCACATCCCTATGGTTTGCTCCTTCTGTGTGGTGTTGGAATGTAAGCATAGGCAGGAAAGTAATAGGCAAGAGGAGAAATAAGCCCAGGCAGGCAGTCCAGGAGGCATCGCTCAACAAAGAGGTGCATTGTGTTTAATACTTCTGTGGGGTTGCATCTTAGTAAAAAGCAGCAACTGCCAAGGGTGACGCTGGCCCACAGAAAGGGAGGAAATAGCGAGGAAGAATTGTAGAGATTGAGAATACAGTGATGAGGGAGTAGATGTCCTCAAACCTTATGGCATGAACATAAAATTTTCCAAGTAAGCCACATTTGCTGGAGGAAGTTATTAGGTTGAGCAGCCACATTGTGAGTATAAATCTCAACATTGCAGACTGGAACCCTTTGAAGACCCATTCTGGCCTGCAGCATTCTATCCCACTGATTTCCTCCAGCAGATTGTGTGTTTCTCGAGATTCTAGCATCTCTCTTGTGTCTTCATTGAATTTCCCAATTTCAGGTGTCCCACTCCATCTGTCCTTTACCCTGATCCTGTGCTCTCTTTTAAACAACCTCCACATACCCCATTACACCCAATGGTCTTCTCCTCTACGTGTCTCTCAATCTCTTCTATCTTCACTGTTCTGTTACACTTGACTCCTGCCTAGCTCTTCCCCCACCAGTTTTATATGCTTGATTAGTCCCTTTCCCATCATAGTCTTCAAAACTGCTCCAGACCCAAATCATTGTCATGCCATGATGCTGGACTGCGGACCCATTATTGCTCTCATTGGTTGCTCAAGGTTCTGGTCTCTGCAGTTTTTGTCGTTCTCTTAACACAGATTTTCTGTGATCATAAATGACATCTAGCAGATATCTAGTATGTAGCAGTTGTGTTCAGAATAGGTTTGATGGATTCAAAGATAACCAAGGCTGGACATGTGTTAGAATTCAACTACAGTCTTTATTTACACAGAGGGAAATTCATAAAAAGGGCACACACACATACACAGTAATAATGCACAAATAACTAAATATTGGGTGTATTTATATTACTATTAAACAATATCAACTCCCAATTGTGAAACAAGGGTTCAGCCTACAGTGCCCACCATCCATACCCATTAAATGAGGACATAAACATGAACCTGGACTCCTGTATTGCCGTGGCTTGGGATCTTGGACAAGCCTATTGCAATCAGTTCTCTGGAGCTGCTCATGTCCCACAGCCTGGAGTTCAGCAATGGTCATAACTAAAGTGTACATATACATGAACCTATTCTCCAGAGTCACTGTGGTTTCAGATCTTGGTCAGGCCCATTGCAGTCAACACTTTGGAACTGCCTATATCCTGGAGATCAGCAATGGTCTTAAGAGAGAGACTGAGGGAGGGAGGGAGGGAGGGAGGGAGGGAGGGAGGGAGGCATAGAGACAGAAGCAGAAAGAGAGGGACAGACAGACAGACAAAAAGACACACACACACACACACACACACACACACACACACACACACACACACACACACACACAACAGAGAGAGAAACAGAGAGAGAAACAGAGAGAGAAACAGAGAGAGAAACAGAGAGAGAAACAGAGAGAGAAACAGAGAGAGAAACAGAGAGAGAAACAGAGAGAGAAACAGAGAGAGAAACAGAGAGAGAAACAGAGAGAGAAACAGAGAGAGAAACAGAGAGAGAAACAGAGAGAGAAACAGAGAGAGAAACAGAGAGAGAAACAGAGAGAGAAACAGAGAGAGAAACAGAGAGAGAAACAGAGAGAGAAACAGAGAGAGAAACAGAGAGATGGAGAGAGAGAAACAGAGAGATGGAGAGAGAGAAACAGAGAGATGGAGAGAGAGAAACAGAGAGATGGAGAGAGAGAAACAGAGAGATGGAGAGAGAGAAACAGAGAGATGGAGAGAGAGAAACAGAGAGATGGAGAGAGAGAAACAGAGAGATGGAGAGAGAGAAACAGAGAGATGGAGAGAGAGAAACAGAGAGATGGAGAGAGAGAAACAGAGAGATGGAGAGAGAGAAACAGAGAGATGGAGAGAGAGAAACAGAGAGATGGAGAGAGAGAAACAGAGAGATGGAGAGAGAGAAACAGAGAGATGGAGAGAGAGAAACAGAGAGATGGAGAGAGAGAAACAGAGAGATGGAGAGAGAGAAACAGAGAGATGGAGAGAGAGAAACAGAGAGAGAAACAGAGAGATGGAGAGAGAGAAACAGAGAGATGGAGAGAGAGAAACAGAGAGATGGAGAGAGAGAAACAGAGAGATGGAGAGAGAGAAACAGAGAGATGGAGAGAGAGAAACAGAGAGATGGAGAGAGAGAAACAGAGAGATGGAGAGAGAGAAACAGAGAGATGGAGAGAGAGAAACAGAGAGAGAAACAGAGAGAGAAACAGAGAGAGAAACAGAGAGAAACAGAGAGAGAAACAGAGAGAGAAACAGAGAGAGAAACAGAGAGAGAAACAGAGAGAGAAACAGAGAGAGAAACAGAGAGAGAAACAGAGAGAGAAACAGAGAGAGAAACAGAGAGAGAAACAGAGAGAGAAACAGAGAGAGAAACAGAGAGAGAAACAGAGAGAGAAACAGAGAGAGAAACAGAGAGAGAAACAGAGAGAGAAACAGAGAGAGAAACAGAGAGAGAAACAGAGAGAGAAACAGAGAGAGAAACAGAGAGAGAAACAGAGAGAGAAACAGAGAGAGAAACAGAGAGAGAAACAGAGAGAGAAACAGAGAGAGAAACAGAGAGAGAAACAGAGAGAGAAATGGAGAGAGAGAAACAGAGAGATGGAGAGTGAGAGACAGAGAGAAAAAAAGAGACAGACAGAAAGATACCAAGAGGACAGAGAGAGACAGGCAGACAGAGAGTAAAAGAGGGGAGAGAGAGTAAAAGAGGGGAGAGAGAGTAAAAGAGGGAGAGAGAGTAAAAGAGGGAGAGAGAGTAAAAGAGGGGAGAGAGAGTAAAAGAGGGGAGAGAGAGTAAAAGAGGGGAGAGAGAGTAAAAGAGGGGAGAGAGAGTAAAAGAGGGGAGAGAGAGTAAAAGAGGGGAGAGAGAGTAAAAGAGGGGAGAGAGAGTAAAAGAGGGGAGAGAGAGTAAAAGAGGGGAGAGAGAGTAAAAGAGGGGAGAGAGAGTAAAAGAGGGGAGAGAGAGTAAAAGAGGGGAGAGAGAGTAAAAGAGGGGAGAGAGAGTAAAAGAGGGGAGAGAGAGTAAAAGAGGGGAGAGAGAGTAAAAGAGGGGAGAGAGAGTAAAAGAGGGGAGAGAGAGTAAAAGAGGGGAGAGAGAGTAAAAGAGGGGAGAGAGAGTAAAAGAGGGGAGAGAGAGTAAAAGAGGGGAGAGAGAGTAAAAGAGGGGAGAGAGAGTAAAAGAGGGGAGAGAGAGTAAAAGAGGGGAGAGAGAGTAAAAGAGGGGAGAGAGAGTAAAAGAGGGGAGAGAGAGTAAAAGAGGGGAGAGTGAGTAAAAGAGGGGAGAGAGAGTAAAAGAGGGGAGAGAGAGTAAAAGAGGGGAGAGAGAGTAAAAGAGGGGAGAGAGAGTAAAAGAGGGGAGAGGTTAGGGAGAGGGAAATGGAGAACAAGAGGTTAAGGAGGGAGGGAGAGAGAGAAAAAGAGGGGAGAGAGAGTAAAGAGGGGAGAGAGAGTAAAAGAGGGGAGAGAGAGTAAAAGAGGGGAGAGAGAGTAAAAGAGGGGAGAGAGAGTAAAAGAGGGGAGAGGTTAGGGAGAGGGAAATGGTGAACAAGAGGTTAGGAGGAGGGAGAGAGTGAAAAGAGGGGAGAGAGAGTAAAAGAGGGGAGAGAGAGTGAAAGAGGGGAGAGAGTAAAAGAGGGGAGAGAGAGTAAAAGAGGGGAGAGAGAGTAAAAGAGGGGAGAGAGAGTAAAAGAGAGAGAGAGTAAAAGAGGGGAGAGAGAGTAAAAGAGGGGAGAGAGAGTAAAAGAGGGAGAGAGAGTAAAAAGAGGGGAGAGAGAGTAAAGAGGGAGAGAGAGTAATGAGGGGAGGAGAGAGTAAAAGAGGGGAGAGGTTAGGAGAGGGAAATGGAGAACAAGAGGTTAAGGAGGAGGGGAGAGAGGAAAAGAGGGGAGAGGAGTAAAGAGGGGAGAGAGGAAGGGGGAGAGAGTAAAAGAGGGGAGAGAGAGTAAAAGAGGGAGGAGGAGAGTAAAGAGGGGAGAGAGAGTAAAAGAGGGGAGAGAGAGTTAAAGAGGGAGGAGAGTAGAGGGGAGAGAGAGTAAAAGAGGGGAGAGAGAGTAAAGAGGGAGAGAGAGTAAAAGAGGGGAGAGAGAGTGTGAAAAAGAGGGGAGAGAGAGTAAATGAGGGGAGTGAGAGAGTAAAAGAGGGGAGAGAGAGTAAAAGAGGGGGAGAGAGTTAAAGAGGGGAGAGGAGTAATAGAGGGAGAGAGGTAAAAGAGGGGAGAGAGAGGTTAAGGAGGGGAGAGAGTTAGAAGGGGATGAGAGAGTAAAAGAGGGGAGAGAGAGTAAAGAGGGGAGAGAGAGTAAAAGAGGGTGAGAGAGTAAAAGAGGGGAGAGAGAGTAAAAGAGGGGTGTGAGATGAGTTAAAGAGGGGAGAGAGAGTAAAAGAGGGGTGAGAGAGTAAAGAGGGAGAGAGAGTTTGAGGGGGAGAGAGAGTAAAGAGGGGAGAGACGAGGTAAAAGAGGGGAGAGAGAGTAAATGAGGGAGACGAGAGTAAAAGAGGGGAGACGACGAGTAAAAGAGGTGGAAGATAGAGTAAAAGAGGGAGAGAGAGTAAAAAGAGGGAGAGAGAGTAAAGAGGGGAGAGAGAGTAAAAGAGGGGAGAGAGAGTAAAGAGGGGAGAGAGAGTAAAAGAGGGGAGAGAGAGTAAAGAGGGAGAGAGTAAAAGAGGGGAGAGAGAGTAAAAGAGGGGAGAGAGAGTAAAAGAGGGCGAGTGAGAGCTAAAGAGGGGAGAGAGAGTAAGAGGAGAGAAGTAAAAGAGGGGAGAAGAGAGTTAAAAGAGGGGAGAGAGAGTAAAAGATGGGATGAGAGAGTAAAAGAGGGGAGAGAGAGTAAAAGAGGGAGAGGATGAGGTAAAGAGGGGAGAGAGAGTAAAAGAGGGGAGAGAGAGTACAAAGAGGGGAGAGAGAGTAAAAGAGGGTGAGAGAGAGTAAAGAGAGTAGGGAGAGGAATGGAGAACAAGAGGTAGGAGGGAGAGAGAGAAAAAAGAGGGGAGAGAGGAGTAAAAGAGGGGAGAGAGAGTAAAAGAGGGGAGATGAGGTAAGAGGGATAGAGAGTTAAAAGAGGGGAGAGAGAGTAAAAGAGGGGAGAGATAGTAAAGAGGAGGGGAGAGAGAGTAAAAGAGGGGAGAGAGAGTAAAGAGGGGAGAGAGTACAAGAGGGAGAGAGAGTTAAAAGAGGGGAGAGAGAGTAAAAGAGGAGAGAGAGTAAAGAGGGGAGAGAGAGTAAAGAGGGGAGAGAGAGTAAAAGAGGGGAGAGAGAGTAAAAGAGGGGAGAGAGAGTAAAAGAGGGGAGAGAGAGTAAAAGCAGGGAGGAGAGAGTACAAAGAGGGCGAGAGAGAGTCAAAAGAGGGGCGAGAGAGTAAAAGAGGGGAGAGAGAGTAAAAGAGGGGATGAGAGAGTAAAAGAGGGGAGAGAGAGTAAAAGAGGGGAGAGAGAGTAAAAGAGGGAGAGAGAGTAAAGAGGGGAGAGAGAGTAAAGGGGAGAGAGAGAAAAGAGGGGAGAGAGAGTAAACAGAGGGGGAGAGAGAGTAAAAGAGGGGAGAGAGAGTAAAGAGGGGAGAGGTTAGTGAGAAGGGAAATGGAGAACAAAGAGGTTGTACAGGGGAGAGAGGAAAGGAGGGAAGGAGAGAGAGAAAAAGAGGGGAGAGAGGAGTAAAGAGAGGGGAGAGAAAGTAAAAGAGGGGAGAGAGAGTAAAAGAGGGGAGAGAGAGTAAAAGAGGGGAGAAGAGAGTAAAAGAGAGGGGAGAGAGAGTAAAAGAGGGGAGAGAGAGTAAAAGAGGGGAGAGAGAGTAAAAGAGGGGAGAGAGAGTAAAAGAGGGGAGAGAGAGTAAAAGAGGGGAGAGAGAGTAAAAGAGGGGAGAGAGAGTAAAAGAGGGGAGAGTGAGTAAAAGAGGGGAGAGAGAGTAAAAGAGGGGAGAGAGAGTAAAAGAGGGGAGAGAGAGTAAAAGAGGGGAGAGAGAGTAAAAGAGGGGAGAGAGAGTAAAAGAGGGGAGAGAGAGTAAAAGAGGGGAGAGAGAGTA